>NC_135233.1:990314233-990623043 GCF_051348905.1 Ranitomeya variabilis | reverse complement strand
GCTGCGCAAAATACGCTAATTTTTGACTCTTTTTATGTATTTTTGGGAAAGGAGGAATTGCCAGCTCACCAATAGTAGTCCAGTCAGCACCGAAAGCACGATCCGACCATTCGTGCGGTAAGTAGGGAAAACATGCAAAGTTGTCAGCACCTGGTAAAAAGTATTATCTCTAAACTTTATTCCATACGAAAATGAAAACCTGTATCCAAAGCAGATATGTACAAAAGAGATGTATTTCAAACATACACAAACGTTTGAAACTTATTGCTTTTGTACACATCTGCCTTCGATACAGTTTTTCATTTTCGTATGGAATAAAGTTTTGAGATAATATTTTTTACCAGAAGCTGGAAATTTTACTTTTATGTATTTTTACTTGCGTTTTGTTCCCATTCATTTAAATAGGTGAAAAATGCTGCAAAAATGATGAAAGAATTGAAATGATGCAGATTTGACAGTAAAAAAAAATTTCGTTCAACTCTGCAAGGAATAAATAAGCAGCATGTGCAGGAGATTTCTGATATATCACTCACTTTGCCCATACTGTAAAATGCTGCATTTTCTTCTGCCGCAAAAACACAAGGAACAAAACAATGCAAAAATGCCCTGTGTCAACAAGCCCTGTAAGTGTAGTCCAAAGTGTACTTTTCATTACCACTGCAGGCAATGTTTGGAATATGAATACTCGTTTGTTACCTCAGTACATCTTTGCACAATGGTGGGAATGGGTGTTGCTGGTAATGTCCAAACACCTCGAATACAATGGGCTGCGTCTTCACATATTCCACAAAGGACTGTGTAACCTCAACTGCAATCTAAACCAAGAAGAATACATTACACGGAATGCACTGAGTGCACCTAAACTCCATACAATATAATAGCGAGAACACAGCGTCATAATTACAGTTACACCCAGAAATATTTGGACAGGGACACAAGTTATTCACAACGTAATTCGGGCATTTTGACTTTTTTCTCATTACGCCGTTTAGCGATCGGGTTAATAATTTTTTCATATTGATAGATCGGGCGATTCTGAACGCGGCGATACCAAATATGTGTATGTTTGATTTTTTTATTGTTTTATTTTGAATGGAGCAAAAGGGGGGTGCTTTTAACTTTTATATTTTTTTTATTTTTTTATGTTTTTTAAAAAAATTTTTTTTTAACTTTTGGCATGCTTCAATAGTCTCCATGGGAGACTAGAAGCTGCCATAACCCGATCGCCTCTGCTACATACAGGAGATGATCAGATCTCCTGTATGTAGCAGAATTGCTGACCACTGGGCAATCCGGCAGTGACAACCATAGAGGTCTGCTGGAGACCTCTGGTTGTCATTCCAACCCATTGGCGACCCACGGTCATGTGACACGGGTGCCGATAGGCGGGATTACCGGAAGCACGTGTTAAATGCCGCTGTGAGAGTTTCACAGCGGCATTTAACGGGTTAACAGCCGTGGGTGGATCGCGATGCCACCCGGGGCTGTTAAGAGGCACATGTCAGCTGTTCAAAACAGCTGACATGTGCTAGTAAAAATGTGGGCTCGGCGCCGGAAAATAAGTATTTGATACACTGCTGATTTTGCAAGTTTTCCCTCCTACAAGGAATGGAGAGGTCTGTAATTGTTATCATCGGTACACTTCAACTGTGAGAGACAGAATTTTAACAAAAACAAATATAGAAAATCACATTGTATGATTTTTACACAATTAATTTCATTGCATAAAATAAGTATTTGATACAATAGCAAAACAGAACTTAATATTTGGTACAGAAACCTGCAATAACAGAGTTCAGATGTTTCCTGTAGTTTTTAACCAAGTTTGCACACACTGCAGCAGGGATTTTGGCTTACTTCTCCATACAGATCTTCTCCACATCATTCAGGTTTCAGGGGGCCGTCACTGGGAACATTCAGTTTCAGCTCCCTCCAAAGATTTCCTACTGGGTTCAGATCTGGAGACTGGCTAGGCCACTCCAGGACCTTGAAATGCTTTTACCAAAGTCACTCCTTAGTTGTCGTCGCTGTGTGTTTCAGGTCATTGTCATGCTGGAAGTCCCACCCACGACCCATCATCAATGCTGTTACTGAGGGAAAGAGGTTGTTGGCCAAAATCTCACGATACATGACCCCATCCATCCTCCCTTCAATACAGTGCAGTATTATTGTCACCTTTGCAGGAAAGTGCCCCAAAAGTATAATGTTAACTCCACCATGCTTCAATGTTGGGTCTGGATATGTGCTGGCGTGAGAAGGGTGACCTTGCGTGCCCTGCAGAATTTAAATCCATGACGATGTAGTGTTTTACTAACTTTAATGTTTGAGATTGTGGTCCCAGCTCTCTTCAGGTCATTTACCAGGTTCTCCCGTGTAGTTCTGGGCTGATTCTTGACCTCTCTCAGAATTATCTTTACCCCACGAGGCAAGATCTTGCATGGAGCCCCAGACTGAGGAAGATTGACAGTCATCTTGTGTTTCTTCATTTTCTAATAATTGCACCACCAGTTGTTGGCGTCTGACCAACCTACTTCCCTATTGTCCTGTAGCCCATTCCAGCCTTGTGCAGATCTACAGTTTTGTCCCTGGTGTCCTTAGTAGAGATGAGCGGTGTTCGAGTCAAACTGTTCGCCAATTTCAAATTCAAGCTGTTTTTGGCGGTGTTCGAGTCGTTCGATGAACCCGAACAATTTGCTTAAGATTCGGCTGTTCGAGTTTCTGTTCGATAACTGTTTGTTCACCAAAAGCCTAGCTTGATTTGCACATTAAAACTGTTTATCTTTGTTAATGGACTGTTTCAGTGTATAGTGGGCGGGGGGGGGGGGGGATAGATCTGTGCTGAAATAACGACGATCTCCATTTTGTTTCTCCCGTATTTACAGAGGGGCGGTGCAGTCTCTCAGCCTATCAGCAGTGCGTGCACACACAGCAATGTGCATGTGATGCACACAAGCAAGGGCATGTGTCATTGGCTGTGTATGTCACATGTCCTTGCCCTATAAGAACCAGCCATTTGCCCCGTTGCCACCATTTCCTCACTGCTGCAGCTTAGTGTTAGACGGCACCCCTGCTGCTGTGGGCGCTATATGGACTAAGAGTGTTTTTTTGGAGCGAATTGTCAGAGAGATAGGTTTAGGGAGTCGGGAGGAGTCGGGACTAGTTGTAATATCAGCCCTTTTCAGGGTAGGTTACAGCAGTTCATAGCACTGTTTGCCAGGCAGGTCTCAGCCAGTGCTGTGCAAGTGCTAGTCTGTCATGAATCCCCAATGGCTAGGGATAGCACAGGACAAGCAAAGTATAATAAATATCGGACGAGCTCTAGGGTGATGGAACCTGGGCTGACCGCTGCCCTACGCCTGACAAACGCAACTAGAGATAGCCAGGGAGCGTGTATACGTTGGTTCTAGACGCCACGCACCAGCCTAAGAGCTAACTAGTACTGCAGAGAAAACAAAGACCTCACTTGCCTCCAGAGGAATTAACCCCAAAGGTATAGTTGCCCCCCACATGTATTGACGGTGAAATGAGAGGAAGGCACACACATAGAGATGATGTATATAGCTTTAGCAAATAGAGGCCCGCTGAAAACTAGAAAGCAGAATGACACAAAAGGGGACTGAGCGGTCAGCAAAAAACCCTAATCAAAAAAACCATCCTGAGATTACAAGAACCCATGTGCCAACTCATGGCACATGGGGAGAACCTCAGTCCACTAGAGCAACCAGCTAACATAGAGACATTCTAAGCAAGCTGGACAAAAAACCAAACAACTGAAAATCAGCACTTAGCTTATCCTGAAAGATCTGGGAGCAGGTAGGCAGGAACCAAACAGAGCACATCTGAACACATTGATAGCCGGCAAGGGAAATGACAGAAAGGCCAGGTAAAATAGGAAACACCCAGCCTCTGATGGACAGGTGGAAACCAAAGGCCGCAACCCACCAAAGTCACCCAGTACCAGCAGTAACCACCAGAGGGAGCCCACAAACAGAATCCACAACAGTACCCCCCCCTTGAGGAGGGGTCACCGAACCCTCACGAGAACCCCCAGGGCGATCAGGGTGAGCTCTATGGAAGGCGCGGACCAAATCAGTCGCATGAACATCGGAGGCGACCACCCAGGAATTATCCTCCTGACCATAACCCTTCCACTTAACCAAATACTGGAGTTTGCGTCTGGAAACACGAGAATCCAAGATCTTTTCAACAACATACTCCAATTCTCCCTCCACCAGCACCGGAGCAGGAGGCTCGACCGAAGGAACAACGGGCACCTCATACCTCCGCAACAACGACCGATGGAACACATTATGAATAGCAAACGATGCTGGGAGATCCAAACGGAAAGATACAGGGTTAAGAATCTCCGAGATCCTATAAGGACCGATGAACCGAGGCTTGAACTTAGGAGAAGAGACCTTCATAGGGACAAAACGAGAAGACAACCACACCAAGTCCCCAACAAGAAGTCGGGGACCCACGCGGCGACGGCGATTAGCAAACTGCTGAGTCTTCTCCTGAGATAACTTCAAATTGTCCACCACCTGATTCCAAATCTGATGTAACCTGTCCACCACCACGTCCACTCCAGGACAATCCGAAGATTCCCCCTGACCAGAGGAAAAACGAGGATGAAACCCCGAATTACAAAAAAAAGGAGAGACCAACGTGGCAGAACTAGCCCGATTATTAAGAGCAAATTCGGCCAGTGGCAAAAAAGCAACCCAGTCATCCTGATCAGCAGAAACAAAACACCTCAAATAAGTTTCCAAGGTCTGATTAGTTCGCTCCGTCTGGCCATTCGTCTGAGGATGGAATGCAGACGAGAAAGACAAATCAATGCCCATCTTGGCACAAAACGTCCGCCAAAATCTAGACACAAACTGGGATTCCCTGTCAGAAACGATATTCTCCGGAATCCCATGCAAACGAACCACGTTCTGAAAAAACAAAGGAACCAGAAATAAAATCCATGGAAATGTGCGTCCAAGGCCTCTTCGGGATGGGCAATGATAACAACAACCCACTAGCCCGTGAACAGCAAGGCTTAGCTCGAGCACACACTTCACAAGACTGCACAAAGGTACGCACATCCCTAGACAAGGAAGGCCACCAAAAAGACCTGGCCACCAAGTCTCTTGTACCAAATATTCCAGGATGACCAGCCAACACAGAAGAATGGACCTCGGAGATGACTCTACTGGTCCAATCATCCGGAACAAACAGTCTTTCTGGTGGACATCGATCCGGTTTATCCACCTGAAACTCCTGCAATGCGCGTCGCAAGTCTGGGGATACGGCGGACAATATTACCCCATCCCTAAGGATACCAGCAGGCCCAGTGTCTCCAGGAGAGTCAGGCACAAAACTCCTGGAAAGAGCATCTGCCTTCACATTCTTTGAACCTGGCAGGTATGAAACCACGAAATTGAAACGAGAAAAAAATAACGACCAACGAGCCTGTCTAGGATTCAAACGCCTGGCAGACTCAAGGTAAATGAGATTCTTGTGATCAGTCAAGACCACCACACGATGTTTAGCACCCTCAAGCCAATGACGCCACTCCTCAAATGCCCACTTCATGGCCAAAAGCTCCCGATTACCCACATCATAATTGCGCTCGGCGGGCGAGAATTTTCTAGAGAAGAAAGCACATGGCTTCATCACCGAGCCATTAGAACTTCTCTGTGACAAAACCGCCCCCGCTCCAATCTCGGAAGCATCAACCTCCACCTGAAAAGGAAGTGAAACATCTGGTTGACACAACACAGGAGCAGAAGAAAACCGGCGCTTAAGTTCCCGAAAGGCCTCCACGGCCGCAGGAGACCAATCAGCAACATCAGCACCCTTTTTAGTCAAATCAGTCAAAGGTTTAACAATACTGGAAAAATTAGCAATGAACCGACGATAAAAATTAGCAAACCCCAAGAACTTTTGAAGGCTCTTAACAGATGTAGGTTGTGTCCAGTCACAAATAGCCTGAACCTTAACGGGATCCATCTCAATAGTAGAAGGAGAAAAAATGTACCCCAAAAAAGAAATCTTCTGGACTCCGAAGAGACACTTTGAGCCCTTCACAAACAGAGAATTGGCCCGCAAAACCTGAAACACCTTCCTGACCTGTAGAACATGAGACTCCCAGTCATCAGAAAACACCAAAATATCATCCAAATACACAATCATAAACTTATCCAGATATTCACGGAAAATATTGTGCATAAAGGACTGAAAGACTGACGGAGCATTGGAGAGTCCAAAAGGCATTACCAAATACTCAAAATGGCCCTCAGGCGTATTAAATGCGGTTTTCCACTCATCACCCTGTTTTATCCGCACCAGATTATACGCACCACGAAGATCTATTTTAGTGAACCACCTAGCCCCCTTAATGCGAGCAAACAAATCAGTAAATAATGGCAATGGATACTGGTATTTGACTGTAATCTTATTCAGAAGGCGATAATCTATACAAGGCCTCAGGGAACCATCTTTTTTTGCCACGAAAAAAAACCCTGCTCCCAGAGGGGACGAAGATGGACGAATATGTCCCTTTTCCAAGGACTCCTTAATATAATTCCGCATAGCAGTATGCTCTGGCAGTGACAGATTAAACAAACGACCCTTAGGGAACTTACTGCCAGGAATCAATTCTATAGCACAGTCACACTCTCTATGAGGAGGGAGCGAATTGAGCTTAGGCTCCTCAAAAACATCCCTATAATCCGACAAAAACGCAGGGATCTCCGAAGGAGTAGATGAAGCGATAGAAATCGGAGGTGCATCATCATGAACCCCCTGACATCCCCAGCTTAGCACAGACATTGTTTTCCAGTCCAGGACAGGATTATGAGTTTGTAACCATGGCAGACCAAGCACTAGTACATCATGTAAATTATACAGTACAAGGAAGCGAATCACCTCCTGATGAACGGGAGTCATGCGCATGGTCACTTGTGTCCAATACTGCGGTTTATTCATAGCCAATGGTGTAGAATCAATTCCCTTCAGAGGAATAGGAACTTCCAGAGGCTCTAGACTAAAACCGCAGCGTTTAGCAAATGACCAATCCATAAGACTCAAGGCAGCGCCTGAATCCACATAGGCATCGACGGAAATGGAAGACAGTGAAAAAATCAAAGTCACAGACAAAATGAACTTAGACTGCAGAGTATCAATGGCAAAAGATTTATCAACCCTTTTTGTGCGTTTAGAGCATGCTGATATAACATGAGCTGAATCACCACAATAAAAACACAAACCATTTTTCCGCCTATAATTTTGCCGTTCACTTCTGGACTGAATTCTATCACATTGCATAGTCTCAGGTGCCTGTTCAGAAGACACCGCCAACTGGTGCACGGGTTTGCGCTCCCGTAAACGCCGATCAATCTGAATGGCCATAGCCATAGACTCATTCAGACCTGTAGGCGCAGGGAACCCCACCATAATATCCTTAATGGCCTCAGAAAGACCATTTCTGAAGTTTGCAGCCAGGGCGCACTCATTCCACTGAGTAAGCACCGACCATTTCCGAAATTTCTGACAATATATTTCCGCTTCATCATGCCCCTGAGAGAGGGCTAATAAAGCCTTTTCAGCCTGAATCTCTAGGTTAGGTTCCTCATAGAGCAATCCCAATGCCAGAAAAAACGCATCCACACTGAGCAATGCAGGATCCCCTGGTGCCAATGCAAATGCCCAATTCTGAGGGTCGCCCCGTAGGAACGATATAACAATCTTGACCTGTTGAGCAGGGTCTCCAGAGGAGCGAGATTTCAAAGAGAGAAACAATTTACAATTGTTCCTGAAATTCAAGAAGGTAGATCTATCTCCAGAAAAAAACTCTGGAATAGGAATTCTAGGTTCAGACATGGGAGTGTGAACCACGAAATCCTGTATGTTTTGAACCTTTGCTGCGAGATTACTCAGGCTGGAAGCCAAACTCTGGACATCCATGATAAACAGCTAAGATCAGAGCCATTCAAGGGTTAAGAGGAGGTAAGAAGCAGCTTGACAGCAATTAAGGGCTAGGCAGCAAAACTCTGAAGGAAAAAAAAAAAAAAAAAAAATTTCCCTTGAACACTTCTTTTTCTCCTGCTTCAGCCCAAACAATTAACACTTTGTGGGCCGGCTATACTGTCATGAATCCCCAATGGCTAGGGATAGCACAGGACAAGCAAAGTATAATAAATATCGGACGAGCTCTAGGGTGATGGAACCTGGGCTGACCGCTGCCCTACGCCTGACAAACGCAACTAGAGATAGCCAGGGAGCGTGCCTACGTTGGTTCTAGATGCCACGCACCAGCCTAAGAGCTAACTAGTACTGCAGAGAAAACAAAGACCTCACTTGCCTCCAGAGGAATTAACCCCAAAGGTATAGTTGCCCCCCACATGTATTGACGGTGAAATGAGAGGAAGGCACACACATAGAGATGATGTATATAGCTTTAGCAAATAGAGGCCCGCTGAAAACTAGAAAGCAGAATGACACAAAAGGGGACTGAGCGGTCAGCAAAAAACCCTAATCAAAAAAACCATCCTGAGATTACAAGAACCCATGTGCCAACTCATGGCACATGGGGAGAACCTCAGTCCACTAGAGCAACCAGCTAACATAGAGACATTCTAAGCAAGCTGGACAAAAAACCAAACAACTGAAAATCAGCACTTAGCTTATCCTGAAAGATCTGGGAGCAGGTAGGCAGGAACCAAACAGAGCACATCTGAACACATTGATAGCCGGCAAGGGAAATGACAGAAAGGCCAGGTAAAATAGGAAACACCCAGCCTCTGATGGACAGGTGGAAACCAAAGGCCGCAACCCACCAAAGTCACCCAGTACCAGCAGTAACCACCAGAGGGAGCCCACAAACAGAATCCACAACACTAGTCACAGCATTTGGTGTAATCTAGCTCAGCCAATCCTTTTGGGCTAGTAGCATTGTCTGAAAGTCATCTGAGTAGCCCGCCTGTGAAGCTAGCTACACCGCCTGTGTATCTCAATTTTTACTGTATCTAACCCAGTAAATCGTTTTGGGGTTTTGGGCTTAGTAGCAGTGTCTGCATGTCAGCAGAGTAGCCCGCCTGTGAAACAAACTATACCACCTGTGTATCTCAATTTTTACTGCATCTAATCCAGTTAATAGTTTAGGGCATAGGAGCAGTGTCTGCACGTCAGCAGAGTAGCCCGCCTGTGAAACAAACTATACCGCCTGTGTATCTCAATTTTTACTGCATCTAATCCAGTTAATAGTTTTGGGCCTAGGAGCAGTGTCTGCACTGTCCGACGAGCCCTGGTGCAATACGTTATGACGTATAGCCTGGGCCAACAAGCTCAAGAGGTGGGGCAAATCACGCTGCAGGAGTGGTCTCAGATCAGGGACCTATGCACCCTTCTGCACAGTTTTGAAATAGCAACGAAGATGTTTAGTGCTGACGATGCCATTATCAGCATGACCATTCCGGTGATTTACATGCTGGAGCACACCTTACACAGTGTTCGGAGTCAGGTGGTGGAACAAGAGGAGGAGGAGGAACAGGAGTAGTCGTATGCGGAAGGGATCATATCTCCAAGGTCAAGAAGGTTGGCAGCACCAAGGCGGCTGGCATTGGGGGGTGGGGGAGAGGGATTACCGAGGGCGCATGGTAGCAGCCAAACTGTTGAGGAAGGTGCAGGAGGCGAGGAAGAAGTGGAGGACGAACTGGCGCTGGGCATGGAAGACTCATCAGATAAGGGAGACCTTGATCAACTTTCTGTTGTGTGAGGTTGGGGGGAGAGGGCAGACGAAGGAAGCATGATTCTCACCTCGCCACCACCAAGACAACAAGGACTTGGTCCTCCTGGATGCGCAAGACACATGAGTGCCTTCTTGCTGCACTACCTGCAACATGACCCTCGGATTGTCAGAATCCGAAGTAATGCCGACTACTATGTTGCCAGACTCTTAGATCCCCGGTACAAAAGCAAATTTGGCGAAATAATTCCTGCCATAGAAAGGGATTCACGCATGCAGGAGTATCAGCAGAGACTGTTACAGAATCTAACATCTGCTTTTCCACAAAACACCAGTGGTGCACGTAGTCAATCT
Organism: Ranitomeya variabilis; assembly: GCF_051348905.1. Classification (NCBI taxonomy): domain Eukaryota; kingdom Metazoa; phylum Chordata; class Amphibia; order Anura; family Dendrobatidae; genus Ranitomeya; species Ranitomeya variabilis. The sequence continues at coordinate 990,612,953 of NC_135233.1, read as the reverse complement.
CTGAGTTCTAACTTGCCAACCGTGGGACTATCAAGTCATCACTCTAACCGTAACAGTACCATCGTATCTGGTGGTAACAGCAATTTTTTCCAATCGTTTCAAGATTTTTTTAGACCATCCTTTCCAAGGCCACAGGAGACAAGAAGTCTGATGCACAGCCAACGCCTAGAGAGGATGGTACAAGAGTATCTCCAAGTTAACATCGATGCCATGACTGTGGAACTGGACCCTTGCTCATTTTGGGCTTCCAATCTTGAAAAATGGCCTGAGCTTGCCACTCACGCCTTGGAGATCTTTCCGTGCCCCGCAGCCAGCGTTCTCTCTGAACGTGTGTTCAGCGCTGCTGGTGGTGTGCTGACAGATAAGCGCACGCGGCTGTCCAGTGACAATGTAGACAGACTAACGTTCATCAAGATGAACAAATCCTGGATCTGCAAGGACTTTTCTACCCGGGTTATCTTGGGGAGACTAAAAGCTTGATGATTTTTGAAAATCACCTCACCAACCGTTTTAAAAAACTCTGGCGAAATTGATGCCACTTAAGTGGTGTCTGTGGCCGAATTTTTTGAAAAAATTGAGACTCTTTTATTTAGTCCCCTTGCTGAGTTTTACAAGACGTTGCCATCGTCAATTCCAGGTGGGTGGGGTCGTCTGCAGAGTTGTTTACTCATACTATGGCCTGGGATTCAGAGGTCTGCTCCAAAGCTCCAGTGACTGCTAGTCAGCAGAGTAGCCCAGCCACCCACCGCCTGTTTACCTAAGTAGTATTTTTAACGGCATCTGGCCCAGGAAATCCTTTTGGACCTAGTAGAATTTAGTGCTACTCAGCAGCGTACCCCACCCATGAAGCAAGCTACACCACCTGTTTACCTAACTACTATTTTGTAATGGCATCTAGCCCGGGAAATCCTTTTGGGCATAGTAGAATTTAGTGCTACTCAGCAGCGTACCCCACCCATGAAGCAAGCTACACCGCCTGTTTACCTAACTACTATTTTGTAACGGCATCTAGCCCAGGAAATCCTTTTGGGCCTAGTAGAATTTAGTGCTACTCAGCAGCGTACCCCACCCATGAAGCAAGCTACACCGCCTGTTTACCTAAGTACTATTTTTAACGGCATCTGGCCCAGGAAATCCTTTTGGGCCTAGTAGAATTTGGTGCTACTCAGCAGCGTACCCCACCCATGAAGCAAGCTACACCGCCTGTTTACCTAACTACTATTTTGTAACGGCATCTAGCCCAGGAAATCCTTTTGGGCCTAGTAGAATTTAGTGCTACTCAGCAGCATACCCCACCCATGTAAAGTACTATTTTTAACGGCATCTGGCCCAGGAAATCCTTTTGGGCCTAGTAGAATTTGGTGCTACTCAGCAGCATACCTCACCCATGAAGCAAGCTACACTGCCTGTTTTCCTAACTACTATTTTGTAATGGCATCTAGCCCAGGAAATCCTTTTGGGCCTAGTAGAATTTAGTGCTATTCAGCAGCGTACCCCACCCATGAAGCAAGCTACACCACCTGTTGATCTAAGTACTAATTTTTAACTGCATCTAGTCCAGGAAATCGTTTTGTACCTAATAGCATTTTGTGCTACTCAGCAGAGTACCCCACCCATGAAGCAAGCTACACCGCCTGGTTACCTAAGTACTATTTTTTAACGGCATCTGGCCCAGGAAGTCCTTTTGGGCCTAGTAGAATTTGGTGCTACTCAGCAGCGTACTTCACCTATGAAGCAAGCTACACCGCCTGTTTACCTAACTACTATTTTATAACAGCATCTAGCCCAGGAAATCCTTTTGGGCCTAGTAGAATTTAGTGCTACTCAGCAGCGTACCCCACCCATAAAGCAAGCTACACCGCCTGTTTACCTAAGTACTATTTTTAACGGCATCTGGCCCAGGAAATCCTTTTGGGCCTAGTAGAATTTGGTGCTACTCAGCAGCGTACCCCACCCATGAAGCAAGCTACACCGCCTGTTTACCTAACTACTATTTTGTAACGGCATCTGGCCCAGGAAATCCTTTTGGGCCTAGTAGCAATTTCTGCTACTCAGCAGAGTACCCCACCCATGAAGCAAGCTACACCGCCTTCTTTCTTTCTCAATCTAACCCCTCGGCTCTGGGGTGTCCACTCTCCCTCCAGCTCTCTCCTTCTCACAGGCGGACTACCGCGTGTTTTCACACTGTGGTGAATCTTTTGGGCCCAGGCATAAGAAGTCGTTGAGGTAATGGATAATATGTGCCGCCTTACAAACGTCCATGACGACACATTCGAGGAAGCAACTAAACGCCTCAAATAGTGAGCAGGATATGGAGCACCCCATGGGCAAACAGCGATCTATGTAGTATGCTCCTTCACAGAAGCAGCCCAATGGGAGGACACTATTCGGAGGCACAGGTAGTAACCGGAACGCCCCCTCAATGTCTGTTTTCGCCATTAGGGTGCCCCTTACCAAATTCTTCACCCCCCTGATTGCCTCATCAAAGGAGGTACAGTACATAGAACTGTACTTGGTTCCGCATCGATGTTGTCGTTTACTGACCTGCCCCTTGGATATGACAAATGGTGGATTAGTCTGAATGTATTGGGTTCATTTTTTGGCACAACTCCCAACGGGGGTACCACTACGTCTTCTAAGGAAAGTGTTCTGAATGGACCCGCCGCCATTCTACCTAAAGATATTTCTTTTTTCATTTTTTTTGTCAAGACGTCTGGGTGTTGGTAGAGTGAGTTTAGATTTTTACTCCAGCCTTTCTTGATTTTAGAAGGGCATGACATGCCTATATCTGTGTCTCCTCCTCCTTTTACTCCTCCACCTCTTTTCTTTTCGCATGACTATGTGTGGTTGTGACTTTTCCATGTGTTTGTTGTGTCTTCTGAGCAGTTTGTCAGCCTTTGGACACCTTTTAAGGTGTTTTCTATGTGTTTTCCATGTGTTTGTATGTGTTTGTGTTTGCCTGCCATTGGTTTCAATGGGGTTCGATGGTATTCGTCGAACGTTCAACGAACAGTTCGTCGAACATGTCCCTGTTTGATGAATCGAACCCGAACACTGGGGAGGTGGCTCATCTCTAGTCCTTAGTGAGCTCTTTAGTATTGGCCATGGTGAAGAGGTTGGAGTGTGATTGATTGAGTGTGTGGACAGGTGTCTTTTATACAGGTTACATTTTAACCGGCGGTGTTTCAAATACTTATTTTCCTCACTATATGTATATACCCAGTATGGTCACTGCTAGCTCCACAATAACCACTCTCACAGCAAACTATGTCTTCCAGAATGACAAAGAGAGATGCCAAAATTCAGCTTTTTATTACATCAAGGTTATGCCCTCATACCTCCTCTTGATGAGCTCATATGAGGGCTGGTTGTGGGATATGCTAAGTTTGTTGCAATTTTATGAGATCTCTAACTGTTGGCATATCTTCGCCCCTGGAGGTCCCAGGTGGTAGATTTTGTCGTCATGTTTCTTATCGTGATTTTATCTGTCTATAGAGATGAAACATGGCATGAATAGCACCATCCATCGGACCAATATTTAGTTGGACGGGTTCTTAAGACCTTCCGTGAGTGACTATGTGAGTGACTATGTTATGTATGTCCTTACGCTGCGAAGCCGAAAATATATCTGCCATAAATATCGAATCGATGCAGACTCCAATATTTATCACTGACCATTGGTCCAAAAGGTCTAGAAATATTCTTTAATCAGAGGAAGCTCTTTGGTTTTGAAGCATACTTACTCGCCTCTAAACAAATCTCAAACTTGGTGCCTTTTTCCCAGAAAATCTCCCTGCTGTAATCATCTGATCAGTGCAGGATACCCCTGCATCAAGGTTGATGTTTGGAGTGTTAGGTCTTTCTCTCTCTTCCCCTGTTTCAATTCATTTCTTTCTTCCCTAGTTATAAGTACGGTATATCTGGAGATGTCTTATGGATTTTAATTTCTCTCTATAACACCTTTAATTAAACCTGAAATCTACACTTCAGCTCCATCTCAGTTGTTTCATTTTAAATCCAAAATAGTGGCAAGCAGAATCCAAATCACAAAGATTAGGTCATTGTCCAAATATTTCTAGGCTTAACTGTATAACACCACTTTACTTACATTTTGAACATGATAGAAACCAAGGGGTGGTCCACGACCGGTGTTTTTTAAAGGTTCAGTAGAAAATGCTTCATCATGGCGATGGATGAAGCTGAAAGACATAAGATATATATATATATAAGGAATAATTCTTTGTATCTGCTTGTACTGTATTATTTCACTGGTTACAGATATTTGTTAATGTGACATTTCCAATAAGAACATGGAAGATAGTTCATCAAACATCACATTGAATCTATCGAAACACTAACTTGAACTGGCAAAATATGTCTGCATATTCTGGAGGAATGCTTGACGCTTGCAGGACGGTCACTCTGAATGTAAAGATAGAGCCCAGTTTTAGTGGGTGTCCACCTCCATCTGTGAGGTCAAGGGAAGCTTTTATTGGGCTGTCAAGCAGAGCAGCCTGCTGAGAAGCTAGAAATAAAAAAACAGGATAATATAATTAATTAGTAATTCAATACTAAATGATATTGAAACAAAAAATGACAATTCCAATTCCTACTTCCCCGTCTTCAGTGCCAATATTCATGCTTGCTCATGCCTTAGCATTGTAAATCCTTAGTGCTGAATTAATAGGCAATGTGTTGTTTTAGGTTATGCAATCTTTGGTTTAGCAAATACATTATTATAGGTGTCTGTTTAAAAGAAGAAATTAGGTGTCACATAAAAAAACACTATTAACCTGTTGATATGGGGTCAATCTGTAGGTCAATAGTGTTCTGACGCTACCTGGTGCCCATACTGAGAGCCCCGCTGCCATGAAGAAATTAACTTATTTTCTCCAGGGCAGCCTCCGGCTTTCAGTTATATGGGTGGACCAGCTCGGCTTCAGTCATCACAGTGCATAGTGAGCAGCGGATGTAAACGCACCCCCGGCTCTGACTGACAGCAGCATAGGCAGTACAGCTGTCAGTCAGTACCAGGGAAGCGGCTACAGCCGCTGCTCACTATGCACCGAGCGGTAGCTAAAGTCGAGCTGAGCAAACACCTTTGACTGAAAGCCAGCGGTAGCTGGAAGGAATAAAGTTAATTTCTTCCTGGCAGCAGGGCACTCAGTGCAAACGCCAAGCAGCTTCAGAACGCTATTAACCTGCAGATTAACTCCATATCTGCAGGTTAATAGAGGTTTTCTACATGACAAGTTTCATTTAACCGCTGCACCATTGGATAAGCCGCTAAGCCTTGCAATCTAGGCTAATTGCTAGCCCAAAATTGAAACTACTTACTTAAGGAACACACAGAGGATCCTATAAATGAAGAATGAGGGGTCCAAATTTCTAGGTTTACTGTTCTTTTAAAGGGAATCTATCACCCTTTTTTTGCTACTCCATCTGAGAGTATCATAATGTAGGGCAGAGACCCTGATTCCAGCAATGCATCACTTACTGCAATTCTAGCATTCTCTGAATGATGAGCCCTGTATAACCCCACCCACACCACTGATTGATAACTTTCTGTGTTCACTGTGTATAAGCAGAAAGCTGCCAATAGTTGGTGAGGGTGGGGTTATACAAAGCTCACGAGTATGGAGGACTGTATGGCAGCAGGTTTACTAGTCCTGTAGTATAATCTCCTGGTGATAAAACTATGATTTTATAAAAAATTACACCAAGCAGCCCAGTAAGTGACACATCATTGACATCAGGGTCTCTTTATTAAGCCTCTTACAGATTAGGTGGCAAAAACCTGGTGGCAGATTTGCTTTCATACCATGTATGTTGCAGTTTGGGAAAATTAGAGACAAATAGAGGTTCAGTAGAAACAAATATAATACTCTGTTAAAAATGTTCCAAATGCATACGTCACAATCAAGTACAATATATACAGTAATATAACCGCTAGGCACTGTGTAATAGGTTCTTCTTACCCGCACAAGTGTTATTATTGACCTCATCTGCACTCGGTCCACAATCTGGGTTTTGACCTTGTCCCCCTTCGACTATTCGCAGCTCCTCTTGAGATGTGCCTGAGCGGGTCATTCCGGTACTGGACTCCGCCTGGAACTGTCCGTAGTGGAATGAATAAGAGTGAATATACAAAATTACCACTGCCACCAGCAAGGAAAGGAATTCTTCAAATGCTAGGTGTTTTTTCCTGTTAGGTTATTTTGCTAAGCTGTAATTATTAAATATTGCTGGTGCCCTACAAAGCATTCAGCCTCTTTTAAAGAACCACCGTTGTTACAATGTAATACTATTACGTGATAGTGGGAACTGAAATGCTGAACTCAGAGACGACATTTCTCACCTTTTGAAAATGCTGATCATCAAACGAAATTTTGGCAGTTCCAGATTGCCGAACTCCAGAGCCATAGTCAGGAGCTTCCTCATCCGCTGAAATCAAACAGTGATGAACCAAGATTATGAGCAGCTAGACATATCAGATGGAGAAGAGAAACCTATGCAAATGGAAAGCAGACCTCCGTATTAAAGGAAACCTAACAGCGGTTACATGCTGCCCTATCCACAGGCAGGGAGAGACCTGTCACGCAAGGGAAGCGTGCAGCGAGAAACCGCTGGGGACTTGCCTGTCCAACTAGTCTCCCATGCTGCTCGGTCCTCAGCGACTCTTGCCGCAGTATTTCAGAGTCAAACATACATGGCTGAAATCACATAGCCAATGTCTGACACATGCTGCCCGTGGATCGGCGAGCATGTGTAACATAGTTAGTAAGGCCGAAAAAAGACATTTGTCCATCCAGTTCAGCCTATATTCCATCATAATAAATCCCCAGATCTACGTCCTTCTACAGAACCTAATAATTGTATGATACAATATTGTTCTGCTCCAGGAAGACATCCAGGCCTCTCTTGAACCCCTCGACTGAGTTCGCCATCACCACCTCCTCAGGCAAGCAATTTGTCTGTTGTCAAATTCCCTTTAAGGCACTTATTCTTAAAGGGTTTATCCCATTTCCTGTCTATAGGTATGCTCCTGACTGATTGACAGTTTGAACCTGTGACACGATTGTGCTGCTGGCCTGAACTGTGCAATCTCTGATGCTGAAAACAGAGGTAGCTTTGTATCATCAGAATTAGGGGAGAACAAAGGCACTGAAGCTAGCCAGATCCCATAATCCAGACAACTTCAAAACTTCATTTGCAAGCACTATAGCTAACAGCTTTCAAGCTATGTGCTCTTTGACTTGGAGACCAGCAACCTCTGATAGACCTCAGAGGTGGCCAGTAACCTAGACAAGTAAGAGTAAACTATATAATCAAAAATACCTGTCACGATTCTGTTGTCGGGTGACCCGGGAAAGGGCTCCTTCCCTGTCCCTAATGCTAGGGGGCGCCCCCTAGCTTGCCCTGTTCCCCGGGGTTACTTCTGAAGGTGAAGATGCCGGGGCCACCTACCTTGCCTTCTCTCCTGAATCCACCCTCTGTCTGTACCCTTCACCTGCCCAGGGAAGAGGGGAGTTGAAGTGCACCATAGTACACCAACCAGACGAACAGGGTAACACGAACAGGGAAACAAACTACCAGGCATATAAAATATATACTCACATATAACAGAGAAATGCACCTGGGAGTGGAGGATGGGTAAAACCAAAGTAGGAGAAGAAAGGGAATTATCACACTCACTAAACCAAGCAACAGTCACAGATAAGTCCACCAAACGCCTGCTCTTATAACTACCAACTACTATACTCCCAGCCATGCAACATAAGCTAGCTCTGACAATGTGAGTCAGTTAGGACCCAGATTATATAAGGGATAGGAATGGCTAACTGTGCTCAGCTGAGAGCCCTCAACATGGCCGATTAACCCCTGTACTGCCAAAAGAAATTTACACCGTTTAAAAAGTAAGTGAAGTACTTCTGTTCAACGCAGGAGTAGGAGCAATCAGAAGCTGCGGTCTTCTGGCTCCTCTCTGTCGTGGTAACTCCATGACAATACCTCTGTTTTTGAGAACGAAGGTGATCTTTAAGAAGAGGTGAACTGCAAAGTTACTTGTTTCTACAAGGACCGTGCAACTTTACCAATTTAAAATCATGAAGCAACTCGGTAAAGTGTTATTCCTAAAATAGTGACTTTATATCCTATGTGCTTGGCTTTTTCCAACAGTCCCACAGACAATGAAGGGGTGGATGAAGTGCAGTTTGAGCATGCACACCACTGTCTCATCTAAGATGTGATTCTGCAAAGCCCGGCTCTAGAACCCCGTTGTTGACATTGGAGAGGGAGATGGAATTTGGTGTATCTCAGACCACAGAGCATCTGGTTCTCAGCCTATTAATGACACCCTATGGCGGGCTGCCCAGTGCTAACTGTAATGCATCCTGTGTGAACAGAGGCCACAGTTTACAGAGCCATTTGAGCCTAATTGCACCCCAAAAAAATATATAAAGTGCACAAAAACATATCAATATATGTAAGGTATTGGTTGATATTCTGGCCATAATACGTAAGCTGGCAACCCGTGTCAAGGGTCCTTACACTTGCCAGTCCTACTCTAACATAAAAACTACAAAAAAGAGGAAAAAATCCTCCAATATTCAAGAACAACAAAAAACAGGCAGAGATGCTTACCTGTCTAACTGGCCTCAATACAAATGCACTAACAGGGTGCAGCAGACCCAAGTAAAATGGCAACTGCACAACTTTGCCACATACAGATTATATTTTTTTGCACTGGTGTGACACACGGCCAATCCCTGATTGAAAGCTGGCTGTCTCATTTGGTATTATTGCACTTGTGCAGTTGCCACTTTACTTGGGTCTGCTGCACCCTGTTCGTGCATTTGTATTGAGGCCAGTTAGACAGGTAAGCATCTCTGCCTGTTTTTGTTTTTTCTTGAATATTGGAGGATTTTTTCCTCTTTTTGTGTTTTTCATGTTAGAGTAGGACTGGCAAGTGTAAGGACCCTTTACGTGGGTTGACAGCTTACGTATTATGGCCAGAATATCAACCAATACCTTACATATATTGATATGTTTTTGTGCACTTTATATTTTTTTTGGGGGTGCAGTTGGGCCCAAATGGTTCTGTAAAATGTGGCCTCTGTTCACACAGGATGCATTATAGTTAGCACTGGGCCGCCCACCATGGGGCATCATTAATAGGCTGAGAACCAGACGCTCTGCATTCCTTGTGTGAACTTTGCCACATACAGATTATATATTTTTTGCACTGGTGTGCCACATGGCCAATCCCTGATTGAAGGCTGGCTGTCTCATTTGGTATTATTGCACCTGTGCGGTTGCCATTTTACTTGGGTCTGCTGCACCCTGTTAGTGCATTTACATTGAGGCCCAGTTAGACAGGTAAGTATATCTGCCTGTTTTTGTTTTCTTGAATATTGGAGGATTTTTTCCTCTTTTTGTGGTTTTTATGTATCTCAGACTAGCAGGTTGGCGCTACTTAAAGTGTGAGCCTAAATGCAGTTTGATATTATCTGCCCTTCATATTCAACTGTTTAATATTCTGGTGAGCTTCATTATTTAATAAATAATTGAATAATATTAATTTATTATTATTGAATAATATTTATTTTAATTAATAATACATTTAAAATGAGGGAGCCCGACAGTAACCTGTAGTGTTTCATACAATAATACAATAATACATCCTGCCAACTTCATACATCTCTTTAGAAGCAAAGTAAGTTAAATAACTCAAGTTTTTTTATGCAATTTTTTTTGAGGCAAAGTCAGAAGTGAATTCAACAGGAATTAGAAATATAAGGCCTCATTACATTACCATCTAACCAGTCATTTTGGGTTTTTTTCTCTCCGGCATGGTCCACATCACCGCGCACATCAGTTGTTACACTGGACCTCTCCAAGAGGTGGATCAGAAAATTCTGGCATTTTTTCAATTTGTCTCCATGTTTTTGCCATAGAAACTGGTGAACATGAGTTCTGACATGAGTTGTGATTGGTTGAGGCATAGGAAAAATTATTCTGATGAAATATAAATGGAAATCCAGCCTAAGACCTGACTTACCATATATTTTATGTTCCTTTTTAATCCACTACTGTATTTTACTAAGAAAATTACTACTTTGAAAAAAAACATTTTGTGAGTTTTTTTTCCAAAAAAATGATATGTATGGAACCGTATACACTATTTATCCATCAAAAACGATTGATGCACTCACAGCGAACAATCCTTACCGGAAATGGCCTGAACAGCAACTCGCAGGAATCCTTTCACTTCTCCCTTCTCGCTAACGATAGCGACTCGATGAACCAGAGGCACAGAGTACAGCAAATTGCTCAGGTATACAAAGGCCCTGCAGAGTGGGACATAGGTTACAGGAGGAGAGAAAGAAGTATAGAAGGTAGAAAGAAAACAGTAAAAGTGGATGGAAGAAAAGGAGAAGACCAGTCGGGAATAGAATAGTAGGGATTGATGAAGAGATGAGCACAGAGATTGTGAATAAAGTGACCAGTTAAAAAGGAGATTGAAGAGAATGGAGAAGAATAATCAGCAAAGAAAAAAGAAAGAACAGGAATGAGAAGGGTGAAGAAAAACAAGAAAGAAGAGGTCAGGATACACACTGCAATTCTTTAGTAGGAGGGATACAGCTCACACCACAACAAGAGCTGCCAAGCTACAAAAAATATGTGAGGTGGGCAGCCACTAGCAGCTCGGAGGTAAGTGGGTCAGCCACAGCAGAATATAGGGTAAATGGGATGGTAAGACGAACTAGTGGCGAACATTGATCAACATGGGGAGGAACTGTGAAGGTGAGGGAGGGTTGGAGGCGGACAGGAGGGTCAACTGGACCCCGGTGTTCTGTGTGAGGGAAAACGCCAGCAGCAGAGCATAAAGGTGTATGGGTGTGCCGGCAAAAACCTGAAATCAATCAAATGAAAAGGACCAAAGCAAAAAGAAACAGAGAGCTATGAGAAGGAGCCAGCTCTTTCTTTATATTGGTGGTGAACATGGTGTTGGAAATCCCACCAACTAGTGTAGCGGTCCCATAATTTACTTTTATAGCTAGGAAAACACTCTAAAGATATTATACACCACTGATCCTGTATATAATAATATGTGCCATCTGCTATCATACATGGGAAAGAGAAATCAACTACTATCAAAGATACTTTATAGGAACATATTAGTTTCACGTATATTGCTCACTCCTCAATGTACTAAAACCAAAACTGGTACAGGTTGTATTTACTGTCAAGTTCAGCATGTCTATAATCTTCATGTTTTCTTATGTTGTTACCAAGAAGGTCTCTGTCTCAGGAGGACCAAAGCAATTGATCTCAATAGGATCGGTGTAATGTTTCCTTTGCCCTGTGGGGGTGCTGCATATCTTGCCTTACAGATAACTCAGGTCTTTCTGAAATCACGAATGTCTCAACACTGAGATACTCTGGACCTATATAGTAAAAACGATTGTCCAAAGCAGACAACCTCTTTAGTGATACAGTAGGAACACAAGGAAGCTTAGATTTAATTGAAATAGTCCATTGAAAAATTATTAGGAAGTTATAATTCACTAGAAATAGGCCCGATGCTATTGCATCGGGAGTGCGGTGAAATGAGCATCTCCCTGGCGCTCAGCCAATGAGCGGCGCGGGATTCAAATCCCCCGCCGGCTGAGCCAATGAGTGGTGCTGCGCGGCTTTGGCAGGGGATTCAAATCCCACACGGCACCGCTCATTGGCTCAGCCGGCGGGGCAGGGGATTTGAATCCCACACCGCTCAGCTTATGAGCGGTGCCGTGCGGCTTGGCGGGGGATTCAAATCCCACGCGGCAGTGGCTGAGCCAATGAGCGGTGCCGTGCGGCTTTGGCCGGGCATTTAAATCACGCGCCGCTCATTGGCTGAGCGCCAGGCGGATGTTCATTTCACCGCACTCCAGTAGGAACACAAGGAAGCTTAGATTTAATTGAAATAGTCCATTGAAAAATTATTAGGACGTTATAACTCACTAGAAATAGGCCAGATGCTATTGCATCGGGAGTGCGGTGAAATGAACATCCCCCTCGCGCTCAGCCAATGAGCGGCACGGGATTCAAATCCCCCACCAAAGCCGCGCTGCACTACTGATTGACTGAGCGCCACTGATCTCCCGACGGAATAGCGGTGCCATTTTTGTCACTTGTGGAGGCGCAGTTCGTAGCCTTCGGCTGCGATGGATTGTGGGATAGCGACACAATCGCCTGAAGCTGTGACAGAGCCGATTGGATATTATATATTAGATTATGAAGCTTATTCACTATGGCCTGCAATGCAATTGTTCTTCAAAGCACATATCATAAATGAAAACACTTATAGGGGAACTGGGACCAGCATGATACCCCCTATATTTAAAGTTAAGGCATGATTTGCGTGTGAGAGCGACTTGTAGCTATGGACACTCTGCTTGACATCCTAGTAAAGACCACGGCTGTAAGGTAGTATATCACTACTAACCTATGGTTGTCTAAAAACAAATGAGTTAGTGACCCTTTTCAAACTGCACAGTATGCACTTGTACAAGGAGAAAGTCATATGGAAAAGCCAGGATATGGCAAGAAACCCTCAGCTAAGTAATTAAACAACAGGCCATTATTACTTTAATACATAAGATCAGTCAATCAGGAAACCTGAAGTTATCCTCAAGTGCAGTCATGAAAACCATCAATCGCTTTGATGAAACGGGATATCATGAGAACCGCCCCAGGAAAGGAAGATCACTAAACTTCTACTACATACCATCCCATCTGGTTAGGACAATAACCCAAAACACACTTCCAAGCTATGTAAGGGCTATATGACCAAGAAGGGGAGGAATGGAGTAAACCGTCAGGTGACATGGCCTCCATAATCACCCAACCTCAACCGAATTCAGATGTTTTGGGATGTGTTGTAAATTGTGAGCCCTCGTGGGCAGCGTCCTCTCTCCTCCTGTACCAGTTGTGACCTGTATTGTTTAAGATTATTGTACTTGTTTTTATTATGTATACCCCTCCTCACATGTAAAGCGCCATGGAATAAATGGCGCTATAATAATAAATAATAATAATAATAATAATAATAATGTCAGTAGATGGCTAGATATGTCTTTGCATTAGAACAGCAGAATAATTGTAAAGTGTGTATTACACTTTTGGTATTTTAGATCTTAGTAGGGTTTTTCTTTAAAAATTGAGGGGTTTGAAAAACACTCAAAGATGGTCCATGTTAAGTGGAACCATAAAGCACCATCTTTAGATACAAAATAGCCCACTATTAGCTCAACCTAGCACCATTACTGGTCCTAGACCCTGGAAAGGTTTGATATGAGTGTTTTCATAGTGATTTACTGGTACTTAAATAACACCAATATCTCAATTATATCATTATTAGAGAACCAAACTGTAATGTAGAGAAATGATTTATGGCTTTACAGTGCATTGCAGGCCTACAATGTGATCTGAGACCCCTGATAGTGGTGCACTCTAGCAGTGATGCTGGAGCGAGAAATATCGTCCTGAAAGAGCTGGTTGCTTCCCAGCATGCTCTGGGCAGATCTGACGAACCTTCCCACTACACTGAACAGAGGGGAGCGGTCATGAAACGGGTCTGATCTGACAGCACAGCAGGGATGCTCCTGGGATCCATCTTCTTCTTCCTCCTCCTCCTCATACTCCAAACCCTCCTCCTCTTCAAGCTGGGAGGCTGGCTCAGGGCCCTCGGAGCCAGGGCTTGAGAGGGTGGGGGAGGGGGTTATTTTGGCCATGCTGTCGCTCATGCATGTGGTGAATAAGGGAGAGCTGAGATCAGAAATGAGGAGGGGGTAGGTTAGTAAAAAACAGAATTGGTAACCCAAACCAGGGATGGAAAACCCAAGGGACCTACAGAAAGGGTTAAGAATATAAACTGGTGATGTAAGCAAGATGGCAGGTGTATACAAAAAATAGGAAACTATGAATGAAAAGCTACAAACCAATGAACAAAGAAATGTTGTGGAACAGGGAAGAAAGGATAAAGAAGGTCGAGAGCAGGAAGACAACTTTCCCTGCTAAATAAGGTACACAGTTATGGTTAATTAAAGAGCTGGGTAAGTTATGTCTTTAGTATGATGAGACAGGCTGGCATTATTCAAGTAGATGGAGAGACCACTAACTCACCAAATACGTAGTCGCCAGTTTTCCAAACCTACGATATTATACGAGGTGCAGGCTAGAATTACAGGGGAACTTACCTGCCCACCAAACGGAACCAAGGGAACCGATCATAGAAAGGATCTCCTCCTGTCACCACATTATCACAGTCTTCTGTTAGGCCAGATGGAAGCTCAGCTGCACGGTCATACATCTCACGCATCATATCCAAGCGTTGCCTGTGGAGGCATAATTATACTGAAGAACGCAATAAAAATGTATGAACCCAGAGCGATATCTAATCCCCGAATACCAGATCACAGCTTGATCACAATGGGTATAAAATTGGAGACAATCATCTTTGTACCTGGGCTGAAGTGAGAAAAAAAAAGGCATGTCCAACAGATATGAAATGTTTTATCAATCCGTAGAATCCAAGACTATAAGGTATAAAGTAAAGTGATTTTATTTTTTTATTTTCCTATATTTTCCTTTTTATTAACCACTTTTCAAAAGACATTCAACTCACATATACATCCATTGACACAATCCAACTTCTTTCTGTGTTCTGGTTATTTGTGGGATGTTAGAGTAGATAATTCTTCTCTATGATGTTCATTTTTCTATCTAGACAATCCCTAAAAGACTCAACTTACCGTGTATACTTGAGTATAAGCCGACCCGAGTATAAGCCGAGACCCCTAATTTTGTCACAAAAAACTGGGAAAACTTAATGACTCGAGTATAAGCCTAGGGTGGAAAATGCAGCAGCTACCGGTAAATGTCAAAAATACAAATAGATACCAATAAAAGTAAAATTAATTGAGACATCAGTAGGTTAAGTGTTTTTGAATATCCATATTGAATCAGGAGCCCCATATAATGCTCCATAAAGTTTATGATGGGCCCCATAAGATGATCCATACAAAATACGCCCCATAAAATGCTCCATACAGTTTATGATGGGCTCCATAGGATGCTCCATATTAAAATATGTCCCATATAATGCTGCACAAATGCGGATTATGGCCCCATAAGATGCTCCATACAGACATTTGCCCCATATAATGCTCCACACACGTTGCTTATGGCCCCATAAGATGCTCTATACAGTCATTTGCCCCATATAATGCTCCACAAATGTTTCTTATGGCCCCATAAGATGCTCCATACAGTCATTTGCCCCATATGCTGTTGCTGCGATAAAAAAAAATCACATACTCACCTCTCAGGCCCCCGGCACTTGCTAGATTCATCTGCTCCTCGTTCCACCGCCGCCGGGCGCCGCTGTGTCTTCCATCCTCTGCACTGATGATCAGGTAGAGGGTGCACACTAATCGCGTCACCGCGCCCTCTGACCTGAGCGTCAGTGCAGTAGACAGGGAAGATGCGGCGGCGGTGGAGCAGGTGAATATCGCGCACTGTGTTATACTCACCTGCTCCTGGCGCGGTCCCTGGTTCCCTGGCGCTGGCAGCTTCTTCCTGTAGTGAGCGGTCACATGGTACTGCTCATTACAGTAATGAATATGAGGCTCCACCCCTATGGGAGTGGTGTGGGGTCCTGGCGCCAGGAACAGGTGAGTATTATTACACAGCTGCTGCTCCCCCTCCCCTGCCGACCCCTGGGTATGACTCGATGAATAAGCCGAGAGGGGCAATTTCAGCCTAAAAAATGGGCTGAAATTCTCAGTTTATACTCGAGTATATACGGTAAATCTAATTTTTCTAATTCAAGGCTAGAAGGAGTTTGTGCATAGTCTCCGTGCTGCCGACAGGATTTAAGACGTACAGCTCTGGCAAAAATTAAGAGACCACTGCAAAATGTTCAGTTTGTCTGATTTTTCTCTTTATAGGTATATTTTAGAGTAAAATGCAAATTGTTCTTTTATTCTATAAACTTCTGACAACATGTCTCCGAATTTCCAAACAATAAATTTTGTATTTTTTTTCTGACAAAGAAAAATGGTCAAAATTAAAAAAAAAAAAAAAATAGTGCTTTCAGACCTCAAATAATGCAAAGAAAACAAGTTCATAATCATTTAGAAACAACAATACTAATGTTTTAACTCAGGAAGAGTTCAGAAATCAATATTTTGTGGAATAACCATGATTTTTAATCACAGCTTTCATGCGTCTTGGCATGCTTTCCACCAGTCTTTCACACTGCTTCTGGCGCAAAAATTTAAGCAGTTCTTTGTTTGACGGCTTGTGACTATCCATCATCCTCTTGATTACATTCCAGAAGTTTTCAATGGGGTTCAGGTCTGGAGATTGGGCTGCCCATGACAGGGTTTTGACGTTGTGGTCTCTTAATTTTTGCCAGAGCTGTATATCTCAGTGTAGTAAAATAAGATGATGGTTTATTTCGACGCGTTTCGAAGTACAAAGTTACTTCTTTTTCAGGAAAAACCACATGATAGAAACTCCTTCTAACCTATTGATGTCTGATGGTCACTGGCTGACCCGTGGATCTGCTGCAGCTGATTTTGCACTTTTTGCTGTTTTTACAGATTAAACAGGTAAGTTTAATCTGAGCGCAAAGCTCACTATATTTCTGGGATAAGAACCTATTTTGTGCTGATCTCTCCTACAATTTCCTTGGATAATTAAACAGCCTTGACAACTTGACAACACTTGGTTCATGTGACTGTAGAGTTACATGACTCTAATGGTCTCCTACAAAAGAAACAGATCCACTAGATCAGGGGCGGATTATAAGAGGGTCAATCTGGGCAGTAGCCCAGGGCCCAGTGGTGTGGGGGGGCCCTGGGCTACTACCGCACAGATTGCCCGCAGGCCGCCGCCATCAGGGCATTACTGTCTGCACCGCTGCACGGCCCCCTGACTGACTACTGGCGTATGTATAATTTATGGGCCCAGACCCGGTGGGCAGAAAGAGGGGGCCCGCATCGGGCCCCGTCTCATCTGCTCACCGGGCCCCTACCGGCGCTGCGGCGGTTTCCTATTGATGTGCGGGGGCGGGCCCGCAAGTCAATAGTTAACAACAGGCAGCCGCCAGCCAATTGGAGGCTGGCAGCTGAAGTCGGCGGCCGCATGCGCAGTGCACATGTCGCCGGCATCTGACAGATGCCGGCGAGTGCGCGCTGCTGGAGGAAGCTCGTCGCCTGGAGCGCTGGTCAGGTGAGGAGAACTCGGTTGTTTTTTTTTTGTTGTTTTTTTGTATTTTGCTAACCTAAGTAACGGCAATAATGCTGCATGCTGGACAGTCAATGACTGGGGCAATGCTGGAGACACTGACTCGGGCAATGCTGGAGGACACACACACTGGGGCAGATGATTGCTGGAGACACTGGGGCAATGCTGGAGACACTGGGGCAGGAGACATTGGGGCAGATTGCTGGACACACTGGGGGCAATGCTGGATGACACACTGGGGCAGATGATTGCTGGAGACACTGGGGCAATGCTGGAGACACTGGGGCAATGCTGGAGACACTGGGGGCAATGCTGGACACACTGGGGGCAATGCTGGACACACTGGGGGCAATGCTGGACACACTGGGGGAAATATGCTGGAGACACTGGGGGCAATGCTGGAGACACTGCGGGCAATGCTGGAGACACTGGGGGGCAATGCTGGAGACACTGGGGGGCAATGCTGGAGACACTGGGCCCGGGGCAATGCTGGAGACACTGGGGCAGATTGCTGGACACACTGGGGGCAATGCTGGAGGACACACTGGGGCAGATGATTGCTGGAGACACTGGGGGCAATGCTGGAGACACTGGGGCAATGCTGGACACACTGGTGGTAATATGCTGGACACACTGACGGTAATATGCTGGACACACTGGGGCAGATTGCTGGACACACTGTCTGGGGGCAATGCTGGACATAGGGGCTAATTAAGGGATATTATTACTGCAGTGATGTATTTATTTTATTTTTTGAGGACACTGTTTTAAAAGGGGGGCTGTCCTGTTACTGTGCAGAGTGACACTATGTCGCCTTTTTTTCTTCATGTGGTGTAATGTAGAAGTTGGGAAAAATTAAGTAATGTGTTCTGCAAGCGGAGCTCGAGATAACTGTGTTATTTCCTGCAGAAATGAGTCCTGGCTGGAAGAAATGATGGCGGTCTGTGCTGGATGAAAGATGAAGGACTTCACCTAGAGACGTCACTGGTGAGTCAGTGTTACCTATACACTGACACTATACACTGTATACTATATACAGAGCTCCTGTGTATAATGTCACCAGTGATCACTGTATTACCTATACATTATATACAGAGCTCCTGTGTATAATACCACCAGTGATCTCTGTATTACCTCTACACAGACACTGCATACTAAGTACAGATCTCCTGTGAATACTGGCACTTATGGTGATAGTATTGTGTTGGTTTTTTATTACTGATCAGTATTGTAGTATTCATTCACTATGTGGTCTGGAAATGGTGTTGCGGTATTTGCCCCTTGTATGTGCTATTTGGTCACCAAGTGGTGGTAATATGTGGTCTTGACATGGTGCGGTGGTATTTGTTCCTTGTATGTGATATTATTCGATCACTGTGGTTGTAATTTGTTGTCTGGTCATGGTGCGGTGGTATTTGTTCCTTGTATGTGATATTGGTCATTTTAAAAATTGAAAAATAAATCCAAATATACCTAAATTGTATTGCATATTTTAACAAATATTTAATAGGTTACAGTAGAGTAGGGCCCGGCCATTTTTCTGGAATAATCTGGTTCAGGTATAACATGACCCCCGTCACATGACCCCCGTCACATGACCCCCGTCACATGACCGGGGGGTCCACAGTGTCTGAACAGCCTGGAGCCCTGGCTACCCTTAATCCACCCCTGCACTAGATCATCTTGAAAGGCTTTTAGACAAGCCAATAAGTGCTTTGCTTTGCACTCATGAAGGTTGCAAAACCTTGTAGAGCTGTCTACAAATGAATACCGTACATTCATCTCGCTATGCCTAGATCAATTCTTTATTTTGTTTACTTTTTATAAAAAGGATTCCTTTGGATTTGATGCACTTAGGGGGTTTCCCATTGTGAGATCTAGGGGGGTTTGATGGATCAAGTTCCAAACACCCCTGCAACTCTTCTGCACACCTCTGTTTCCCCTGTAGTGGAGGTCTAAGGGGGAACAATTTCTTTCTTTGGAGAGTGCCAAGCCGCTGTAAAGAGATTTATAAGCCATGCAAAGCTCCTCTAGTATATTAAATATGCAAATCTTCTCTTCAGAGAGGAAGAGGACTTGAACTATTGAGCCATCAATTGGATGTAGCTATCCTAAAAATCAATATTGTCCCTTTAAAGAGCCTTACCACATGACCTAGGATAAGAAACCAAATCAGGCACTTCATTTGCAGATATGTGTTAGGGGTGTTTTCCCCTCCTGAGTGCAAAATAGTACATGTGATTTGGCTAGGTGAGAGTGGAGCGCCCCCAGACGCAGGGCCGCGGGGTACTCGGTACCGGGCCTCTCTGTCTCGGTTCTGGGGTTGTCACGGTGGCTAGACCCGGTCCGTGACCCTGCTAAGGGGCATCCAATGAAAGTTTGTAGGTGATGGTGCGTGGTGCAGGTCGCAATGAATAATGAGGACACAGGGTTGCAGTCTCTTTACCTCTTTACTGAAGGCTTCAAGATCCTCAATCCAGAGTACGGTTAACAGGGCTGTCTGAGACCGGGCCGGTCCGATGGCACCTCCAGAGTTCCCTTTGCAGGTGGAAATCTGTGCCTACCTTCTAGCGCCTGTGTGTTGTAGTACTTCCCTGCTGAGCACCATGGGATAGTCCTCACAACTGTTGTGTCTGCTTCTGATGTTCTTTCCCACAACTTATGTCTGTTCTGATGTTCTTCTCCGTCCCCCAGATGATATGGCTAGGACGCACCCGTATGACGGGTAGGCCTGGAGTTCTTCCGGGACCCTAGTGACGCCCCTCTCCCACAGTTGCCCCCTATATCTGCTTAGGTGATTTAGGTGAGACAGCCAACCTATAATTAACTGTCCTGCCGTTGGTTTGAAGTATTGCTTGGAGCCAGATACTTCCTTGGCGTTCCGGCCATCGGCTACGCGCCTCAGTAGGATGTTGCCTCGATCTTACAGCACGACTCCTACTTGTGTTATCTCCTTTTTGCTTTGATCTCGTTTCTCACTCTCCACAATAAACCTCGCTTCTTGTCCTTTCTTGAGATACCGCCGCGATGTAGTGCAGGCGCGGTTCCTTAACGTTCTGTCCTTTTCGCTAGGCCTCTGTCAGGATCCCACCCCTGACAGGGACCCCCTTGAATCTTCCCCTGCAACACCCTCTGCCACAGGATGTTGCCTGGTTCCAACCCTGTCAGCTTTCTGTCTAACTTCCTATCTAACCCCCAGTTTTACCAGATTGTGAGGCGTGGACTAATACATAGCGCCCTTAGCTCCCCCTGGAGGCCAGACTATGAAGTGTATTGGTGTCTGTGATACCTGGTCAGGTGAACTCCTTCAGTGCCATCAGACGTACTATCACTCCCGTACCATCACTCCCCTTAGCGGCGGAGCATCAGTACTGCAACGACCAGGACTCTGGGGCACTGCAAGAGGATCATTGCATGGCCTATAAGTCTCCTTACACCGGTATAGCACTTTCCACAAGGAGAAAACATTCCCTCTTATACTTCCAGTCTTAGGCCTCTCACCTAACCAATCTAGATTTCCTGCTTTGCATTCACTGAGCAGGGGCAAACACCCCGAAACGTGGGTCTGCAAATTGAGTGTCTGGTTTGCCTTCTTAGTCTTGTTAAGTGGCAAATCTTGCTAATGGGTCAATATTAAATTTTAGGATTGCTACATCCATGAGGTGGCCCTTCAATGAAGGAACAGTCCAAGACTGTGGACACTGGTGGAATCTGGGACAAAGACAGGCTCTACCCTAACCTAAAGTGAGAATAATACTATATATGCAAAATAAGGAGAGTGATAGAGAGATGCTCCCTAGTGAAATACCATCGGGTAAAAAGGGTGAAGAGAATATGTATATGTCTGTGCTCACCTTGTGAGCTATGCCAAAAAGCATCCCCAAATTCTGTATTTGCTGGCTGCCTCTTTATCCAGATCTCCCCGGATGGAGTTATTGTAGGTACGGCTGATGAATTCCAATAGTAGAAGAATGAGGTCCTATCAGGTACTGTCAGTTGGCATTATCAGAATGTGCACATCTTGATTCTTTTCTCAAATTAATTTATTTATTAGTTATAAAAAGTAAAATAAAAGAATCCAATAAATATAAGGTAATACACATGCTTGTTTTAGCCCTTTTAATATCTTATATTTTATTCAATTATTTGTTTTGACTTTTTGTAATAAATAAGGTAATTTGAGAAAAAAATCAAGCTTTGCACATTCTGATAATGTCCTGTGACAGCGCTGGATAGGACCTCATTCTTCTACTACTGGAATTCATCTGCTAAGCTAGAGTGAAGGAGGACCCCCTATACCTATTCCTTTCCTTCTGGTTTGGAGGGTTGAGGGAAAGTTCATTGCGGACCTTTGTTTCTTTTAGAGAGTACTTGTAATAGACACATTTTTGTGTTACATATTGAACTTTTTTGTACTTTGAAGAAAAAAGTATGGCTTTGAAAAAAACAAAACTGTCTGTAAATGGTTATCTTTTCTTTTTTTTCTCTACAGTTAGCAACTTTCAATAGTTTGCACAAAAGAGACAGTTTTCTTTTAGCTGGCAAAGAGCTAGTTTGCAGTTTTGTCTCACCACGTACTGCCTGCGACCACTGAGCGTCTAAAGCAACAATAAATATCATATTATAGTTATAGATAAGCCTCCATTCATGATAGCTATATAATAAAATAACTGTCAGACATGCAATTAAATCCAAAAGACTCAAAAATTACCGGAGTTTTTCCAGGGTCCAATAGTGAGTTGCTCCATTCTTCTGATCCTGAACTTCCACAGCCACAATGGTTCTCGGGAAGGGACGTTTCTCACGTTCTGAGTGGGCATCAGGTGGCAACAGGTCAGGTGGTAGTGGTGAATATAGAGTATCTGTCAGAAGCACAAACTGGAACTGTACCTGGAAATACATAGATTTTGGACAGTTTAGACTATAAAACCTATAAAATCAGGAAATGGTAGTACTGCAATCAAATGGATGTATATATATATATATATATATATATATATATATATATATATATATATATATATATATATATATATATATACAGTGGGGCAAAAAAGTATTTAGTCAGTCAGCAATAGTGCAAGTTCCACCACTTAAAAAGGTGAGAGGCGTCTGTAATTTACATCATAGGTAGACCTCAACTATGGGAGACAAACTGAGAAGAAAAAATCCAGAAAATCACATTGTCTGTTTTTTTATCATTTTATTTGCATATTATGGTGGAAAATAAGTATTTGGTCAGAAACAAACAATCAAGATTTCTGGCTCTCACAGACCTGTAACTTCTTCTTTAAGAGTCTCCTCTTTCCTCCACTCATTACCTGTAGTAATGGCACCTGTTTAAACTTGTTATCAGTATAAAAAGACACCTGTGCACACCCTCAAACAGTCTGACTCCAAACTCCACTATGGTGAAGACCAAAGAGCTGTCAAAGGACACCAGAAACAAAATTGTAGCCCTGCACCAGGCTGGGAAGACTGAATCTGCAATAGCCAACCAGCTTGGAGTGAAGAAATCAACAGTGGGAGCAATAATTAGAAAATGGAAGACATTCAAGACCACTGATAATCTCCCTCGATCTGGGGCTCCACGCAAAATCCCACCCCGTGGGGTCAGAATGATCACAAGAACGGTGAGCAAAAATCCCAGAACCACGCGGGGGGACCTAGTGAATGAACTGCAGAGAGCTGGGACCAATGTAACAAGGCCTACCATAAGTAACACACTACGCCACCATGGACTCAGATCCTGCAGTGCCAGACGTGTCCCACTGCTTAAGCCAGTACATGTCCGGGCCCGTCTGAAGTTTGCTAGAGAGCATTTGGATGATCCAGAGGAGTTTTGGGAGAATGTCCTATGGTTTGATGAAACCAAACTGGAACTGTTTGGTAGAAACACAACTTGTCGTGTTTGGAGGAAAAAGAATACTGAGTTGCATCCATCCAACACCATACCTACTGTAAAGCATGGTGGTGGAAACATCATGCTTTGGGGCTGTTTCTCTGCAAAGGGGCCAGAACGACTGATCCAGGTACATGAAAGAATGAATGGGGCCATGTATCGTGAGATTTTGAGTGCAAACCTCCTTCCATCAGCAAGGGCATTGAAGATGAAACGTGGCTGGGTCTTTCAACATGACAATGATCCAAAGCACACCGCCAGGGCAACGAAGGAGTGGCTTCGTAAGAAGCATTTCAAGGTCCTGGAGTGGCCTAGCCAGTCTCCAGATCTCAACCCTATAGAAAACCTTTGGAGGGAGTTGAAAGTCCGTGTTGCCAAGCGA
This sequence comes from Ranitomeya variabilis, assembly GCF_051348905.1. Lineage (NCBI taxonomy): Eukaryota > Metazoa > Chordata > Amphibia > Anura > Dendrobatidae > Ranitomeya > Ranitomeya variabilis. Next base: position 990,589,371 of record NC_135233.1, on the reverse strand, counting down.
AAAGCCAAAAACATCACTGCTCTAGAGGAGATCTGCATGGAGGAATGGGCCAACATACCAACAACAGTGTGTGGCAACCTTGTGAAGACTTACAGAAAACGTTTGACCTCTGTCATTGCCAACAAAGGATATATTACAAAGTATTGAGATGAAATTTTGTTTCTGACCAAATACTTATTTTCCACCATAATATGCAAATAAAATGATAAAAAAAACAGACAATGTGATTTTCTGGATTTTTTTCTCTCAGTTTGTCTCCCATAGTTGAGGTCTACCTATGATGTAAATTACAGACGCCTCTCATCTTTTTAAGTGGTGGAACTTGAACTATTGCTGACTGACTAAATACTTTTTTGCCCCACTGTATATATATATATATATATATATATATATACACAGTGGAGAAAATAAGTATTTGATACTGATTTTGTAAGTTTTCTCACCTACACCACCTACAAAGAATGGAGGGGTCACAGAACAGAACTTAATATTTGGTACAGAAACCTTGGTTTGCAATTACAGAGGTCAGACATTTCCTACAATTCTTTACTAAGTTTGCACACATTGCAGCAGGGATTTTGGCCCACTCCTCCATACAGAACTTTTCCAGATCTTTCAGGTTTCGGGCCTGTCGCTGGGCAACATTGTGTTTCGATAAAAATTACAGACCTCTCCATTCTTTGTAGGTGGTAAACTTGCAAAATCGTCAATGTATCAAATACTTATTTTCCCAACTGTATTTTAGGGAATCTGTCAGCAGGATTTCACCCCTTAACTATATGTGGATATAACTTTTTAAAAACAAGTCCAGCAATACCTTTACATGGCAGGTCCCTTTCTCCATTACTTAGAAATCAGTGTTAGAATTGCAAATGTGGCTGAAGATCTATTGTAGATCTAAATCCTCTGTCATTCCAGCTCTATTCCTCGCCTCCTCCTGCTTGTCTGACGGCTCCTTTGACTAAAGTCAGACAGCATAAAGCTGTCAGTCCAACAGAAGGAGGTGGAATAAGGGGAATAGAGCTGGAATTACAGAGGCTTAAGATCTACCATAGCCCTTGAGCCTAACTTGCATATCAATTCAAACATTGATTTCTCAATAGTGGAGGAGCGGACTATCCATGTAAAGGTATTGCTGGACTTGTCTTTGAAAGAGCCACTTGTACATATAAATCATTTGGTGGGGGGATAAAATTCGTCTCACAGATTCCCTTTAATTTTGTTAAGGAGCTGATTATAATAAATTAAATATTCCTATTATAATTTTCATTTCATTAATTAGCTAGAATTACTTAATATTTCTATTGTATATTTACTGCAAGGTGTCTGTGTGTCTTGTGTTTGCTTGGGTTCCTTTAGGTAATTTGATTGTCATCATACAAAAACATATCTGTGAAATTGGACTTAATGTATAGTTCTGTGTGTCTAGGCAAAGAAAATTCAATTTTGAGCCCATAGACACTAAAACACAATATGTTGGTGCTATATTTACGACATTAAGTAAGAAAATAAGACTTTCTATAGGATAGTGGCGGCCATATCATACGCATTCGTCTACCGTTGACTTGATAATTCATCTGGTAAAAGTGAACAATGATCTAGCCGAAGACAAAATCATGTGGACTGAAATCAGCCAAGTTTAACATTTTTATCCAAGAGCTGCTACTCCCTGAAAGAGCTTTCAGTAAAGGAACATTCCAAGAATGTTACAGAGACAGATCTTTTGTCCTTTGCCCACTATGATTGGGCATGTATGACAAATTTAAGGCTTGTTAAAGTGTCTATATTGGCTTTTAGGATTGCTACATTCAGTAGGTGGCACTAGAGTTCAAGACCTTTTCCTCTATGAGGAGGCTCTTTTCCTATTTAAATTCCCATAGGAGAATTGCATAGCCTATAAGTCTCCTTACACCAGTTTGGCGAAACATTCTCCCTTAGAACCCCTCTCAAGTAGCCTCTCAAGTAGCCAAATCAGATCTCCTGATTTGTACTGATGATGAGGGAAAATGTCCCGAGACTTGTGTCTGCAAATAGGATAAGAAGACAAACTAGAAACTAAGATTCATTAAAGGGTTGATATTGACTTTTAGGATTGCTACCTCAAATAGATGGTTCCAGAGATCAAGTCCTCTTCTTCTCTGAGGAGGATGTTTGCGTACGTTATTATTATTATTTATTACTATAGCGCCATTTATTCCATGGCGCTTTACATGGGAAAAAGGGTATACATAACAAGTACAATAATCTTGAACAAAACAAGTTACTAACTGGTACAGGAGGAGCGAGGACCCTGCCCGCAAGGGCTCACAGTCTACATGGGACTACAGTATACAAGGGGCTGGTTGCGTATATGGCCAATTTAAACGACTGTGACAGTCAGTATGGACTGAAATGTGTATGTTCGCCTGAAGACACTGAGCTAGTCATGTAAAAACATTATAGACATTGGGCACATTTTTTTGCAGATAAACTAGTGCATATGCATCACTTTATATTTTTTACACCCTATCTAATCTTAACCAAGTTTGTCTTTGGATGTATAGGTACACACAATGCAATTTTCCATCCTCCAGCACATTTTTGATATATACATGAGCAAGAGTTTTAGACTAAATCTTTTCTATATTAGTTATCTGATATCAGAAAGCAAAACGGACTTGCATAAACTAATAAAATCAATGGATATTTCTGATTGATTATGTGAATCAAACACAAGCATAAAATGTATACAGAGAGAAAGTGTGGATGGAGATGTTGAATGTCCCTGAATTGTCTCATCAGTATCACCTTCTTCTTCAGTTCCACACTGATTGCATTGGCCTCCTTCAGAAAGATGGCATTGCCCCACAGCTGGTCACGCAGTGACGTGAATTGGTACCATTTCCATTTTCGAAAAGCCCACAGGGCCAGATCGTACTCCTGATCCGTCCACTGAACTAAAAAATAACCACATACAACAGATAATAAGGAGGAAAGCTCGATTTTGTGCTGTGATTGAGCGTGTAAATGACGACCAGATACTTTGGTATTTTTACCATCATCCTCAGGCTCTTCCTCTTCCTCATTGACCTCAGTATAATATCTTGAATCCATCTGTCTTTGAAGAGCTTCCAGACGACTTTCATAATCCTGAGGAGTAAAACAAGAAATGTATGGTGAACCAAATGATGGCTAAGTAGTCAGTGCTGATCCTTTAGGTAGGGTTCAGGCAAACATCTGATTTTCATCCGCAAAAAAAAAACAGACGATTTTTATCAATATTCCATCTGTGTGTCATCTGTATGTTCATTTCTTACATCTTTATGATATCGGTTTTTATACATCTTACTTATATTATAAAATATACAAGTCCAAATATAGTTTCTTATGTTAATAACAGCAATGTATCAGGAAAAACAGATGCAATATGGATGAATCATATTGGAACAAGTTTTTATTGCTCACCCACAGACTTGAATAGCTGAATCTCAGCCAAAAAATGGAAGAGAGTAGCGCAGACCCGCACAACATACGGTCTGCCGAAGGATGTTGTGCATCCACGGAGCTGCCCAGGAGACCCCGCTACCTTCTTCATATAGTCAAATGTATTCACGTCTAAAACAACACTGTGTGCATCGGGCATGGGGCAGTGAAATCGGCTGTCAGCCCCAGCCCCAATGTGCAGAGGCGTGATGACATCAGCTCATTAATGACCTCATCACACTGATGTTGGGACCGCAGAACTAGTGAGGATGTGACAGGCACTGGTTTGGAAGAGGGTGTCAGGGTAGGGGATGTAAGGGTTGGGGGATACTGCAAGGGTACATTGAGCACATTACGGAGCAATTGGAGAATTGTGAAAGGGAGCATAGTATAACGAGGGGCAGTGGCGACTCTATGCAGAGAGGCACTGTGAGTAAGATATGGAAAGGGGCAGATTGAAGTGACATTTTGGAGCGAAGCAGTGTGTGGGGGATATTATGGAGAAGGGTAGTGTGGGGGAGATATTTGGAGCAGGAAGCACAGTGAAGGGCAATTATCTATTCAGGGGCGCAGTATTGGAGGTATTTTGATTTATTGGGCAATATAATGATACTTATTTTTAAGGGCATCATGTTGGGAAGTGTTGCTGAGAAGAGGGAAGTCTGCAGAGACAAGCATTGGGCATGGAATCTCATCATGGCGTCTGGACAAAATGGAGAAGAATTATGGTCCCAAAACGTGGTTTTTTTTAGCATAAACTCTCCAAACCCTCCTCAAATACTTAAAACTTGGTTCTGGTGATGTATTAATGTACTTATGGTGGTTCTGGTAATGTATTCATGTAAGTACCGCTTTAATTATTTTGCAGCCCTTGGGATTGGTTCAGTATGACAATGTGGCCCTTCGACCAAAAATGTTGTGCACCCCTGGACTAGTGCATGCTGTGATCTTTTCCGCCCAATCACTTGGTCATTTTCACTAACATTGGTATGTAAGCTGTCCGTGTGCTACACAATTCTAGAACGGACAGCACACGTCTGCATGTAGCTTACATGATTTCTCCTTTGTTAGGATAGGTCAGTTGGGTCCCTATGAGATAAATCCTAATGTGGGCAGGAAAGTGGTTGGCTGGTTGGTTGGCTGCCTTGCAGCATTTCGGGATTGCTTTTCCTCTCGCATACCAAAAACATAGCGATAGATAAATTGACTTCCTTTCATATTAGTTGTACTGAGTGTGTGCATGTGTGCTATGGAAAGCAGAACATGAGCCCCACTAATGAAAGATACTAATGTGAATAAGTACACTTTCTGAATGGCACTGGATAACTTTTTTGTAAAAAAAAAGGAAAAAAAAAAAAAAAAAAAAAGATCAATATCTGTTCTTTTAAAGCAGATTTTTCACCATATTTTGCACAATACAAACTACATACTCAAATCTCAAGTTGAACTCAGTGTGCTCAAGTATTTTGCAAAAGTATTAGTCAGTCATTCTGACATTGATTTTTATAAGTAAATATACCAGCTTCATCAAGTCTAAGACATCTAGTAAACCACTTTATAACATCCTTTTAACAACTCTGCTTACACATCGGTGCTCTACAATGTGATGATGGGGTGCTGGTGAGTTTCTATATCATTTGGGCCCCTAGACTTGCCATGTGATCAGTTTTACACTAACAGGACATAATGCATATTAATGCTATGATATAATAAGTAGCTAAGTCTCTTAGAAGGATTAAGATTAAATAAAGGTTAGAAAAAAATGACAGTAAAAAAAATATCAACAATATTTTAAAAAATGGTTTGATTTGACAAAAGTGTTAAAAACCCTTCAAATAGGATATCACCTCAATCATAACAACCCATAGAATAAAATTCACACTATATTTAAAGGGAACCTGTCACCCCCAAAATCGATGGTGAGGTAAGCTCACCGTCATCAGGGGCTTATCTATAGCATTCTGTAATGCTGTAGATAAGCCCCCGATGTTACCTGAAAGAGGAGAAAAAGAGGTTAGATTATACTCACCCAGGGGCGGTCCCGCTGCGGTCTGGTCAAATGGGCGTCTCAGGTCCGCTCCGGCGCCTCCTATCTTCATTCCATGACGTCCTCTTCTGGTCTTCACGCGGCGGCTCCGGCGCAGGCGTACTTTGTCTGCCCTGTTGAGGGCAGAGCAAAGTACTGTAGTGTGCAGGCGCCGGGCCTCTCTGACCTTTCCGGCGCCTGCGCACAGCAGTACTTTGCTCTGCAGACAAAGTACGCCTGCGCCGGAGCAGCGGCGTGAAGACCAGAAGAGGACGTCATGGAATGAAGATGGGAGGCACTGTACCGGACCTGAGACGCCCATCGGAGCGGGACCGCCCCTGGGTGAGTATAATCTAACCTCTTTTTCTCCTCTTTCAGGTAACATCGGCGGTTTATCTAGAGCATTACAGAATGCTGTAGATAAGCCCCTGATGACGGTGGGCTTACCCCACCATCGATTTTGGGGGTGACAGGTTCCCTTTAAGCTGCAGGGTGAACTACATAAAAAAGAAATCTATCAGTGCTTCAACCTAATCTATTCCCATACATATTCTATTAAGTTCGTACCAGTCTCTGCTGCTCCAGAAGGTAATTTGCTTCCTCGCGTTCTTTTCTGTACTGATCTTCCAGTTCCTGAAGTCTAATGGGAAAAAGTAGAAGCATTATTTTAATTACCATGAGGTCCTCTTTGACATGTGAAGGTGCCCATATATCTTATATACATGTCGGCCAACAGCTATCGATTTAGACTCTTTCCTGCATATTAACGCTTGGCCTGGCTGCTTGTTAGAAGGGAATAAGCTGCTGACAGACTCCTCGGGGGACGGCTTATCTAACCGAAGAGCAAAATAATTCTGCATTGAAATTCGACACGCTCAGTCTTTCTCCAGGAAAGTCAGGTGAGCCCTGTAAACACTGGATGGTTGACCTTTCTCGACAAAAATGTTGGGTTTGATCTACTTTAAGGTATATGGTGGCTTTAAGTATGTGAACATGTCAACATTTGACAACAACTAGATCCTGTCACAAATAGAAAACAGGGCCTGATTTTAATTTTCAAGGACTGATAAATGTACACTCTTCCTGTAGAATGCAATGCAAAGTTAGCAAGGACTATCATCATGATTTGTTATTCGTGATTGAAGAGATAATCTTGAGTACAAAGTCATCATCTCTTCAGTAAGTAAGTAATCCCTTATTGTCATCAATTGATAGGGGTTCCTGTTGGACCCGCCAACGCTATGACTGTTATGGAACGTAATTGACATGTCACAAAAAGAAACGTATGTGAACACCCAATCTCTTTGCTTTACACGCAGACTCACCTTTGCTCCATCTCCTGCTTCATGTCAATACCCTGCTTCTCGAGTAACTCTCGCTGAGCGAACGCCCAGTCCACAGGTTCTACAGGAGTCTCTGCACAAGGAGTCCGTTCTCTCTCCTGGCGGGCTTGTTCAGGGTGGTTAAAGCGAAACACATGACTCTTCCCCATAATGATTCGATTACCTAAATAAAAAAATAGAGATTGTAGCCAAGTGCCATATATACAGTATTACACAGGGTACCAACAAGCAGGAAGACAATAATATATCATGAGCCTTAACAGTTTGAGCCTTCCCAATACAAGATCATGTTAGTTAAAAAATTCACTTTTTAAAACACTGTAAGTCCTTGACTAGTCCTTTACTGTCGAGGTAAAGCAACAATGTCTCTAGTGGCTACCATCAGTGACTCGAAATGAGTTCTCCCAAAAACAGATGTAAATAAATGAATACCGTAGCTTACTATACTATTACTCAGTCTAACAGAAGAAGACTCAAGGAAATGTATTACCTGAGGATTACTCTTAATGGGTTTTTTGGATGTGGAAGGTTTCCAAACTACCGGTATATCTTTGAAGTAAGAGCAGACAGAGTCGTACATTGTCTACAAGCTTCCATTGTTAACACCATATACTTGAGGTATACTTTTTTATACTGTATTCGTTTGTATGGAATAGCACAATCTGAAGCTTTATTCCATCTCTAGTCTATTCAGCAAATGAAAAGCTACTTTGGCCTGATGGAGGCCAGAGGATGATTCTTGGTCTCTGGTAAATGGGAGCCTATCCTGGTGCTTATAGCAAATGGACACCAGAGAATGCAGTGAAACGCAATGTCAGACTGTTCCAATGTAGAAATATTTAGATTTATAAAGCTGATGTCATTTCTGTATATGCAGTAAAATACTATTCTAGGGTCTCAGAAGATTTGTTTAAAGGAAACCCAACAGCTTCTCTAAGCTCCTCTAGTGATAAGGTAATTAGTGGGTGACTAATCAGTGAGGCATTGTTTTCCCCAGATTTGTCATCCCACTGATTATGTGATCACACCCCTGATGGTGTGAGTAATATAAATTGTAAGTGCGGCATCACCGCTGGCTTTATGCAAATCTCGGCCTCCCTGACAATGCGCAGTTAATGCAGGAATATGCACCTTGGCCTCATCAGCGCATTGTGCATGCTTCGGAGGCAGTGATGACGTAGGACACAGCCAGATGGGACATTTGCAGAACCAGCGGATTAACAGATTTGCAGAGCATGATATACATTGCCATTGGGGAGTGGTAACATGATTAGTGGGATGACTAGTCTAAGGAAAACAACACCCCACGACTAGTCTCCCACTAATTAGCATATTCCCACCACAGTAGAAACATTTTTATTATTTGGCAGTAGTCAATGAAACTATCCAAAGCATTTGTTAGGAAGGCAATCAATACTTGGTTTTGGTTCAGGGGCCCTGGGGAAACTGTCGGGGACCCACATGGGTAAAATACATTTTTGGTCTTTTGACAGACTCAATCTGAGCACATTGATCAGCCATTAGGATTCATGTCATTGTCGATACTGGCTTATTACGTCTCATCAATAAATCCATTATGTTGTGTTCTCCTAACTATTGACTGGAGCCACAAAGTATCTTCTTTTTTTATCTACTGGTTATATAAGTATATTTGCATGCCAGGTAGCTTCGGGTATTTCTTACTTATCACAAGGCCTGAGTACCGGGGACATAGTCTCACCTGATCGCAGCACGCACGGCTCTGTCACTTTCTTTCCATTAACGTAAGTGTCGGCCCCTTCACAAGGCTCAAGTGTCACCGCAACTGTGAGAAGGGGAAAAAACACAACATTAAGTATTTCTTACTACAAATGTTGTTCTGCATTACTGAGCTAAGACAATTTTTCAGCACAAAGTATTTGATCGTATTACCTGAGCCGCAGATCATCATATCACTCCGGAAAATACAGTGTTCATCACGGATAAAGTGTCCACTGAGGACAATGTCCTGTCTCCTCTGTATTTCCTCACGTCCAACTCTGCCGAAAGAATTATGGAAAATAATGCGTAGGTCATGTACCCAATACTCCGTCCATTTATAAGGAAGCGATCAGAACTACAAGCTCCAAGTCTCTTGCTGAATAATCAAAAAAGTCTATTCTGTGCTCAACCGTCTCTCCTCTACTATTATTATTTCTTTTTCTATCTCCTGGACTTCTTCTATTTTATTAAATATTTAGAATTGAGAGTCCTCAGTGGTTGATACCTTTTATGTTATTTAAGTATGTTATTAAATGTCACATTTGCCAGTAACCAACCCTTTAAGGCTCTGTTCACAAGAGCGTTCGGACATTCCGTTTGTTCATTTGTTTTAGGAAAAGGCAAACTAAATCCATCGTATGCAAACAGGAGACGAAGAGGGTCGCACTAATTATTATGGGGTCCATTTGGTGGCCGGGTTTTGAAGCCTTAAAAATAAAGATGCAGCAGAACTTTTTCTTCCATTCTAAAAAATGGACTCCATATTAATTAATGGGGCCCGTCTGTTTTTCTCTGTTGCATACCTGTAGTAATGGATCACTAAGGCCGGCGTCACACTAGCGAGTTTTACGGACGTATGAGCGCAGAAAATACATCCGTAAAATACGCATTACACACGGCCCAATGATTCTCTATGGCCCAGCTCCTATCAGCCGTATATTACGCATCCGTAATATACGGTATTGTACGGCCGTAGAAAATCGCAGCATGCTGCGTTTGTCACCGTATTGCGCCAAAAATACGCCAATGAAAGTCTATGGGGGCGAGAAAAATACGGATTCCACACGGACCAGCAGTGTGACTTGCGAGAAATACGCACCGGTGTTCTATCGAAAAGCCGGTAATTCATTTCATTTCTCCTTCACAAACCCGACAGGATATGAGACATGGTTTACATACAGTAAACCATCTAATATCCCTTTTTTTTGCATATTCCACACTACTAATGTTAGTAGTGTGTATGTGCAAAATTTGGGCGCTGTAGCTTTAAAAATAAAGGGTTAAATCGCGGAAAAAATTGGCTTGGGCTCCCGCGCAATTTTCTCCACCAGAGTGGTAAAGCCAGTGACTGAGAGCAGATATTAATAGCCTAGAGAGGGTCCATGGTTATTGGCCCCCCTGGCTACAAACATCTGCCCTCAGCCACCCCAGAAAAGGCACATTTGGAAGATGCGCCTATTCTGGCACTTGGCCTCTCTCTTCCCATTCCCGTGTAGCAGTGGGATATGGGGTAATGAAGGGTTAATGTCACCTTGCTATTGTAAGGTGACATTAAGCCAGATTAATAATGGAGAGGCGTCAATAATGGAGCTGTGTTTGGCACATGGCTGTGAGTGTTTGGGAATCTGTGAGTGTGGACAGAGATCCCTGTGTCCAGGCGGGACACTACAGACAGGAGTCTGTGTGTGTGGAGGAGAAAACCTCCACAGTGTGTTAAGGCTCCAGGACTGGGCCTGCGTGCTGGACATAGCACAGTCTGTGTGCCTACAGACCTGAGAGAGCGGAGCTCTGTTATGGACATTGAGGTCTCATCCATCTGATGTAAGACTGTTTACCCGTTGTTCATGTTGCTATGTGGTTTATGGAGCAATGAACCCGGTGAACTTTTAATGAAACGTGCCTCCAGAGTGTCATCTGCCGCACCTGAGCGAGTACAACCCCTACAATTGGTGTTTCGGATGCGGGCAACAATCCAAGGAACACAGGTTGCAGCGCTGGCTGGACTGAGCCAGAAGAGTGGACGGTCTTGACAACCGTGAGTAATACAGTACTGACCGGGGTCAGTGAGAACTGCTGTTTTGGGATACCTCTGAGGAGAAGAGGGATCCGGGAACCTGTGTGGCCAGCACCAACAGGTAACGGACAGGTGTCCGTGTGTACTGACCGGGGTCAGAGTGGAAGAAAACAGAGACAGTGCGTCTGGGCATCTCTGAGGCTGAGGGGTGTCCAGGAACCCATGAAGTTGCCAACGGGTGATGGTCTGAAAACCGTGTATTGTACTGACCGGGGTCAGTGAAAAACTGTTTTTGGGCTGTGTGTAAAGCCGGGTGCGTAACAGACCGGAGTCTGTGGTGTTCTGACCGGGGTCAGTGAGAGACTGAGTTTTTTTTTCCTGAGAGTCAGCTTGCTGTGGCTCGGTGAGGTCACGAAGTTTGCTGTGGCTCGGTGGGGTCACGAAGGTGACAAGCGGCTTCCTGTGGATCGGCGGGTCCACGAAGGTGACAAGCGGCTTGCTGTGGATCAGCGGGTCCACGAAGTCTGCGGTTGAGCTGTGCAGCACGGTTGCAGCAGAGAGAAAAAAAAAAAAAAGAAAGACATTGCTGGTTTAGAGTGTGCGGACTCTTAAAGGGCCAGAGTCACATTGGTGTGCTGGGCAAACTGGGGCCTGAGAGTGCTGTGGGAAGTCCACAGGGTGTACCCCAGAGTGGGGTGGTGTCCCTAAAAGTGGGTGGAGTCCCAAAAACGGAGTGGTGCCCAAATAATTATGGTTGGCCAAAAAGGGGCTGCATCTCAAAAGGGGGTAGTTGCCCAAAAGGGGGTGGAGTCCCTAAAAGGGGTGGTGGCCCTAAAGGAGAAAATGGTCCACAAGGGGCGATAACCCAAAAGGGGGTGGAGTCCAAAAAGGGGGCGGTGACCCAAATAGGGGTGGTGGCCCAAAAAGGGGTGGCGGTGAATGCGCTGATGGACTGTTGCCGGGTTCAGTGTTCGAACAGCGCATGTTCAGAATGTTGTACTGACTTTTCATCTGGCAAGATGACACAGAGCTGTTCTGCAGAAGTCAATGGAGTGTGCGTGACTGGATTTCTGGACTCAGGGAGCCTGGTGACGCTGGTGAGCGCCACACTCCCTGTCTATTTGATTCCCGGAAGGAAGATGGAAGTCCACTGCGTTCATGGGGTCACTAGGGATTATCCGGTGTCCAGGGTAATCATTGAGACGCCCACTATTATTTCCAGCCATGATGTACCTGTAGTCTCAGATTTGCCATTCCCTGTTGTAATAGGCCAGGACTTTGAAAGGTTTTGGGACTTGTGGGAGGAAAGGGGAGTGTCTGATTGCTCAGAACGGACTCAGAATGACCCTAAGGGAGCCCCACCACAACACGCGGCTGTAGTGATTCCGAGTGGTGTGATGTGTGAAAAGGAGATAGCGACACCTAAGGTCGATAATCCAGAGTTCCGGGTGACTGGAAGAAAGTGTGGATTTGACACTTGTGTAAATGGGGAATTGCTGTTCCAGGATGACAGAGTGAGAGGGGGTGACTCCTATCCAGACTGTGACTTGAGCGCAAAGGGAAAAGAGTGCACTAAGGAGGAGCCGAGTAAAAATCACAGACCTTCATCTTGTCGCGGGGGCCGCAGAAAGGCGGGACAGGTTACATCCTCTGAGAAGAGAGATGATGAGGAAGAGACAGGGTCAGGTACAGATCAGGTTACTGTCCTTGATAAGGAGGTCACTTTACCTCTGACAAATCCCAGCACAGAGGTAGGGCTGGAATTAAAACAGACCTGTGGTAGTCCCATATCTGCAATACCCGGAAAGAGTGAAGTGGCTCAGTATGAAGGCTCCAGAGTACCTGATGCTGAAGAGATGGAGAACTCTGAAGTTACCAAGAGCCCAGGAGAGACCATGGAGGTGGATGCAGAAACAGGTGGAACTCTGAAGAGGCAGAGTGTGGCTGGGCAAGAGACCCCGTCTGAAAGTTTAATTAAAGAACTGGTGGTGCGACATGTGCTAGCCAAAAGAGAGCAGGACCATGAGATAGAGCTGCTTAAAGAGACAGTCGAGCAAGAAAGGGTCCTGAAACTGGCGATTGAGCACAGAGTGGATGAGCTGGAGAAGGAAGTCTCTAAGCTCAGAGGTCACCTATCAGCGTGTCAAACCGTGAATAGGGCCATATTGAAAGATGTGGGCGTGCTCAGAATGGCTCAAGAAAAGCATCAGCAGGAGCTTCTCCAGAGAGAGGAGGAACATCGCTGCCGGGCAGAGGAGTTGCCAATCCCCATCTTGGCGAAGGCTAAAGCAGAAGACAAGACTGAGGAAGAGGTTGTGCTAAAAGCGGAACAAGACAGTCACCTGGTCGTGACAGACGTCTTGGTGGAAAGGTCAGAGGCAAAAAGGGAGCCGTCTGTCTATGAAGAGAGTGAGACCCCGCTCTTCAAGACCATGATTGATGTTCCCGAAGAGGTGCAAGAAGCCTGTACCAGTGAAGGTGTGCATGAGGCCTTCAGAAAAGCAGTGGAAGCATGTAGTGTGCTGTGGGCACCAGAGACTAAACAGTTGGTGATACTGTCGACTATGAAAGTCACAGTGAAGCGAGTGGCTATCCTGAGGGATATGCACCTACACTGCCTCCGTACAAAACAGAGGATCATTTTGAAGAATGATGAAGCCGTTCGACGTTTGGAGCGTGAAAGGAAAGCTCTTAGTCGGCTGGGCTTAGTGGAAGACACAGTCCAAGTACCCAAAGTTCTGGTGGCGAAAGTCATTGGAAAACTTGGGAGAGTGATGCAGGAGATGGTGGATAAATCCGGTCTGAAGAGACTGAGGATACCGGCTGATGAAGAGGTCCAGGCCATGGGTGAAGATGGGATGGTTCCGTTCCTGGTTGTCGGATCCAGAGAGAGTCTTAGGAATATCCGCATGCTCCTGGAATATCGCATGGCATACCTAAGGGAGGTAGAACAGCTGAGACTTGAGAGACTGCAAGTTAATAAACAGCTGCCAGAGAGGCGAAGAGGTGCTCTAAAGCCTGGAAGTCCTCAAGCTGAAGTTAACAGAGGATATAGACGTAAAGAGAAGAGCTGCTCTCCGAAGAAAGACAATAGGAGAGATCAACGACAGAGAGAACCGAAGGTGGTCAGATGGAAGAGCTAGAAATAGTGACTCCTCAGTTAGCTCAGGGCTCAGTGACTTAAGCGGGAGATCCTGTAGCGGACGAGATGACAAGGGGTCATCGTTATCAATGGATGTGACGGAAAGGGATGACGAATACAGACGAAAGGGTTCAATAACAGGCCCTGACGACTGAGAGGGGTCTCTAGTCGGTTTAGGAAAAGTGCCAAGCCCCACGGCTTTAGGCAGAGGGGGGAGGTATGTAGCGTGGCTAAAGGTTGGATAGTCGACGGGAGGTATGTATCACAGAGAAGGCTTGTCGCTGTGATGTAACCCGGAGTGTTTTCTGTAAAGCGCATAAAGCAATAAGGAAGTGTTTTAGTATATTTGGGTCCGGGTTACGGGTAGCTATGAGAGATGGGAGGGTCTGGCTACCCATATACCTCACCCCTGGGTAAGGGGCATAACCATGCCTATCTATGTTTGTTTCAGGACCTGTGGTGATGTCAGAACCACATGTCTAATCATGTGATGGGTTCCTGGGTGTGGTTTCAGGCTACATAATGGAGCTGTGTTTGGCACATGGCTGTGAGTGTTTGGGAATCCGTCAGTGTGGACAGAGATCCCTGTGTCCAGGCGGGACACTACAGACAGGAGTCTGTGTGTGTGGAGCAGAAAGCCTCCACAGTGTGTTAAGGCTCCAGGACTGGGCCTGCGTGCTGGACATAGCAAAGTCTGTGTGCCTACAGACCTGAGAGAGCGGAGCTCTGTTATGGACATTGAGGTCTCATCCGTCTGATGTAAGACTGTTTACCCGTTGTTCATGTTGCTATGTGGTTTATGGAGCAATGAACCCGGTGAACTTTTAATGAAACGTGCCTCCAGAGTGTCATCTGCCGCACCTGAGCGAGTACAACCCCTACAATCAGGGGTGGGATTCAGCCGGTACGACCCGGTACGGGGCAGCCGTTTACTAAAATTTCTATCTGCCAGCGTTCCGGTAATCAGGGCCGCGGGAGGATGCGGGGGGGCGGCGCCTGAGCAAGGTGTGTTTTTTTTTTTTTTTTAATAATGCGGGGTAGCGCGGCGCCAGGCGCGGGGTGGCAAAGGGGCGTGTGCCCCCCGGGCCGGTCACTTAGCAGCGATTCGGGCTGCTGGTGGCCGGCGCTGTTCTCTATGTCCGGCCAGCTGCATCATCACAGTCACAGTGGAGCTGACACGCCCCCTGCTCCCTGTGTGCGGCCTCCTGAAGAGGGAACATGGCTGCATCTACCTGCAGGAGAGGATCTGGTGGATGACTCAGACATCAGGGGGAGCTTCAGCTCTGTGTGCGGTGAGGAGATGGACGCTGCTGCTCACCTCCCGGTGATAAGTCCAGGGCCGGTCCCTATAGTATCAGTGGCCGCTCTGCTGATGCTCACAGATTTATTGCAGGAGTCTGAACTTTCACCCTGTCAGTGCCAGGTCATCGGCTCCAGGGTCACCAGACTGCAGGAAAGTTCAGTCTCCTGCAATAAATCTCCCTATACTGATAGTGAGCAGAGACTGTCTACAGAATCCAGCACTGGAGTGATCACGCCTGAACCTGGTGACTGGACATCACATGCTGTATACATGGCCCTGTATATATACAGTGCATGTATGTCCAGGGCCAGGTGCAGGATGGATCCATCCAGTGTATATAATGTTGTGTATCTGTGCCCATAGTATACAACTATCAAGGGCCTGGAGCACTCTGAGCTACAAAATGGGTCGCCCGCCCCTCAAATCCTCTGCACAGGCCTTTGTGCGCACTCTCGGTGCCCGCGCTGACCAAGGCCATGGCAGCCCTCATTCATGCTTGCGTATGTAGCTGCGGCCTTTGTCAGTGAGGGAAAACAGGAAAGCACACGCACCTGGACCTGTGCAGAAGATTGAAAAGGCCGCCACTGCATGCACAGACGCCCGAGCCTCACTGTGTCTGACCCTGGCCAGGACCAGTGTAAGAGAACAGCGCTCTCCTCACCAATCCCCGGCCGGCATCTGATCCATTATATAGGTGATACTGCAGCTGATGTGTATATATGTTATATAAGTGATACTGCTGTATATATATACTGGAACTATACACTGCAATCATAGTATCACCTATATATTGTATATGCAGCATTTGCAGTTTGACCTGTCTAATGTATATTGACTGTTGTATATACAGTATATAAGTGATACTGCCATTATATACCGCAGTAGCAGTATCACCTATATAATGTATGTACAGCAGTCTATATACATTATATAGGTGAAACTGCGACTACGGTATGTACGTTATATAGGTTATACCACTAATATACTGCGACCGCTGTGTATAGCCCATATAGGCCAGCCGCAGTGTGTGTGTGTGTGTATGCATATATATACACACACACTCTCTGTAGCTGCCCTATATGGGCTATACACAGCGGTCGCAGTATATTAGTGGTATAACCTATATAACGTACATACCATAGTCGCAGTTTCACCTATGTAATGTGTGTGTGAGTGTATGAGTGTGTGTCTATGTGTGTGTGTGTATATTATACCCATACATACACAGACACACACCACTCTGATTAATCGTGAAAAAAGTGCGGACTCTATTGGCCCAAATGGCAATGTTTCGGATCAATAACAGAGCATTTCTCTGATATGGAACTGAAATGTTGCCACATGGGCCAATAAAGCGTCCACTGCTTTAAGGGATTGTCTCCCACTAGGACAACCTCTTCTTAAACTAAAGCCTATACTCACCTCCTTTGCCAGCGCCGTTCCCACAGTGGCTGTGATGTGTTGTGACACGTGATGCCCGGCGCCAATCAGCGCTGGTGTCACTGTCTCTGCCTTCAGACAAACTGAACATGAAGAGGAAGTCCAGGATGAGCTGCTTGATCCTGGACGCTGGCACGGGAGGCAAGTGTAGGCTTTATAATTTTATCAGGGCCAAACATTTAGGGGTTGTCCTAGTAGCGGACAACCCCTTAAAGATTTGGTGCTGCTCAGTTATGATATATATATATATTGCCTGCGTGGTGTAAATCTGTAAATCTAAGTATCTGTATATATACACTGCAAAGTACCACTCCTCCTGTCCTGTATATATACACTGCACAGTACCACTCCTCCTGTCCTGTATATATACACTGCACAGTACCACTCCTCCTGTATATGTACACTGTACAATACTCCTCCTCCTGTCCTGTATATATACACTGCACAGTACCACTCCTCCTGTCCTGTATATATACACTGCACAGTACCACTCCTCCTGTCCTGTATATATACACTGCACAGTACCTCTCCCCTGTATATATACACTGCACAGTACCACTCCTCCTGTCCTGTATATATACACTGCACAGTACCACTCCTCCTGTCCTGTATATATACACTACACAGTACCGCTCCTCCGTTCCTGTGTATATATACACTGCACAGTACCACTCCTCCTGTATATGTACACTGCACAGTACCACTCCTCCTGTATATATACACTGCACAGTATCATTCCTCCTGTCCTGTATATATACACTGCACAGTACTGCTTCTCCTGTCCTGTATATATACACTGCACAGTACCACTCCTCCTGTATATGTACACTGCACAGTACCACTCCTCCTGTATATATACACTGCACAGTACCACTCCTCCTGTCCTGTATATATACACTGCACAGTACTGCTTCTCCTGTCCTGTATATATACACTGCACAGTACCACTCCTCCTGTATATGTACACTGCACAGTACCACTCCTCCTGTATATATACACTGCACAGTACCACTCCTCCTGTCCTGTATATATACACTGCACAGTACTGCTTCTCCTGTCCTGTATATATACACTGCACAGTACCACTCCTCCTGTATATGTACACTGCACAGTACCACTCCTCCTGTATATATACACTGCACAGTACCACTCCTCCTGTCCTGTATATATACACTGCACAGTACTGCTTCTCCTGTCCTGTATATATACACTGCACAGTACCACTCCTCCTGTATATGTACACTGCACAGTACCACTCCTCCTGTATATATACACTGCACAGTACCACTCCTCCTGTCCTGTATATATACACTGCACAGTACTGCTTCTCCTGTCCTGTATATATACACTGCACAGTACCACTCCTCCTGTCCTGTATATATACACTGCACAGTACCACTCCTCCTGTCCTGTGTATATACACTACACAGTACCGCTCCTCCGTTCCTGTGTATATATACACTGCACAGTACCGCTCCTCCGTTCCTGTGTATATATACACTGCACAGTACCACTCCTCCTGTATATATACACTGCACAGTACCACTCCTCCTGTATATATACCCTGCACAGTACCATTCCTCCTGTCCTGTATATATACACTGCACAGCACCACTCCTCCTGTCCTGTATATATACACTGCACAGTACCACTTCTGTCCTGTATATATACACTGCATAGTACCACTTCTGTCCTGTATATATACACTGTACAGTACCACTCCTCCTGTCCTGTTCTTGGAGAGGCGACATTGATCTTTGGGAGGGTTAATATTGGTTTATATTGGAAAACCCATTTAAATGGATTATGCCAAGTAATCCCCATTCCCGAGAGCTTTGTAGTCGCTGGAGTCTGACCGCTGGGACCCCCATGATCTCGAGAACAGGCGCTCTATAGAGCTTGTACACGGACAATTGTCCTGTGCAGTGCATTTGCTTTAGTCGTTTGTTTCTTTGAATGACTTTAATACCGTATGTCACAACGTATTCTTGTCATTAAGGGAGACAAACTGCTTCAAAAAATATGAATCGTGCCACTGGGCGTGGCTTATTAGTATGGGCGGGGTTATTGAAAATGGGCGTGGCCAAAATTCCGGCCGCCGCGACTTAGAGGACCTGTTGTTAAAAATTTGAATCCCACCCCTGCCTACAATATATATGTATATATATATATATATATATATATATATATATATATGACTGTATATATATATATATATATATATATATGACTGTATATATGTTTTAACGAACATTTGAGCAGAAAAATCCATTCGATGTCGGTTTTGCAAGCCTGGGAGAAAATATCGCAGTACGGATGCCATACGGATTACATACGGAGGATTCCATGCGCAAAATACGCTGCCACACCCTGCCTACGGATGACACAGGGATCACTATTTTGGGAACATTTTGCGTATTACGGCTGTATTACGGCCGTAAAAATCGGACCGTATTGTCTTACGCCTAGTGTGACGCCGGCCTTATACAAGTATGGTTTTTAAAACAGAACGTACAAAAAGAAAGTCTGAACGGACAAGTGAACTAAAACCCAATAAGTGCAATAGGCGTGCAGTCTATTATAACTATACTGCCAGCTTGTCTCTCGCCTCTAATCCTTTCATGGGACGGAGCCAAGCATGGTCTGGTAGAATACATGCATAAATATCTATACATATCTATGTGAAGTCAGGGACCACACATTTTCGGAGATTGACACACATTTTTTGCATGAATATGAAACAAAGCAATCAAGATGTAATTAGTAGAGGTGTTAAAGGGAACCCGTCAGCACAGATTTCTCCTCGTTAGTAATGGCAGGGTAATGTTATTTCCTATATAAAATGTTATTTTTGCTATTTGCAGTGTTAACTCATTATCAGATCTTTTCCACAGCACTGGACATTCTACTCATTGTGCTTTAATCACACACCGCTTGCTTATTGACATAAATTAAAGGGATTGTCTACTACTTAACAACTCCTTTTGTATGACCCAAGTATGTTTAACAAAATAAGAAATAAATGATACTGGTGCCACTCCGAGCGCTGTGCCACGATCGGCGATTTTATGTCATGTGATCACTGTAGCTGTGAAGGCTGCAGCCCATCAGCGGCCACTGATAGGCTGCAGTGTGCACATGACATAAGCAATATCACCAGATTGCCAGGGGACACAACGTTTAGAGCAGAAGAGCAGCACCGCTCAGGAAGGCAAGTATGCATTTTTAACATTTTACTAAGGACATCAGTAGTGGAAAACCCTTTAAAGGGAATCTGTCACCAAGATTTGCAACCCCAACTGAGAGCAGCATAATGTAGGTGCAGAGACCTTGATTCCAGCAATGTGTCACTTACTTGGCTGCTTGACGACGTTTTGATTAAAAGGTATCTTATTTGCTGCAGATCTAACAATTCTATGAATGCTGAGCCCTTTGTAACCCTCCTTCTCAACACACACCACTGATTGGCAGCTTTATGTATATGCTGTGTATAGGCAGAAAGCTAACAATCAGTGGTAGGAATGGGGCTGGACTACATGCCAGCAGGTTTACTAGTCTTCTAGTGATAATTTCCTGCTAATAAAACAGAAATGTTATAAAAACTACAGCAAACAGACCGGTAAGTGACAGATCGCTGGTATCAGGGTTTCTACCCTTTATATTATTCTGCTCTTGAGGTGGCAAAATCCTGATGACAGATTGTCTTTAAGGAAGATTGGATCTGATTACAGTTCAGACAATGTCTACAGTAAGAATAGTCCATCCTATTCTTCATATACTTATACAAGAAGGTGAGTACACACTATTGTAGGCCATGCCATGAATTGTGTTCATGCAACCTCAATGATAATGTCAGTATTGTATACTTCTATCACATCTATAACTTATCATGTGTCTGTTCTCACCTTGTAATGCCATCTTTGATGTAATATAATAGACACTCAGACATTAGAGGATCTTCATTGAGATTTACAAGGTGAGGAGTCTGAGAAAAACAAAAAGAAAAGTAAAGAAGATATCAAATTGAATACGATGCAATAGCAATGGACATTGCATATAAAGCAAAATAGTAGGTAACGATGCACGTGTATGACACAGTAGGAAGACTTGTGCTTACATATATGGATTACCACTTAGAACAGAAAAGAGACTGGTGAAACACAGAAAGATACAACGGCCCCAGTACATCCAGCAGTTTACATTAGAATTCTGGCACATGACTGCTTAAAATGTAGCAACATTTTTGTGGAAATCAAAACTGCTTCAAAATTTGGCAACTTTGGGCATTTTTACACCATTCCCTGTCAGCTCGAGTGGAATGGAGCTTGGCTAAGCCACCTGACAAATTAATCATAATTTCTACCTACAAACTGTCTTAAATTTAGCCGGAAATGTCCGCCAGCTCCTGACTAAGGTAACATTTCTGGCAGAGGGGCGCGGTATTTGCCAGATGCGCCTAATTCATTGAGAGGCACACAGTTTACCAAGACTTACATAGTACAGGTTGGAGCTAAGCCTTTTAGCACAGTCTACTGTACAATCTCCCACTTTTGCATTGTTGTACATTTATTTATCAAAGTTTTGCAGAAATGTGATATTGATGGCCTATTCTTGGGATAGGCAGCTAATCGCTGATTAGTGGGTATCCGACCACTAGCACCCACATGGATCAGCTAAGTGACCGGTCTGTGGTTCTCTAGCATATGCCATGTCTCCTTTCATTCTTTTCCAGGCACATTTTATATCCGCTGTGTTTAGTATTGCAGTTCAAATGCATGGGACTGAGCTGCAATACCAAGGACAACAACTGCAAAATGAACGATGCTATGCTGGTAAGGCTCTGTTCACATGTCCATTTATTTTTTTCTGTCCAAAACAGATAAAACTGAATTTGCATCCTGTGTATGACTGTTTTAAATGGAAGCAGAGGACACCATTTTTTTGGGAATGGAAGTGTCACAATTCCTCCTATCTGAGTGTCTGGACGCAATGAACGACAGGACAGTTCTGTTGTCCTA
Source organism: Ranitomeya variabilis (assembly GCF_051348905.1). NCBI lineage: Eukaryota > Metazoa > Chordata > Amphibia > Anura > Dendrobatidae > Ranitomeya > Ranitomeya variabilis. The sequence continues at coordinate 990,567,883 of NC_135233.1, read as the reverse complement.
TCTAGGACAGGGGAGTGCTGATCTGTCAGTATGGTAATGGACAGCTTAGCTGTCCAATCGGATGCTGGGGCGTGCTGATCTGTCAGTGTCTAACTGTCCAATTAGGCCCAGGGTGTGCCGGGGCTTCACCCATGTGTCACTTGTCCAGAGTAATTACCTGGCTATTTAACCAGCTCTCTGCCTTTGATTGCTACCAATTGTAGCTTTGCTCATGAGGTGTGTGCACTGTGCTCCTTGTCTGGTATTCTGATCTTTGTTGCTTGACCTAGGATTTGTCCTGACCATTCGTTTGCCTAGCCCTTTTTTTGTGATCCGCTACTTTCTTGGAGTATTGGCCTCGGACTGTTTCCTGACCATGCCTTTGTCTCACCCCTCTGTCTACGATGTACTCTCTCGGCTTTTGATCTCGAACCTCTTGACTACCGAGCGTCACAGCTTATCCGTGAGTAGTGACTAGAATCACAGGAAGAATAAGAAAATTTTTTTTCCATTCTAAAAAACGGACACTAAATGGAAACTAGACAGACCCCATTAGTTTGAAACAGGAATGCACAGGATGCTAATTCTGTTTATCTATTCTGTTTGCTCTAAGCGGGACAGAAACAGAAAAAATACATGTACATGTGAACTGAGATGAAAGAATGAAGGGGAATCCAGCAAGTGCTGAGGATGCTTCATTCACCTAGCTAGTATATGTGTCCCACTTAATTAACCCCAATATTAACAACTAGCCTAAGGATAGGTCATCAATACGAAAGTCTCAGAAAACCCTTTTAAAATGAAAGTTCATAGTATTTCAAACTGTATAAAGAAAGAATTGAGGAAAAAATGTCCTAATGATTCATATGACATTTGGCATTCACCGTATTATACTGTACATGCAGAATACACTGAAGAAGAGAAGAGGCTGGAGGTAGAAGAGCACACCAAACCTGCACCAACCTCTTTTGGGGAATAAACCCCCACAAGTTCTGAGTACATTTCCAGAGGTGCAGAGATGATCTGATAATACCATGGAATGAGAATGTAAGTGATTGGGACATAAAACAACGTAAATAACACAATGGCAACATAAATATTCACAACCTTCAGCTACATACACAATTGTTTAATATTTTATTCTAACATATATTTGCTAGGTTAGAAAGATGTAAAGGACAGACAGAATAAAGTGACTATATACAAGGGGATTTCACAGTGTTTACGGCTAGTTAGTAGCTATCAATGCTCTGATGCCCAAATGCCGGCCCTTCCATTGATATCTGCTGCAATGTGCTTTCTAATGACTAGCACAAAACAATGCTTGTCAATTGAACGGGCTGGCACTCCAAAGCATTGGGAGGGTCACTGCAGAGGACAGTGAAGTCTTTCATCTGAGCATGTGTGCTCAGACACAATGTCAATCATTTAAAGAAGCACTTCTCCCATCAACATTTTTATCCTCTTAATATATTGCAATCATCAGATTATATAGCTCTGTGTACTTACAATTGCTCATTTTGTCTTTCTACACAGTTAATTCTTCTCCTTCTCTGCTCTATGTAGGAACAGGAAGTCTCTTGTCCCTGCATTTATCACCCCCTCTTTGACTCCTGATCCAGCTTTCCCTTCTCCCCCATGCCAGGGACTTTTGCAGTGACTTATGACTCACACAGGGAAATTTGACCTCCTGTTTCTACATAGAGCTTGTAAGGAATCAGCTAGTCAGTTTTTAATCACTTTATATCATAGACTGAATGAAAAGAGAATAATTAACTAGGTAGAAAAGCAAAATGAGCAATTGTAAGTACAGAGTGCTATCTAAAGATTACTGTTATAGATTAAGAGGATAAAACTTTAATGGGAGGAGTGCTTCTTTATAGGCACCTCCGCTTCCATCAGGAACAGAGTGATGTCCTCTTCTCATTCTGTCCAGATCTTTTTCCCAGATGAGGGGCAGACTGGAAGTAACAAACAATTAGTAATGCCTGCATGTCAACAAAGGAATACATGGCCCACCCCGAGATGCGATATGGAGGAAGTTAAAGGAATGAAAGTACATTAGAAAAGCAAAGCTAAGGGAAACCCCTTTAGAGTTGACCGTTTAAAAACAGTTGCCCCACAGATGCCCCAGTGGTGCCTGTGTCATACATCATTCAGCATGGTTATTTATATGTATGTGAGCATGGGAACATCTGAACTTATTTTCAGCAAGTCCCATTCTGTATTTGGGTATGAAGACTAAGGTGTTGATGAGTAGTTCACTTTATTCTGTTCAGTGCAATTAGTAATCCTTGATGCATTATCAGGATATTTAATAAGACTACTGTATCTTTGGCTTATCCAACATTCGTGATTTGTTATTTTCCTGTTACTACCAGAGGGGAAAATGTGAAAAAACAAACAAATAAGGTTAATACTATCAGGTGGATACAGTCAGAATAAGACTCATCTATCTAAACACATCACTGGTTAATTAATGGCAAAATGCTGCTATGTGTAGATATGTAGGCCAATAAACAACCATGATATCACAAAATACTCTACATGCGTTTGATAACTTCTTCCATGTTGCCAACTACAACAGACTTCCATAATACAACCAATGAATCTGTTTTGCAAAAAAAAGTGTTTTTTTTCCAATTTGGTCTTCCAAGCATGTAGGCTAATTACAAACTGATCCTGCCATTCAGTGCCTTTAAAAATTGTAGCCAACCTGAATATAAGGGAAATTGAAGCAATTATGCAACATAAATACAATTTTCTGGCACATGGATGACAATTTGCGAGGATAAATTACTGCATACAGATGCTAGCCTGCTTTAACTATACCGCTTCTGATTTTAATATGTTCAGTTTAAAACAGTTACATCATCATGTCTCATCAAGATGGCCCCAGTCCATATGCTCTACCTGGGGTTACATAGACATCATTGAGAGGGGTTCCCCTGTTTGTCACAACCTTTATGTGCCCACAAAAACTCTTAGCACAGGCAAGGAAGAATTAATCACAGAGGCAGCCCAGAGACCCCTGAGTTTTGAGTTTGTCAAAAGACATGTGGGAGACTCCCCAAATATATAGAGGAAGTTTCTTTTGTCAGATGAGACCAAAATTGAACTCTTTGGACATCAAGGTAAATTCTATGTATGGAGCCAATCCAACACAGCTCATCACCCCAAGAACACCATCCCCACAGTGAAACATGGTGGTGGCAGCATCATTCTGTGGGAATGTTTTACAGCAGCAGGGACAGGGAAAATGATCCAAGTCAAGGAGAAGATGGATGATGCAAAATACAGGGATATTCTTGAGCAAAACCTGTTTCAGTCTGTCAGTGATTTGAGACTGGGACAGAGGTTCACCTACCAACAAGACTACGACCCAAAGCATACTGCTAAAGCAACACTCAAGTGATTTAAGGGGAAACAATAAATGTTCTGGAGTGGCCTAGTCAAAGCCCAGACCTTAATCCAATTGAGAATCTGTGGTCAGACTTCAAGATTTTAGTTCACCAGAGGAAACTAACTAACTTGAAGGAGCTGTAGTAGTTTTGCCTTGAGGAATGGGCAAAAATCCCAGTGGAAAGATGTGGAAAGCTCATAGAGACTTATCCAAAGCGACTTGCAGCTACAATTGCCGCAAAAGGAGGCTCTACAAAGTACAGTTATTTTCTCCTATTTGTTGTTTGCTTCACCAAAAAAAAAAGAAAACCAAATGTTCACAGTTGTACTCATGTTCTTTACATGAACTGATGCAAACCTAAAAAAAACGGTTAAATTCCAAGTTGTGAGGTACCAAAACGCGAAAAGTGCCAAGGGTCGTGAATACTTTCGCAAACGATTTTATCTTGTTCAATTAGTCTGCTAAAACTACATGTGGTCTGTTCTTATATAAGTTTGGAAGTCTCGTACCCATTCTGCCACATTGTAGTGTCAGCAGTGTACACTAAGCTCTAAGCTTGGTAACAGTGTTCGGTAGTGGCCAGTCTTATCGTTTTTCATTGGTATTGTTATTGTAGGGGTTCACTCTCTCAAGCAGCCACTTGGAACACGAAGCCACAGGGTCTTTTCATATCACACATGGAATAGTGTTTTTTTCCACTGGTAGCACAGTACCAAAACAAAACCATAAAACATAAAATCCCTAGCCTTGTCCAGGCACTAACTAAACAATATAAACAACTGACAACTCATACACAACTGATCTAGTCTCAGTTCAGTCACACAAAACAGCTGTCGTATAAAGCAACCACTGATACTTGCATTTCGGTGAAAACGGCCTGTGCTGTCTCTTTTCAGAGAAATTCTGGCTTGTCTATCTCTTTACCGCCAACACAACCCACTCTGCTCAGCTTCCCCCAGCTGACTGACAACAGTGAAAACATGGCCTGGTTCTAGTCATAGCTATCCAAGTGCAACTAACCAGGACCTGGCGTGCTAGGATTTAACCCTAGCCTACCTAGCTTTGCTACAGTATGTATATAATTGCGTGTATAAATATGATAAAATGTTGTATATGCTGCATTAAAGGGAACCTGTCACCTGAAGTTGGCGGGACCAGTTTTGGGTCATATGGGCGGGGTTTTCGGGTGTTTGATTCACCCTTTCCTTACCCGCTGGCTGCATGCTGGCCGCAATATTGGATTGAAATTCATTCTCTGTCCTCCGGAGTACACGCCAGCGCAAGGCAATATTGCCAAATTCAGGTGACAGGTTCCCTTTAAACAAGGTCAAATGAAACATTGCTGTGAATAAGTGTCACAAAAATTCCTACATTTACCTTTTTAGGTGAAAATACTCCAAGCGTTCCTCCATCTTCTCTCATGGCCACCCCCATCTCTGCTAATAAAGCCTCTCTGTAAGAACAAGAAGACCAGCATATTATCAGACTATACGCAGGTCTCATCTGCACAGAATAATTATAATTTTATTAGGAAATAAGAACGCACGTGTCTGTGAATAAGTATAGGGTCATTATCTAAAGTGCTTTCATGGTCAATTTGTCAATTACCTGTCCATACGTATAGCCTCAGTGCGCCGCAGCTTCTCCTCCCATGTCTCATTTAGCTCAGCAATGATTTTCTCGGTTTCCTGAATTATGAGAATAAAAATACTGAAATAATACACTTTCACTGTGTACAATATTAGTCAATATAAAATTGATGTCAGTATAAAGCAATGACATAAACTAAAAGGGTTCCAGCAGTATCTTCACTGACAGCAAATGGTGGGCTGATCATAGAATGTTTGTGAACCTGTTAGATTTTGATCATATTCTCAATAAATTAATAAAATAGAAGTACTTTTCACATTTATGGAAAAATTGATGCATTGGCTTATTAAAAAAGCATTCCCATCAAAGTTTACCTCTTAATATATTGCAATCATCATATTATATGGAACTGTCTACTTACAATTGCTCATTTTGCCTTTCTACCCAGCTAATTCTTCTCTTTTCTCCATATAGAAACAGGAAGTCTCTTTTCCCTGCATGAATCATCCCCCTCTGCAACTCTTGACCCAGCTGCTTCCTCTTCCCGCCTGCCGGTGACTTTTGCCGTGACTTATGACCCATGCAGGGAAAATTGAACTAACTAGGAAGAAAGGCAAAAGGAGCAATTGTAAGTACACAGTACTATATAATATGACTGCAATATATTAAGAGGATACAAATTTTGATGGGAGGAGGAGTGCTTCTTTACATACATTGTATTAATTATTATGTCAGCTATGGCTTAATTACCTGGTCCTCAATTGAACATAAATTTTGTTTTCTTCAATTTAAATAAATACTAAATTCTATTCACGTTTTCTGAAACAGAGGTCCAAATGCCCTGCATAGCAATAAGGATAAATTGCACTTCTTTCTGTCTATAAGGGTAGGGTCCACAACTGTTTTCTCTCCAATAAAATTGGTATGATTTTTCTGATGAGAATCTGATCAGAATGTAATCAATTCCCACTGGAGAAGAAAAAAAAGTTTATCCACCTTCTCCTTATGTCAATTTGCGAAAATCGGCCCAAAATTGATGTAATCCGAGTGCAGTCCAATGTTTTCCACGAACCCATAGATTTGGCAATTTTGATCCAACACTCAGCTCAAGATTGGACATGCCGCCGATTTTTTCCTCGGGCCACTTAATCTGAGGAACAAATCGAACCATGTGCACAGCCCCATAGAACTTAAGAGTGGTCCGTGAAAATCACAGATAGCAATTGTCCAATATAATCAGTCGTGCGCACGATCTCTGTGTCATTAACTGGAACCTGACATGATGAAAGTAGGATCTGATCTGCAGGTGGGTGTTGTAGAGCAGGGGGAGATGATCAGATTGATAGACATTTTTGTGGGAAAAGATTCAGCAAAACTTACATTTTAATTATTGAAATCCTTAGTGTTTATCTGCACAGGGGTCCAGTAGGTGGTCATCACTGACAGTCTTCCTGTTAAAACTGAGCGTGCAGAGGTAGCTGTCAATCATTCAGTAGGACCGCCCACTGGACTCATATACATACAAGCACCAGGGATGTCAGTGAAAAAAATGCAAGTTACATTGAACCTTTTTCTGACAAACCAATATTATATATCATTCTGCTCAGCTTCACCTTCTTTATAACATACTGGATGCACAATGTAACAGGTTCCCTATAAAGGAAGCATGAGAGCTTATTACAAATCCGAATATACAATACGGTCAAAAATAAAAGCTCCAACTACTGGCAGTTATAGGCAGAAAGAATATATTTTTTTATGCCTACATAGGAAATTTAATCAGATAGAATAAATACAGAGACAAAAAAGCACAAAATAGGATATTATACTGTAACCAAGCGGCATCAAGTAAAGGCTGCTGCAGGACCACCAATGGGATACAATAGATGCAATAGATGAGGAATACAGTGGTCCAGAGTCCGCACTGCCGGAGGTCCAAAAGCATGATCACACACAAAGATGAAGAATAAATGCGGTTTATTTCATCATCGTGTTTCAAGGTTTTCAAACCTCTTCATCAGGACAAACAACAATTGTGGTTTTGTCCTGATGAAGGGGTTCGAAAACCTTGAAACGCAATGATGAAATAAATCGCATTCGTGCTTCATCTGTGTATGTAATCATACTTTTGGACCTCCGGCAATGCGGACTCTAAACCACCCTATACGTAGGAAATTTGTAGCACTGTATCATAAAAGAATGAGCTACGACACCTACGACAGGCATCAGAAAAGTCCTTAAGAGATACGTAATATTTTAAATATTGATAACTACGATATTATTTTTGACGTACATGTGTCCACCATTTCCTTTCTGCAAATTCTAAATTCTAAAAATGCAGATACAATACATTATTGTGAAATACTTGTAAAACTCTAGAGAGGCTGCAATTTACATCGCAACCACTGGCCACATATAGATACATATAGCATAAATATCTCCTAACAAAGTATCCATTTATCTCTGGAAATGTCAAGCCAAGAGGAAAGGTAAGAAGGACACATCCGTATAGCAGGTTGCATACCTTGAGTCTCTCAATAGCCTCTTCGCTTCCAGGTGTGAATGCAAGACGCTCATGTAGGCTGCAGACAGATGCAGCTCGACTGGACAAACCAGACATAGAAGATGAAGGACTCATACCCGTTAGGGCATTCACCGCTGTGAAGAGATTGTCAGGAGGATGACGAGTGTGTAGTACATTGGCGTTATCCACAGGACACACATCTATAAAGAGCAGAAGCCAGAGAGAGGGGGGATACCGATCCAGAAGGACACGGGGAAGGTGCAGACGAGAAGGGACACAGATGGTGCAATGTAATGTACAAAACAGTAGAAGTGACAAGATATAGCGATATGAGACAAGATGAAGAATAGGAAAAATATAGGATAGTTAGAGAAAAGGAAGGCAAATGTTAAAAAAGAAAAGGTCATGTTGTACAAAATAGATATGTGAAAATGCAGTAAGAATCAAAGCAGAAGAAAAGTATTGTAGTTCAAGGTATGGGGCAACAGAAATAAACAAAAGATGCATAGAAAAGTGAGGATTTAGGAAAGTTTGTAAAAGTGGAAGGATTCAGGACAAGCAGGGAAGCGAGAAAAGAAATCTTTGTTTGGATGTTGTAGATACATCATGTGAGAGGAGACAAGGAACCACAAATATAATGTATCATGTGATACATCACACGCCTCACCAGTGTGTACGATGTATCATATTATTATTTGCATTCCAGAATTACAGATAAAATAAAGATGGTAAATTTGTATATTAGGATGAACCTCCACCTACTGTACGAGAAGAACTGGGAACCTCTGATCCACGGAGCCTATGCTTTTTATTGTATCCGTACCCTCCTCTGTGTCTGTGCTCAGCCAGGAGCTGTGCGCTCCTGTCTCCTGAGCTGTGCACCCCTGTCTCCTGAGCTGTGCACCCCTGTCTCCTGAGCTGTGCACCCCTGTCTCCTGAGCTGTGCACCCCTGTCTCCTGAGCTGTGCACCCCTGTCTCCTGAACTGTGCGCTCCTGTCTCCTGAGCTGTGCACCCCTGTCTCCTGAGCTGTGCACCCGTCTCCTGAACTGTGTGCTCCTGCCTACTGAACTGTGTGCTCCTGCCTACTGAGCTGTGCGCCCCTGTCTCTTGAGCTGTGTGCTTCTGGCTCCTGAGCTGTGCGCCCCTGTCTCCTGAACTGTGCGCTCCTGTCTCCTGAACTGTGCGCTCCTGTCTCCTGAGCTGTGCGCCCCTGTCTCCTGAGCTGTGCGCTCCTGTCTCCTGAGCTGTGCAGTCCTGTCTTCTGAGCTGTGCGCTCCTGTCTCCTGAGCTATGAGCTCCTGTCTTCTGAGCTGTGTGCTCCTGTCTCCTGAGCTGTACACCCCTGTCCCCTTAGCTGTGCGCCCCTGTCTCCTTAGCTGTGCGCTCCTGCCTACTGAGCTGTGCGCTCCTGTCTCCTGAGCTGTGCACTCCTGTCTTCTGAGCTGTGTGCTCCTGTCTCCTGAGCTGTGCACCCCTTTCTCCTGAACTGTGTGCTCCTGCCTACTGAGCTGTGCGCTCCTGTCTCTTGAGTTGTGCGCTCATGTCTCCTGAGCTGTGCGCCCCTGTCTACTGAGCAGTGCATCCCTGTCTCCTGAGCTGTGCGCTCCTGAGCTGTGCGCTCCTGTCTCCTGAGCTGTGCGCCCCTGTCTCCTGAGCTGTGCGCCCCTGTCTCCTGAGCTGTGCAGTCCTGTCTTCTGAGCTGTGCACCCCTGTCTCCTGAGCTGTGCGCTCCTGTCTCCTGAGCTGTGCGCTCCTGTCTCCTGAGCTGTGCACCCCTGTTTACTGAGCTGTGCGCTCCTGTCTCCTGAGCTGTGCACCTCTCTGGGGTGGTGAGCTGATTGAGATGAAGAAATTATTTTTTTATATCTTGCTAGTTACCTTTAGTTAATTAAATTGCATTAAGTTTCATCCTGCAATCTTTATTTCTTCATTCTTTTTCAGACCCCTTTATATGAAGTTCAAAGCCTGATCAAGATACACCTACTTTCTCCTATGGGAGTTTCCCTCCCTGTTAAACATGCTGTATTTGAGTTCTGTGTGTTTTCACGGTGCTCCTGCTTTGCTTAACACTGCATTTTTCCTATCTCCATAAGCTTTCCTCCTTGTCTCTAGCATGTTCTGTCTGTCCTCTCAAAAACTGTAGATAATTTCTCTTCTCTCTACTGCAAATCTGCACAGCTCCCTTCTCCTTCTATCAAGGGAGGAGAGAGCAGAGAGACCAGTAACGAGCAGGAGTTCTGGAATGTTTTTTGGCAGATCACTGAGCTAGATAAAGTACTAACAGTGGCAAATTTGTAGAAACTGTAATTAACACTATTTAGAAAGTTGCTTACTTTTGCAAGAAAAAAAATGAACAATACTTTTTTTTATGTGAAGGTGTACATAACCTTTAAAGTGGTTATCTCATTCAATTATGGAATATTCACAGGATACACTATAAATGTCTGATAGATCCATCAATGTCAATGGCTGCCCACTTTCCCCAGTCCCACACACTCGGTGCCTCGGGGTGATCCTTGACTCTGCCCTCTCTTTCAAGCCACATATCCAAGCCCTTAACTCCTCCTGCTGGCTCCAACTCAAAAATATTTCCCGGATCCATGTATATCTTGACCATGAAACCACAAAAACGCTAGTGCACGCCCATGTCATCTCCCGTCTCGACTACTGCAACCTCCTACTCTCTGGCATCCCCTCTAGCACTCTGGCACCACTCCATTTCATCCTACACTCTGCTGCCCGACTAATCCACCTGTTTTCCCGTTTTTCCCCAGCCTCTCCTCTCTGCCAGGCCCTTCATTGGCTTTCCTATTGTCCAGAGGCTCCAGTTCAAAACCCTATCTATGACATACAAAGCTGCAGCGCACCAGAGTCCTGGTCGTTGCAGTACTGATGCTCCGCCGCTAAGGGGGGCTATGGTACGTCTGATGGCACTGAAGGAGTTCACCTGACCAGGTATCACAGACACCAATACACTTCACAGTCTGGCCTCCAGGGGGAGCTAAGGGTGCTATGTATTAGGCCACTCCTCACAATCTGGTAAAACTGGAGGTTGGATAGGAAGTTAGTTAGAAACTGACTGGGTTGGAACCAGGCAACATCCTGTGGCAGAGGGTGTTGCAGGGGAAGATTCAGGGGGGTCCCTGTCAGGGGTGGGATCCTGACAGAGGCCTAGCGAACTGAGAGAACGTTACGGGACCGCGCCTGCACCTGATCGCGGCGGTACCCTAAGAAAGGACAAGAAGCGAGGTTTATTGTGCTGAGTGAGAAACAAGATCAACGCAACAAGGAGAAACACCAGTAGGAATCGTGCTGTAAGACGAGGCAACATCCTACCGAGGCGCGCAGCCGGTGGCCGGAACGCCAAGGAAGTATAGAGCTCCAGGCCTAACTTCAAACCTACGGCAGGACAGTCAGTTATAGGTGGGCTGTCTCACCCAAATCACCTAAGAAGACATAGGGGGCAACAACAGGAGAGGGGCGACACTAGGGTCCAGGAAGAGCTCTGAGCCTACCCATCATATGGGTGCGTCCTAGCCATATCATCTGGGGGACGAAGAAGAACATCATAATCGAGTTGTGAGGGAACTTCAGAAACAGGCACAACAGTTGTGGGGACTATCCCGTAAGCACAGCAGGGGAGGACCACAACACACAAGCGCTAGAAGGTAGGCACAGATTTCCACCGCAAAGGGAACTCTGGAGGTGCCATCGGACCGGCCGGACTCCCACAGCCCAGTTAACCGTATTCCGGACCGAGGATCCTGAAGCCTTCAGTAAAGAGGTAAAGAGACTGCAACCTGGTGTCCTCGTTATTTACTGCGACCTGCACCGCACCACATCATAACATCATCACCATACCTCCACCTTCATTGTACGCCCCTCAGCAGGGTCACGGGCCGGGTCTAGCCACCGTGACAACCCCAGAACAGAGACTCAGAGGCCCGGTACCGGGTACCCCTCGGCCCTGCGGCAGTGGGGGCGCTACAACTTGGCATCACGAACAGGATCTACTTAAGCCTGAAGAATCAGGTCATGTGTGCCTTGGAACTGTGATTTATTATACTTGGACTGTGACTTATTGCAAAGACTGTGGAGTGCCATTTGCCGCCAAAACCAGCCGCCATTACAGCGCTGAGGAGAGTGCAGGAGGAGAAGAGGGTCGTGGAGTAGGCGTGGACCAGCTGAAGAGCGCGAAAGACAATGGCCGCCCAGTCTAAATATTTCTGCACCGTGAGGACGTGTCCGTCAGCAGCCGAGATCCGCCTCCTAATCCTCAATGGAGGGCAGAGACAACGAAAACGGAACCGCCCACGACGGAGAGAGCGGGAAAAAGACCAGGAAGCGACCCACGTGGAGGACGCCATGACCAGCCACTCAGACCAGGAATGCGGGGTCGGAGCCGAGGACTCCCCCAGCCACCCGGACGAGCACAGTGGTCAGCTCTCCGCGATTGGGACCGGCATTCTGCAGATTGAAATGGAGGGCCTGATTGAACAACTCCTCCAGCTGCGGATGGAGGCGCCGGTGGAGGACCTTCCAACGTCTGACCCTGCGTCGCTGCCGGAACTCCAGCCGACGTTCCCATCGACCATACCGCCAGCGGAGCCGACCAAGGAGGAGGGGCCTACACCGACTGGTGAGTCCGCCGACCCTGTCCCGCTGGCTGAGGGTCTGTTGATAGGCCCCGTCGCGGCACCCCGTCTCCCTGGGACCCATAGACTCCAGCACCTGTTACCATGGGAGGAGGCAACGGGTATGGAACACTTCCTGAAAGCCCCGATTCCACCAACTACCCTGCTGTGTGAGGTCCATGCGGAGCGCACAGTGTGCCGCTGGGTGAACCCAGGATCCAACCTCATGGGGTTCCCCGGGGTGAAGACACAGGAAGGGGAGATGGTGCAGGCCCTGAGCTGGGAGGAATACCAGGCCCAGCTGGAACAGCAGTGGGAGGAGAAGGAAAAGGCTTACCAGGCCGGACTAGAGGCCTACCACCAAAAAGACTTGGCGGTCAAGGACCGGGCCCGCAAGGACCCCACCGCTCATCAGGCCCCGCGCAGGCAGGGCACCGTCATCGCCTTCAAGCTCCGCGGAGGCTGGGGCTTTATAAAAGAGCCGGGCCTATACCCCGAAGTCTTCGTCAACCGGCGGGATGTGGAGTCTCATCTCAGAGAGGGCCATCCAGACCGGGATCTCTATCCGGGGGACGAAGTCACTTACACCCGGCATTTTGGGGAAAAGGGGTGGTTCGCCCTGAATGTCCATAAGAAGCGAAACCCTGTGACACCCCCGACTAAGGTGCCGGTGAAGCTGTCCCCCGTAGCGAAGGTGCCCCCTTGTGGTCAGCCTGCAATCATCACCAAGACCACCGTGGCCACTCCAACGTGCACTATTATCAAAACCACGACCTGCAGCATCGTCACCTCAACTGTTATGACCTGGTGGGTACGGAGCGGTACTGAGATGACCTGGTGGGCAAAACCAATCATGGACTCACTACGGAGCAGCACTGAAATGACCTGGTGGGTAAAACAAAAATAGGACTAGCTCTGAGGAGGTGGTAACTTTACTGACCGCAATCCCTACTCCTAACACCAACACTAGAAATAGCCGTGGAGCGTACCTAACTCTGCCTAGACGCCTCTGCACAGCCTAAGAACTAGCTACCCCTAAAGATGGAAACGGAAATCTATCTCGCCTCAGAGAAACCCCCAAAGGAAGATAGCCCCCCACAAATATTGACGGTGAGTGGAGAGGGAAATGACAAACTCAGAAATGAAACTAGATTTTTTAGCAAAGGAGGCCAATACTATCTAAATAGACAGAGATAGGATAGGTTGCTGTGCGGTCAGTATAAAAACTAAAAGTCCACGCAGAGTTTACAAAAATAGCCACCACACCGACTCACGGTGTGGAGGGGCAAATCTGCGACCCCAGAGCTTCCAACTAGCCGGAATATTTCATAATGACAAGCTGGACAAAAGAGACATAAATTGAACTGAACAGAAGGTCTTAAGCAGGGAAACACCCAAAAAGTAGCAGACTTATCTTAAGCTGAAAATGGACTGGCCAACAGAGAACTTCCAGGAAAGGACTGAATCCACAGGAAATACATTGACAGCTGGCATCCACTAAAGCCAAAAGCCCAGTTAAATAACAAGGCCAGGAAACCGATTAGTGAACGCAGCTGCTAAGTTCCACTTGAAATCACCAGAGGGAGCCCAAGAGCAGAACTCCCAAAAATACCATTTGCAACCACAGGATGGAGCCCAAGAACGGAATTCACAACAGTACCCCCCCTTGAGGAGGGGTCACCGAACCCTCACCAGAGCCCCCAGGCCGATCGGGACGAGCCAAATGAAAAGCACGTACCAAATCGGCAGCATGGACATCGGAGGCAAAAACCCAAGAGTTATCCTCCTGGCCATAACCCTTCCACTTGACCAAATACTGAAGTTTCCGCCTTGAAAGACGAGAATCCAAAATCTTCTCCACCACATATTCCAGCTCCCCCTCAACCAACACCGGAGCAGGAGGGTCAACGGAGGGAACCATGGGCACCACATATCTCCGCAACAAAGATCTATGGAACACATTATGAATGGAAAACGAAGCTGGAAGGGCCAAACGAAAAGACACCGTATTGATAATTTCCGAAATCCTATAAGGACCAATAAAACGAGGTTTGAACTTAGGGGAAGAGACCTTCATAGGAACATGACGAGAAGACAACCAGACCAAATCCCCAACCCGAAGCCGGGGACCAACGCACCGACGGCGGTTAGCAAAACGTTGAGACAATGTTAAATTGTCCACCACATGAGTCCAAATCCGCTGCAACCTGTCCACCACAGAATCCACCCCAGGACAGTCCGAAGACTCAACCTGCCCTGAAGAAAAACGAGGATGAAAACCGAAATTGCAAAAAAAAGGCGAAACCAAAGTAGCCGAACTAGCCCGATTATTAAGGGCAAACTCGGCCAACGGCAAGAAGGTAACCCAATCATCCTGATCAGCAGACACAAAGCATCTCAAGTAGGTTTCCAAGGTCTGATTGGTTCGCTCCGTCTGTCCATTTGTCAGAGGGTGAAATGCCGAAGAAAAAGACAAATTAATGCCCATTCTACCACAAAAGGAGCGCCAAAACCTAGAAACAAACTGGGTACCTCTGTCAGACACAATATTCTCCGGAATACCATGCAAACGAACCACATGTTGGAAAAACAAAGGAACCAAATCAGAGGAGGAAGGCAACTTAGGCAAAGGTACCAAATGGACCATTTTAGAAAACCGGTCACAAACCACCCAGATAACAGACATCTTCTGAGACACAGGAAGATCGGAAATAAAATCCATGGAAATATGCATCCAGGGCCTCTCAGGGATAGGCAAGGGCAAAAGCAACCCACTAGCACGAGAACAGCAGGGCTTAGCCCGAGCACAAATTCCACAGGACTGCACGAAGGAACGCACATCCCGTGACAAAGAAGGCCACCAAAAGGACCTGGCAACCAAATCTCTGGTTCCAAAGATCCCAGGATGACCAGCCAACACCGAACAATGGATCTCAGAAATCACCTTATTAGTCCATCTATCAGGAACAAACAATTTCCCCACAGGACAGTGGTTGGTCTATCAGCCTGAAACTCCTGAAGCACCCGCCGCAAATCAGGGGAGATAGCAGAAAGAATCACCCCCTCTTTGAGAATACCAGCCGGCTCACGGACTCCAGGAGAATCAGGCAAAAAACTCCTAGACAAGGCATCAGCTTTCACATTCTTAGATCCCGGAAGATACGAGACCACAAAATCAAAACGGGAGAAAAACAAAGACCACCGAGCCTGTCTAGGATTCAAGCGCTTGGCCGACTCAAGGTAAATCAGATTCTTATGGTCGGTCAAGACCACAACACGATGCTTGGCTCCCTCAAGCCAATGTCGCCACTCCTCGAATGCCCACTTCATAGCCAACAACTCCCGATTGCCGACATCATAATTACGCTCAGCAGGCGAAAACTTTCTGGAGAAGAAAGCACACGGCTTCAACACAGAGCCATCAGAGCTTCTCTGAGACAGAACAGCTCCTGCCCCAATCTCAGAAGCGTCAACCTCAACCTGAAAAGGGAGAGAAACATCTGGCTGACGCAACACAGGGGCAGAAGTAAAACGACGCTTAAGCTCCTGAAAGGCCTCCACAGCCGCAGAGGACCAATTCACCACATCTGCACCTTTCTTGGTCAAGTCGGTCAGAGGTTTAACCACAGTAGAAAAATTAGCAATGAAGCGGCGATAAAAATTAGCAAAGCCCAAAAATTTCTGAAGGCTCTTCACAGATGTGGGCTGAGTCCAATCATAAATAGCCTGGACCTTAACAGGGTCCATTTCAATAGCCGAGGGAGAAAAAATGAACCCCAGAAAAGAAACCTTCTGAACTCCAAAAAGGCACTTAGACCCCTTCACAAACAGTGCATTAGCACGAAGAATCTGAAATACCATCCTGACCTGCTTCACATGAGTCTCCCAATCATCGGAAAAAAACAAAATATCATCCAAATATACAATCATAAATTTATCCAAATACTCCCGGAAAATATCATGCATAAAGGACTGAAACACAGATGGAGCATTAGAGAGCCCGAAAGGCATCACAAGATATTCAAAATGGCCTTCGGGCGTATTAAATGCTGTTTTCCATTCATCACCCTGTTTGATGCGAACCAGATTATACGCCCCTCGAAGGTCAATCTTGGTAAACCAGCTAGCCCCTTTAATCCGAGCAAACAAATCAGAAAGCAAAGGCAAAGGGTACTGGAATTTGACCGTGATCTTATTGAGAAGGCGATAATCTATACAGGGCCTCAAGGAGCCATCCTTCTTGGCAACAAAAAAGAACCCCGCTCCCAACGGTGACGAAGACGGGCGAATATGCCCCTTCTCCAAGGACTCTTTTACATAAGTCCGCATAGCGGTATGCTCTGGCACAGACAGATTGAAAAGTCGACCCTTAGGGAACTTACAGCCAGGAATCAAATTAATAGCGCAATCACAGTCCCTATGAGGAGGCAGAGGACTGGATTTAGGCTCCTCAAATATATCCTGGAAATCTGACAAAAACTCAGGAACCTCAGAAGAAGGGGACGAGGAAATTGACATCAGAGGAATGTCACTATGTATCCCCTGACAACCCCAACTAGTCAGGAACATGGATTTCCAATCCAGCACTGGATTATGTACCTGTAACCATGGAAACCCCAGCACAACCACATCATGCAAATTATGCAACACCAAAAAGCGAATATTTTCCTGATGTGCTGGAGCCATGTTCATGGCTAACTGTGTCCAGTACTGAGGTTTATTCTTGGCCAATGGTGTAGCATCAATCCCCCTCAAGGGAATAGGACTCTGCAACGGCTCCAAGGAAAAACCACAACGCTTGGCCAATTCCAGGTCCATTAAGTTCAGGGCAGCGCCAGAATCCACAAATGCCATTACAGAAAAGGACGACAATGAGCAAATCAGGGTAACAGACAAGAGAAATTTAGGCTGAAAAGCACTGATGGTAACCGACCTAGCAACCCTCTTAGTTTGCTTCGGGCAGTCAGAGATAGCATGAGTAGCGTCACCACAGTAAAAACACAGCCCATTCTGATGTCTGAACTCCTGCCGTTCTGCTCTCGTCAAAACTCTATCGCATTGCATAGGCTCAGAACTCTGCCCAGAGGACACCGCCATATGGTGCACCTCCTTACGTTCACGTAAGCGCCGATCAATCTGAATGGCCAGAGACATTGATTCATTCAAACCAGCAGGCGTGGGAAACCCCACCATAACATCTTTAAGAGCTTCAGAAATGACCTTTTCTGAAAATAGCCGCCAGGGCATCCTCATTCCATTTTGTAAGCACAGACCACTTTCTAAATTTCTGACAATATATCTCTACTGCTTCCTGACCCTGACACAGAGCCAGCAAATTTTTTTCTGCCTGATCCACAGAATTGGGTTCGTCATAAAGCAGTCCAAGTGCTTGAAAAAACGAATCTATATTGAGCAATGCAGGATTCCCTGGCTCAAGGGAGAATGCCCAGTCCTGCGGGTCACCACGCAACAGAGAAATAACAATCTTCACCTGCTGAATGGGGTCACCAGAGGAACGGGGTCTCAGAGCAAAAAATAATCTGCAATTATTTTTAAAATTCAAAAACCTAGATCTATCCCCAGAAAACAAATCAGGAATAGGAATTCTAGGCTCAGAAACAGGAGTTTGAACAACATAGTCTTGGATACTCTGTACCCTTGCAGTGAGATGATCAACACGCGCAGACAGACCCTGAACCTCCATATCAGCACCAAGCTCCTGCACCATCCAAAAATCAAGGGGAAAAAAAAAGGACAAAACAAGCAACACAAAAAAATAAAAAATAAAAAAATGACTCAGAACTTTCTCTTCCCTCTTTTGAGATGCATTTAACACATTGTGGGCCAGCTGTACTGTTATGACCTGGTGGGTACGGAGCGGTACTGAGATGACCTGGTGGGCAAAACCAATCATGGACTCACTACGGAGCAGCACTGAAATGACCTGGTGGGTAAAACAAAAATAGGACTAGCTCTGAGGAGGTGGTAACTTTACTGACCGCAATCCCTACTCCTAACACCAACACTAGAAATAGCCGTGGAGCGTACCTAACTCTGCCTAGATGCCTCTGCACAGCCTAAGAACTAGCTACCCCTAAAGATGGAAACGGAAATCTATCTCGCCTCAGGGAAACCCCCAAAGGAAGATAGCCCACCACAAATATTGACGGTGAGTGGAGAGGGAAATGACAAACTCAGAAATTAAACTAGATTTTTTAGCAAAGGAGGCCAATACTATCTAAATAGACAGAGATAGGATAGGTTGCTGTGCGGTCAGTATAAAAACTAAAAGTCCACGCAGAGTTTACAAAAATAGCCACCACACCGACTCACGGTGTGGAGGGGCAAATCTGCGACCCCAGAGCTTCCAACTAGCTGGAATATTTCATAATGACAAGCTGGACAAAAGAGACATAAATTGAACTGAACAGAAGGTCATAAGCAGGGAAACACCCAAAAAGTAGCAGACTTATCTTAAGCTGAAAATGGACTGGCCAACAGAGAACTTCCAGGAAAGGACTGAATCCACAGGAAATACATTGACAGCTGGCATCCACTAAAGCCAAAAGCCCAGTTAAATAACAAGGCCAGGAAACCGATTAGTGAACGCAGCTGCTAAGTTCCACTTGAAACCACCAGAGGGAGCCCAAGAGCAGAACTCCCAAAAATACCATTCGCAACCACAGGATGGAGCCCAAGAACGGAATTCACAACACTCAACCACCGTTGTGGCCAAGGAGGCGCCTCCTCAGGTGGTCGGTGCCTCTGCTGCCCCAGAACTGAAGACAGTGGGTACTCAGACCCCCAGATGGGACAACGAACCCCCTTACGCAGTACCAGGCGGCAGGCAATATCCAAAGGGGTTGCCTCCGCCGGTGCTACCTCCTGAGTGGTTCAAGTAAATGTCCTAATCTTCTGAACATGTAAATAGTTGACTGTTTGCCTTTTTGCTGTTTTGTTGCTACAACCCGACCAGGGTTACTCTTAAAGGGATCCCTTTGTTTACCCGGGATGCCTTCTGCTGCTTTTGTTGTTGTTTCTCGTTTTATCATTGTTGCTGGATCATGAACACTGCATGATTACAAACTCATTGTAAATAGTTTGCACCTTCTTAAAGGTGCCCTCTACTGGTTTTACAAAAGAAAGGACTCTTTGCGAAGAAACTGTTCCTGGAAACAGCACCAGAGTCCTTACTGCATACGGACTTGCAGCTTGAGAAGTTGCACTACCTCATAGAGACTTGGTCCCCTCTTAAAGGGAACGTTCACCCATAGCACTTAAAGTATAATGATGCCTTAAGAGAAATAGTGATAATGCTTGCATGTAAAGTTATATGTAGTCAGACAGTTGATAGTAAGAAATGTTTAATGATGTGTCAGAGAATGAGGACAGGAAGTGAACCCATACGGGGTTAGTCGGTGAGTCCTCCTAGGAGTCATACAGAGATGGCTCGGTGATCCTGAACTGAGAGATGGATGATACGTTCTATACTGTGTATAGTAGCAGAAAGGCAGAAGGCCCGGGCGGAAAGGGGCAGTCCTGCAACAGAACGAGAGGCAGTAGGCCTGGGGCAGATAGACAGGCAGTCCTGCAGATGTAAGGATGGAAAATGAAGAAAAGTTGATTAGCCTTATAGTGTTTTATAAGAAGGTCTTTAGTGGATTCAGTGTGTACGTCCTTAAAGGCAACGTTAAATTATTGTTCAAAAATTTGCACTTAGTAGAATACCCGGTTGGGTAAGAAAAAGTTATTTATAGTATGTTATTTAAAGTATTTAACCATGTTTGTAACATTCAAGTGTCCTCACCTCCCATAAAGGGAAGCTCTGTTCAAATTTACTTATTGTTATTGCATCTCAAAATTGTATGTCTTTTTGCTGACATGTATTGTTGTTTTCTTCCCAGTCCAGGAGTACTGGATTTAACCGGGGGGGGAGTGCAGCGCCCCAGAGTCCTGGTCGTTGCAGTACTGATGCTCCGCCGCTAAGGGGGGCTATGGTACGTCTGATGGCACTGAAGGAGTTCACCTGACCAGGTATCACAGACACCAATACACTTCACAGTCTGGCCTCCAGGGGGAGCTAAGGGTGCTATGTATTAGGCCACTCCTCACAATCTGGTAAAACTGGGGGTTGGATAGGAAGTTAGTTAGAAGCTGACTGGGTTGGAACCAGGCAACATCCTGTGGCAGAGGGTGTTGCAGGGGAAGATTCAGGGGGGTCCCTGTCAGGGGTGGGATCCTGACAGAGGCCTAGCGAACTGAGAGAACGTTACGGGACCGCACCTGCACCTGATCGCGGCGGTACCCTAAGAAAGGACAAGAAGCAAGGTTTATTGTGCTGAGTGAGAAACGAGATCAACGCAACAAGGAGAAACACCAGTAGGAGTCGTGCTGTAAGACGAGGCAACATCCTACTGAGGCGCGCAGCCGGTGGCCGGAACGCCGAGGAAGTATAGAGCTCCAGGCCTAACTTCAAACCTACGGCAGGACAGTCAGTTATAGGCGGGCTGTCTCACCCAAATCACCTAAGAAGACATAGGGGGCAACAACAGGAGAGGGGCGACACTAGGGTCCAGGAAGAGCTCCGAGCCTACCCGTCATATGGGTGCGTCCTAGCCATATCATCTGGGGGACGAAGAAGAACATCATAATCGAATTGTGAGGGAACTTCAGAAACACAACAGTTGTGGGGACTATCCCGTAAGCACAGCAGGGGAGGACCACAACACACAAGCGCTAGAAGGTAGGCACAGATTTCCACCTGCAAAGGGAACTCTGGAGGTGCCATCGGACCAGGCCGGACTCCCACAGCCCGGTTCACCGTATTCTGGACCGAGGATCCTGAAGCCTTCAGTAAAGAGGTAAAGAGACTGCAACCTGGTGTCCTCGTTATTTACTGCGACCTGCACCGCACCACATCATAACATCATCACCATACCTCCACCTTCATTGTACGCCCCTCAGCAGGGTCACGGGCCAGGTCTAGCCACCGTGACAACCCCAGAACAGAGACTTAGAGGCCCGGTAACGGGTACCCCTCGGCCCTGCGGCAGTGGGGGCGCTACAAAGCCATCCACAACCTGTCTCCTCCATACATCTGTGACATAATCTCCCAGTACTTACCCACACGCAACCTTCGATCCTCTCAAGATCTCCTTCTCTACTCCCCTCTTATCTCTTCTTCCCACAACCGCATCCAAGACTTCTCCCGTGCTTCCCCTATACTCTGGAACTCTCTACCCCAACACATCAGACTCTCGCCTACCACAGAAACCTTCAAAAAGAACCTGAAGACCCACCTCTTCCGACACGCCTACAACCTGCAGTGATCCTTAGTCTGCTGAACCACCGCACGACCAGTTCTACCCTCTCCTAGTGTATCCTCACCCATCCCCTGTAGACTGTGAGCCCTCGTGGGCAGGGTCCTCCCTCCTTCTGTACCTGTTAGTGCCTTGTTTTGCTCATGTCTATTGTACTTGTCTATATTTGCCCCTTTCACGTGTAAAGCGCCATGGAATAAATGCCGCTATAAAAATGTATGATAATAATAACAATAATAATAAAAGATTTCACCTCAGGATCTATAAGATTGGGATCTTGTCTTGTGCCTCCGGGAATGGAGTGGTGACCACTAGTGATGAGTGAGTGTGCTCGTTACTCGAGTTTTTCGAGCATGCTCGGGTGTTCTCCGAGTATCTTGGGCTTGCTCGTAGATTATGTTTGTGTCCCCGCAGCTGCATGATTTTCAGCCTGAATACATGTGGGGATTCCCTAACAAACAGGCAATCCCTGCATGTGTTCAGGTTGCCTAACAGCCGCAAATCATGCAGCTGCGGGGACACAAACATAATCTACGAGCACGCCCAAGATACTCGAACACTCGAGCATGCTCGGAAAACTCGAGTAACGAGCACACTTGCTCATCGCTAGTGACCACGCATTTGCAGCCTTCTCCCAGTATAGGAAATCTGAAAACAGCCATGAAAGCGTGCTCGACTGTTTCGGGAACTCTCATGGAGGTAAAAAAAGAAGTCATGTATGCGTAGCCACCTTTTGATTCCAAGCAGCATGAAACAGGCCACATTTTTTAGGATAGATGCCGGTCCTAACTGTTGGACTCACTTAAATCAGACATTTATATTCTGTGGATATGCCAACAATTTAACCATTGGAAAATGCCTCTGTTTCATAATAATTTTTCTTTATCTAGTAAGTAATACGTGATCCTGAGAACAAAATGACTTTCCATATTAATATTAAAAAATAATACCTGCAGTGAAGCCAAAAAAACATTGACATGGAAGCCCATGGGGCCACTATTGTACCTCTCACATGTAGGCTTCCTGAGGTTTTCTCCCCTATAAGTATTACTAGATATCTTTATATGGCAGAGGACAGCCAGAACTGTGGTCCTGAGCCTGATGTGTTGTACACAGCTATGTGTACAAGCCCATAAAATAAATCATCATCGCCCTAAGAACTATTTGACTACTCCCCAAAAGACTGAGAACCTGAAGTGTATATTATGTACAATGTTGTACTTTTTTAAAATTCTTCTAATTGTCAGAGCATATAGGGAAAACACATAAGGAGACCTCAAGTACACAGGGGTTTATGGTGATGGTAATGATGGACCACACTCACTGTCAATAATGTCAGATAGCCCCTGGGCTCCTAGAAGCTCTCTCAGACGTGCCACCTCGTCCTTCAGCTCACGGATCAGACGATTATTTGGATCTTCATTGATGACAGCATTGCATCGGATCTGTTTGGCACGGTCGGCGTATCTGCAAGAGCATACAACATCTGTTATAGACCATTCAGAGTAACCAACAACAGCCAAAATAGGAGAACAGAAATAGTGACATTTCATAAATTCTGAGCTTATAAAGGACATAAATTTAACTGCAATTTATGATTTGTGATTAGTGTTTTAACGGTATTATGACTTGTTCCCTGTAGATCATATCAGGGGAGATAAGGATCAGCAGTTTGCATTAATGATTGACCCTTTTATTGTTCAGGAGATAAGCCACCAGAATCAAGTATAAAGAAGGCCCATAGCCACCTTAGAGGGGTTTTCCAGGACTTTAATATTGCAACACCTGGCACCCCCGCTGATCAGCTGTTCCCTGTGTCGGCAGTGTCTGGAACTGCTCAGTTATGGAGCGGCACAACTCGTGGATGGAATAGTGGCCGTGGCTGGGTACTGCGCCCACACCCCCTATTGATTTGATTAGGTGGTGGATGTGCAGTTCCTAGGTCATCGGTTTATCTCTTGGGATAAATTCCTTTACTCCGCGCCTCAGGCTCGGATTCAGATTAACGGCTTCATGTTGTATTCTTTTTACTTACAGAGGTTTACAAGGCAGGGGTGTTCGTTGTCCATGTTGCTATAACAGCCATAGAAATTAATAACAAATATGGACCGTTGTCCGGACTTTCTGTCAACTGGAGCAAATCGGTACTTATGACATTAGGAAAGAAACTGCTCGAATGAGATGGCAGCTGCAGGATAGAATAGAATAGTCCACTCATTAAGGCTACGTTCTCATTTGCGGTCAGCGCCGCAGCGTCGGGCGCCGCAGCGTCGCCGCATGCGTCATGCGCCCCTATATTTAACATGGGGGCGCATGGACATGCGTTGTGCTGCGTTTTGCGCCGCATGGCCGCAAGCGTTGGACGCAAGAAACGCTTCAAGTTGCATTTTTTTGCGTCCAACTTTCGGCCAAAAAGGACGCATGCGGCGCAAAACGCAGCATTTTAGCGTGCGTTTTGCCGCGTTTTTGTTTGCGTTGTGCGCTGCGGCGCCGACGCTGCGGCGCACAACGCAAATGTGAACGTAGCCTTAAACATCTAGGAGTAACGGTGAGTGAAAATATTTTGGACTACGAATCCCTTAACATTGGCCCACTCAGGGCCGGCATTAGGGGCAGGCGGACTAGGCAGCTTACAGCGGCAGGCCATGTGGGCGCTATAGGGCCAATAAGTCAGCGGCACCCAGTTCCAGCGCCCCTCCCCTCCTCATCGCTCATTCAACTGTATCAGCATCATAGATGAGGAGACGCACGGCAGCGGGAACGAAGAGAGGTGAGTATTGTATTTATTTATGGAGACTGCAATACATTGTTTGGGGTTTCATTGCATTATATGGGGGTTGGCTGCATTACATTGTTTTGGTGCTGCATTACATTGTATAGAGGCTGGCAGCATTACATTGTATGGGGGCTGGCTGCATTACATTGTATGGGGGCTGGTGGCATTACATTGTATGGGGGCTGGCTGCATTACCTTGTATGGTGGCTGGCTGCATTACATTGTATGGGGGCTGGCTGCCTTATATTGTAAGGGGGCTGGCAGCATTACATTCTATGGGGGCTGGCGGCATTACATTGTATGGGGGCTGGCTGCATTACATTGTATGGGGGCTGGCTGCATTACATTGTATGGGGGCTGGCGGCATTACATTGTATGGGGGCTGGCGGCATTACATTGTATGGGGGCTGGCTGCATTACATTGTATGGGGGCTGGCTGCATTACATTGTATGGGGGCTGGCTGCATTATATTGTATGGGGGCTGGCTGCATTATATTGTGTGGGGGCTGGCTGCATTATATTGTATGAGGGCTGGCTGCATTACATTCTTTGGGGACTGCATTACATTCCATGGGGGCGGGCTGCATTACAATCTGTGGGGGCTGCATTACATTCTATGGGGGTGTATTACATTATATGGGGCTGCATTGTACTCCTGTGTGGGGCTGCATTGTACTATATGGAGGACTATGGTGTAGTAGTGGGGAGAGCCAATCTGTATAAGATTATTTTCATTCCACAGATACTTTATCTGATACATAATGCACTGATATGGCTTTCCTTGCAAATTTTCTATAAATTAAGTAGTACTTTTAGTGACCTGATAATGAAAAAGGATACACCAAGATTATGCCTTCAAACCCTTCAGAGGCCCAAAGAAGATGAAGGCATGGCCGTTGCAGACTCCCCATCTCTTCCCAATCGCAGCACCTCAGAGGCTGGGGCAACCTGGAGTTGCCCTCTTCCTCCACCAGAATGATTTATCACACCTTAGGGGGTAAGAAATTTAGCAGAAGCCATGTGTGACTATTAGAGGGATTCATAAAATTTGGTCTAAAGCTAAACTAACAGGAAGGACTAGCGGGGCACTTCGAATACTCGCCCATTTGGAACAACTCTACCTAGAATTCTATAAACTAGATGGTTTTAAGCTTTGACAAAGCAGAGGACTCACAACTAATTCAGAATGATCAATTTAAAGCCTTTCAGAAACTTCAGGAGGAGTTAGATATTCCAAACAAATGCTTTTACCAGTATTTACAATTGAGACATGCCTTCACACTACAGAATATAAAAAAACTTCCATTCTTACAAATTATGGCAGCTGCGTTCCGAGATAATACACCTAAAGAGGGCTCAAGGTCAGGTATAATTTTGCTTAAATACAAATGTCTGATGGAACAGGTCCTTTAAAAATAGAGATTGTACCCTTAACGCTAAGTGGGAACAAGACATGGGTCCAATTAGTGAAGATAAGTTGGACAATATCCTTCAGATGGTCCCCAGTGTATCAATGAGTGAAGGACAAAGACTTTCACAATATTACATGATTCATAGAGTTTGACATTGCTAAATCTAAATATCAAGGTATTTGAATGCAACATCCCCTCAGATCCTATTGCACAGCATGTTTACTGGGCCATATTGGTGACCTACCAGTTGGGGAGGTTCATTAGATATCTATTCTAGGATTGTTTAACCTGGCAAGGAAATCAATTGACATTCACTGGAAGTATAAAGCTTCCTCTACCATACAGGAATTCAACCCTAAAATGAATTGTATGCTTTGTCCTGAAAAGTTTGTATTTCAAAAGAGAGGTTAAATTTGAGAAGCTCTGGGTGCCATTACTGCTCTCCCCTGACCTGGCTCATCTAACTCTGACTTGGTTAAGAATATTACAATGTCCAATTACCAACTAGGCAACTCCTAAAATCAACAGTTTAACATTTATAATTACTTTAAAGCTGGTATCCCGGGCAAAATTTACACAAAATTCCCTGGGAAAAAACAAGTCTCAGATGAAGACTGAAGGTTTGGTAATCGAGGGTTGTAGACCCAGAGTTGGTGGGTACATTCTGATACTACAGCTAGGTATATATGTGTTGGATATTGCGAACGAATAGGATGTATTCATTTGACAATTAAATTTTTGCTTCTTTTTATGAGAGATGGGTAGCGGGTGGGAAACGTAAGAAGTAAATGGACGATCCTCTGGACACATCAACCAAGAAGAAGATGATCACACCTTTGGATTTACCGTAACCAGGACTTCATTTTGCTGGACACTTATTGAAGTGAGTACGGTGAAGGAGGGGTTAGTAGGGCATAGGGTACATGATGCTATGTTTGTACTTTTTTGTTTAAAAATGTTAAATAAAAATTATATGAGTTTTAAATAAGATAGGCCATCAATGTTAAAGTCCCAGACAACCCCTTTAAAAGCAGCATCTTACACTAAGCAGTTTCACTGTTTGTTAAGTTCCTCTATCATGCATCAGCTTTACAGGTGAATAAAAGACAAAACATCTCACCGCAGGGTGCTAAGGGTCTCGTCATAGTTAATATCTGCAGGGCTCAGAGCAGCGACCATGGCAGTGCGAGAGTTTCCACCTGAAGTACACAATCAAAAAGAAGATTTAATTACTTTGATTCTCAAGAAACACATCGCATATCCAAAACACTATTTTTGGGCCTCATCTATCAAAACTGTCTAAGAAAAAACCTTGTGTTAGTTGCCCATAGCAACCAATCACAGCTCAGCTTTCATTTTTTAAACCTCTATGGTAAAAAGAAAGCTGCACAGTGATTTGTTGCTATGCGCAACTAAGACACTTTCTTTTGAATGGTTTTGTTAAATTTCTCCCAATAACGAAAGCCAGATAGACTGTTGTGTAACTGATATGTCCTCCACATGAATTCTGTTTCTTTGTTCTCTGTAATATAGACATGGAATAGTAAAACACAGGTATAAGTTGATTTCATCTGCTGCGTTAACCTTTCTAAAGCCTCAATTAATGGTATAAGTTAATTTCATCTTACTGTGTCTGTTCCTAAAGGCTGTAAAGTTATCTCACTTGCTCAAAAGACTTGATGGTCCATGTTGGCCTGCAAGCTTGTTTGCTTTTGCATATTATTGCTTCCTACTATCTTAAATCAGTTGATTAATTGTTAACGCTTAACGTTAAAATAAGGCTTCTTTCACACTAGCGTCGTACTCGGCCCATCGCAGTGCGTCGGGCCGACGTACCGACGCTAGCGTTGTTAGCGCTGCACAAGGGGTGCAGCGGATGCAGATTTTCAGCGCATCCGCTGCCCCATTGTGAGGTGCGGGGAGGAGGGGGCGGAGTTCCGGCCGCACATGCGCGGTCGGAAAAGACGTTCCCGACGTACCAAAAAACGTTGCAAGCAACGTTTTTTGCTGCCGACGGTCCGCCACAACACGACGCAACCGTCTCACGACGGTTGCGACGTGTGTCAATGCGTCGCCAATGTTAGTCTATGGAGAAAAAACGCATCCTGCAAGCACTTTTGCAGGATGAGTTTTTTTACCAAACCGACGCATTGCGACGGAGGACAAAAAACGCCAGTGTGAAAGTACCCTAAGACCTAGATCTAAGCACAAACCTTCCTATACATTTATACCTAGGCAAGGGCTCTTTGTGCAGGTGGGCATTGGTGAAGAACTGGTTGTAGTGCCAGGCAGTTAAACATGGCAGTTGGACAGGGTGGGAGTCCAGTAAGCCATGCAAGATCTTCAAGCAAACTTGTTAACTTGGGCTACAAAATGTATATACCACATCTATTTGTATAATTTATGTTCGAGCTGTTGCATTCTTTCAAATTCACCGCCCTTTCACACACTTTGTACACTCCAACCATGTCAGTCCCTCTCTTCTCCCTTTTCCCATGTACAGCTTACATGCTCTTTTCACATTCCTAAACCACACAAATCCATCCACTCCCATTGCACAGCTCAAGAGATGCTCTCACAAATCACTGAACCATCTGCTTACTCTCTGTACTCTTCTTCTACTAGTCAAAGGAGATATTTCCCCAACCCAGGCTCTCATTATAGTATTAAATTTAATTCCTTCCTCGTTGTAGGCTGAAACTTCACTAAACTCATTAACTTTCAGTGCATGCCTTCTCCTGTTTTCTTCAACTGTACTCCTTCTGGAATGCCAGATCAGTATGCAAAAAAAATCCCCTACATCCTTGACTTTTTTCCTTTAAAATAGTCTTAAACTTCTAGTTCTTACTGAAGCCTGAATCCAACACTCAGACACTGCCTCTATTGCATGGTGTGTTGTGAACTCTATTTCTGGGCTCCCTCTTGTGGTCACAAGTGGTACTGTGTGAGTGCTGTCTTTCTGCAGGTTTGTGACTGGCATCAGCTGCCTCGTTATCTGTGGGCTGGTTTTCTATTTAAGCTCACTTGGAATCTCAGTCTATGCCTGCTGTCGTTGTATTCAGTGCTATTCTGTTTGCTCCTGTCTACATCCGTTACCAGTCTCTTCAAGAGAAGCTAAGTTCTGTTTGCTTATTCTTGCTCATCTGTGTTCAATATGTTCCTAGAATATTATGAGTTTTGTCCAGCTAGCTAATATGTGATTTCTCTGCTTGCTGGTAGCTCTGGGGTGCTGAGTTGCTCCCCCCACATCGTTAGTTGGTGTAAGGGTTCTCGCATTCTCTGAGTGGATATTTTTGTATAGGGTTTTTTACTGACCGCACAGATCCCTTGCTATTTTCTGCTATCTAGTGTTAGCGGGCCTCATTTGCTTACCCTGTTTCATCTCTGCGTTTGTCTTTTCCTCTTAACTCACCATTATTATTTGTGGGGGGCTTCTATTTCTTTGGGGTTATTTCTCTGAGGCAAGTGAGGTCTTACTTTATCTCTAGG
Source organism: Ranitomeya variabilis (assembly GCF_051348905.1). NCBI lineage: Eukaryota > Metazoa > Chordata > Amphibia > Anura > Dendrobatidae > Ranitomeya > Ranitomeya variabilis. Next base: position 990,538,753 of record NC_135233.1, on the reverse strand, counting down.
GGTAGTCAGTTTCTCAGGCCGTGAAGAGACGTCTAGGATTTCAGGAAACGTTCCACAGCTACCTTTAGTGTGTTTGGTTAGGATCAGCTTTGCGGTCAGTCCAGTTACCACATCCCCAGAGCTCGTCCTATTGTCTCTGACTTAGCTTGTTAGATTTGTGATCCTAAGCCACTGGGATCATAACAGTACAGCAGGCCTGAAAAGTGTTTAATGCATCGCAGAAGTGGGATAAGAGAAGTCCTGAGTACAATTATTTTTTTTTTCCTCTCCCTTTGCTGCAGTCTGTCCAGCTTTGCTCATCCCCTTAATCTCTGGGTGGCTTTGAGTTCAGCTGCAGACATGGATATTCAGAGTCTGACTTCTAGTTGGATCATCTTGCTGCAAGGGTGCAAAGCATTCAGGATTTTGTTGTTCACAGTCCTATGTCTGAGCCAAAAGTACCTATTCCTGAGTTGTTTTCTGGAGATAGATCTGGGTTTCTGAATTTTAAGAATAATTGTAAATTATTTCTTTCTTTGAGACCTCGTTCCTCTGGTGATTCCGGTCAGCAAGTTAAAATTGTTATCTCCTTGTTAAGCGGCGACCCTCAAGATTGGGCTTTCTCCCTGGCGCCAGGAGATCCTGCATTGCTGAATGTGGATGCGTTTTTTCTGGCGCTTGGATTGCTTTATGAGGAACCTAATCTTGAGAACCAGGCAGAAAAGGCCTTGCTGGCTCTCTCTCAGGGCCAGGATGAAGCTGAGGTGTATTGTCAAAAATTTCGGAAATGGTCGGTGCTTACTCAATGGAATGAGTGTGCCCTGGCTGCAAATTTCAGAGAAGGTCTTTCTGAAGCCATTAAGAATGTTATGGTGGGGTTCCCTACGCCTGCAAGTCTGAATGACTCAATGGCTTTGGCCATTCAGATTGATCGGCGTTTGCGGGAGCGCAAATCTACGCACCATCTGGCGGTGTTTTCTGAACAGAGACCTGAGTCTGTGCAATGTGACCGAATTCTGACCAGAATTGAGCGGCAAAATCATAGACGTCAAAATGGGTTGTGCTTTTACTGTGGTGATTCAACTCATGTTATCTCAGCATGCTCTAAGCGCGTAAAAAAAAATCGCTAAATCTGTCACCGTTGGTACTATACAGCCTAAATTCATTTTGTCTGTTACTTTAATTTGTTCTTTGTCATCCTACTCGGTTATGGCTTTTGTGGATTCGGGTGCTGCCCTGAACCTGATGGATGTGTCGTTTGCCAGGCGCTGTGGTTTTGTCCTGGAGCCTTTGGAATTCCCTATTCCACTGAGGGGTATTGATGCTACACCATTGGCTGAGAATAAGCCTCAGTATTGGACTCAAGTGACCATGTGCATGACTCCTGTACATCAGGAGGTGATTCGCTTTCTTGTGCTGCATAATCTGCATGATGTTGTCGTTTTGGGTCTGCCATGGCTGCAGGCCCATAATCCAGTTCTGGATTGGAAAGCTATGTCTGTTTCAAGTTGGGGTTGCCAGGGAATTCATGGCGATGCTCCTTTGGTGTCAATTGCTTCTTCCACTCCTTCTGAGGTCCCTGAGTTTTTGTTGGACTACCAGGATGTATTTGATGAGCCCAGATCCGGTGCCCTGCCTCCTCACAGGGATTGTGATTGTGCTATAAATTTGATTCCTGGTAGTAAGTTCCCCAAGGGATGACTTTTTCATTTGTCTGTACCAGAACATGCCGCAATGCGGAGTTATATAAAGGAGTCTTTAGAGAAGGGACATATTCGCCCGTCCTCCTCCCCTCTTGGTGCTGGATTCTTTTTTGTGGCCAAGAAGGATGGTTCTCTGAGACCTTGTATAGATTATCGTCTTCTAAATAAAATCACGGTCAAATTTCAGTATCCTTTGCCATTATTATCTGATCTGTTTGCTCGGATTAAGGGGTCCAGTTGGTTCACCAAGATAGATCTTCGTGGTGCGTATAACCTTGTGCGTATTAAGCAGGGGGATGAATGGAAAACAGCATTTAATACGCCCGAGGGCCATTTTGAGTGCTTGGTGATGCCTTTTGGACTCTCTAATGCTCCTTCTGTGTTCCAGTCCTTCATGCATGACATCTTCCGAGAATATCTGGATAAATTTATGATTGTGTATCTGGATGACATTTTGGTCTTTTCTGAGGACTGGGAGTCCCATGTGAAGCAGGTCAGGATGGTATTTCAGGTCCTGCGTGCTAATGCCTTATTTGTGAAGGGCTCAAAATGTCTCTTCGGAGTACAGAAGGTTTCCTTTTTGGGTTTTATTTTTTCTCCTTCTACTATTGAGATGGACCCAGTCAAGGTCCAGGCTATTCATGACTGGACTCAGCCTATATCTGTTAAGAGTCTTCAGAAGTTCTTGGGTTTTGCTAATTTTTACCGTCGCTTCATTGCTAATTTTTCTGGCGTGGTTAAACCCTTGACGGATTTGACCAAGAAGGGTTCTGATGTGACTAATTGGTCTCCTGCGGCCGTGGAAGCCTTTCGGGAGCTGAAGCGCCGGTTTTCTTCGGCTCCAGTTTTGTGTCAGCCTGATGTCTCTCTTCCTTTTCAGGTCGAGGTGGATGCTTCTGAGATTGGAGCAGGGGCTGTTTTGTCGCAGAGAAGCTCTGATGGCTCTGTGATGAAGCCTTGTGCTTTCTTTTCAAGAAAGTTTTCGCCTGCCGAGCGGAATTATGATGTTGGTAATCGGGAGTTGTTGGCTATGAAGTGGGCATTTGAGGAGTGGCGACATTGGCTCGAGGGAGCTAAGCATCGTGTGGTGGTCTTGACTGATCACAAAAATCTGATTTATCTCGAGTCTGCCAAGCGGCTGAATCCTAGACAGGCTCGTTGGTCGTTGTTTTTCTCCCGTTTCGATTTCGTGGTCTCGTACCTGCCTTGTTCGAAGAACGTGAAGGCTGATGCTCTTTCTAGGAGTTTTGTGCCTGACTCTCCGGGAGTTTCAGAGCCGGCTGGTGTCCTCGGAGAGGGGGTGATTTTGTCTGCCATTTCCCCAGATTTGCGACGGGTGCTGCAGAAATTTCAGGCGGATAAACCTGACCGTTGCCCACCAGAGAGACTGTTTGTCCCAGATAGATGGACCAGCAGAGTTATTTCCGAGGTTCATTCTTCGGTGTTGGCAGGCCATCCTGGGATTTTTGGTACCAGGAATTTGGTGGCTAGGTCCTTCTGGTGGCCTTCCTTGTCGCGGGATGTGCGTTCCTTTGTGCAGTCCTGTGGGATTTGTGCTCGGGCTAAGCCTTGCTGTTCTCGTGCCAGCGGTTTGCTTTTGCCTTTGCCTGTCCCGAAGAGGCCTTGGACGCACATTTCCATGGATTTTATTTCGGATCTTCCAGTCTCTCAGAGAATGTCTGTCATCTGGGTGGTGTGTGATCGTTTTTCTAAAATGGTCCATTTGGTGCCCTTGCCTAAGTTGCCTTCCTCCTCCGATTTGGTTCCTCTATTTTTTCAGAATGTGGTTCGCTTGCACGGCATCCCTGAAAATATTGTGTCTGACAGAGGATCCCAGTTTGTGTCCAGATTTTGGCGGATCTTTTGTGCTAAGATGGGCATTGATTTGTCTTTTTGGTCGGCTTTCCATCCTCAGACGAATGGCCAAACCGAGCGAACTAATCAGACCTTGGAAACTTATTTAAGATGTTTTGTTTCTGCTGATCAGGATGATTGGGTGACTTTTTTGCCATTGGCCGAGTTTGCCCTTAATAATCGGGCTAGTTCTGCTACTTTGGTTTCGCCTTTCTTCTGCAATTCTGGTTTTCATCCTCGTTTTTCCTCGGGTCAGGTTGAACCTTCTGACTGTCCTGGGGTGGATTCTGTGGTGGATAGGTTGCAGCAGATTTGGAACCATGTGGTGGACAATTTGAAGTTGTCACAGGAGAAGGCTCAGCGCTTTGCCAACCGCCGTCGCGGTGTGGGTCCCCGACTTCGTGTTGGGGATTTGGTATGGCTGTCTTCTCGGTATGTTCCTATGAAGGTTTCCTCTCCTAAATTCAAGCCTCGCTTCATCGGTCCTTATAAGATTTTGGAAATCCTTAACCCGGTGTCATTTCGTTTGGACCTCCCAGCGTCGTTTGCCATTCATAACGTGTTCCATAGGTTTTTGTTGCGGAGGTATGTGGTGCCTGTGGTTCCTTCTGTTGAGCCCCCTGCCCCGGTGCTGGTGGAGGGCGAATTGGAGTACGTGGTGGAGAAGATCTTGGATTCTCGTATTTCTAGACGGAGGCTTCAGTATTTGGTTAAGTGGAAGGGCTATGGTCAGGAGGATAATTCCTGGGTTGTCGCCTCTGATGTTCATGCGGACGATTTGGTTCGTGCCTTCCATGTGGCTCGTCCTGATCGCCCTGGGGGTTTTGATGAGGGTTCGGTGACCCCTCCTCAAGGGGGGAGGTACTGTTGTGAACTCTATTTCTGGGCTCCCTCTTGTGGTCACAAGTGGTACTGTGTGAGTGCTGTCTTTCTGCAGGTTTGTGACTGGCATCAGCTGTCTCGTTATCTGTGGGCTGGTTTTCTATTTAAGCTCACTTGGAATCTCAGTCTATGCCTGCTGTCGTTGTATTCAGTGCTATTCTGTTTGCTCCTGTCTACATCTGTTACCAGTCTCTTCAAGAGAAGCTAAGTTCTGTTTGCTTATTCTTGCTCATCTGTGTTCAATATGTTCCTAGAATATTATGAGTTTTGTCCAGCTAGCTAATATGTGATTTCTCTGCTTGCTGGTAGCTCTGGGGTGCTGAGTTGCTCCCCCCACATCGTTAGTTGGTGTGGGGGTTCTCGCATTCTCTGCGTGGATATTTTTGTATAGGGTTTTTTACTGACCGCACAGATCCCTTGCTATTTTCTGCTATCTAGTGTTAGCGGGCCTCATTTGCTTAACCTGTTTCATCTCTGCGTTTGTCTTTTCCTCTTAACTCACTGTTATTATTTGTGGGGGGCTTCTATTTCTTTGGGGTTATTTCTCTGAGGCAAGTGAGGTCTTACTTTATCTCTAGGGGTAGTCAGTTTCTCAGGCCGTGAAGAGACGTCTAGGATTTCAGGAAACGTTCCACGGCTACCTTTAGTGTGTTTGGTTAGGATCAGCTTTGCGGTCAGTCCAGTTACCACATCCCCAGAGCTCGTCCTATTGTCTCTGACTTAGCTTGTTAGATTTGTGATCCTAAGCCACTGGGATCATAACAATGGTGGCTTATAGTTTTCACATAACCCCAAAACTGGTGTGCCGAGCGTCTGTGGAGAAAATGTCTTTAGGCCGAATATTTGATCCATTATAAGTTTATGCTTAAAGCATACCACTATGCCCCTCACCTCTCCAAACAGGCCTATTTTAACACCATATTCACTATCCAACAATCCTAAATGACTATTTGACATTTTTCACCCTCTCCTCAGACCTAAAGTGTAGGTCCCTATCACCAACCTCCCTGCTAATGATTTGGCCAATAATTTCATAGAAAAAATTGATCATATCAGACAGGAAATTGGCTCCCATTCCCCCAATATCATGGATCCTCTTCCCTCCCGCACTTACCAAGTTCACTTTCCGTCATTGAACCCGTCACGGAAGAAGTAACCAAGCTTGTTGCATCTTCCTGCTTTACTCTGTGAAACATTGACTCTATTCTCTTTCACCCTCTTCAGTCCTTCTCCACGGTTGTCACTACCTACTTAATAAAATATTTGACACCTCTCTTTCTTCCGCTATCTTTCCCTTTTAATTCAAACACACCATAATAAACCCATTACTAAAAATATCCCTTAAGCAGCATTGGGTTGTGACTACAGAACTCTCTCTTATCTCCCCTTTACCTGTAACCTATACCACCTGGAATGCTTGGTCTACTCCAGTCTAAAGCCCCCGTCACACTAAGCGAGGTCGCTAGCGAGATCGCTGCTCAGTCACAAGTTTTGTGACGCAACAGCGACCTCAGTAGCGATCTCGCTATGTTTGACACGTAGCAGCGACCAGGCCCCTGCTGTGAGATCGCTGGTCGTGTCGGAATGGCCTGGACCTTTTTTTGATCGTTGAGGTCCCGCTAGGTAGCACACATCGCTGTGTTTGACACCTTACCAACGACCTCGTTGACTACAACGTCACACAGGACGTCCCTCATCGAGGTCTGAATCGTCATAATAGCTGCCATGTGACATCGTTGTACAGGTCGCTACAGGTCGCCGCATCGCTGCTGCGTCGCTGGGAAGATCTCACTGTTTGACATCTCACCAGCGACCACATAGCGACGCAGCAACGATCCCTGACAGGTCGTATCGTTGTCGGGATCGAATTAGCGTTGCTAAGTGTGACGGGGCCTTTATTCAGTATCTGTCAGATAACTCGCTTCTTGATCCTTTACAATCCGCTTTTTCTTTTGGTTCTCCTCCTACCTCTCTGACCTCTCCTTAAGTATATCAATTGGTGGCTCTTCTGCCCCTCGTCTTCCCCTTACTGTCGGGGTTCCTCAGGGTTCAGTCCTAGGCCTCCTTCTCTTTTCTCTATACACTACGCCTATTGGACAAACCATCAACAGATTTGGTTTTCAGTAGTATCTTTATGCTGCAAATTGGGGAGTGACATACCATGCCTGGCTTGCCAGTGTGAGGAAGCTTATAGGCTATGCAATGCTCCTCTGAGAAATTAAATATGCAAATTGGCTCTTCAGAGAGAAAGAGGACTAGAATTATAGTGCCACCAAATGGAAGTAGAAATCCTAAAAGTCAATATTGACCCTTTAACGAGCCATACCATGGCATGTAAGCCTCCTCACTGTCCACAAAGAGAAACGTTACCCCTTAGACCCCAGTCAGAGCCTCTCATACAGCCAAATCAGATCTCAAACTTTACACTGATGAGGGGCAGCACCCCAAAACAGAGTGTCTGCAAATTGACACTCTGTTTCACTTTTATCCTAAGTTACATGGCAAGGCATGTTAAAGGGTCAATATTGTCTTTTTAGGATTGCTTTTGTGGTAGAAAGTTCAGAGAGCTTTACAAAGTCCGTGAAGATATAGAAGATGAGAGAACGGTGGGTGGTCTGGCCCTGGACTACAGTATAGGGGCTTTTTATACATAGTTAGACAAAGGACACTACATACTGCGAAAAAGGTGGATATAATTTAGAACAATGCAAGCAATAATACAACATGACAATATTTAGGAGTATTGCAACAAACCTTATAATCCTATAAATCTCCATGTTAATTTTAGCTAATGCCATTAGTCACATCACTGCTCTTAGCCTACTCACATAATTCTTCAAACACTGACAGCCCTATGGTCCTGGTTTCTATATAAATATTGTGGCAGATTGACTCACTCGGCTGCTCAAAGAGGTAGTAACAGGATCACTTTCTGCTTAAGTTTTCAACTGGTTTATTAAAAACGTACTGCATAAACCAGTCCAAAATTAGGTAAACAAACGCGGCCATTTTGGCATAACAAAAACAAAATAGCTTACAGTACAGTCTGTGTGGCTGCGGGGATCAGCCCGCTCAGGGAAAAAACAAGGTTCAATTCTCTTTAACACAACCACAACTCTGGAAATCTCATCTCCAGACACATCAATCACTGAATAAGTCCAAGGGTTCCACATTTACCTTCTGGACCACTCCCTGGGGTACAGATATGGTGAACAGTCTCCCACCCACTTTTCAGTTGTCCACAAAAACCCAGCCATTTATTTGGCCGATTAAACCCTCAGCACATAGTGTACTGGAGCATTTTTCCAGGTTCATATCACTGAGGCTAACATCCTCAGTGACATGTATCTCCCCTCCAGTATTTTACCAGTGACCTTCTCACAATATATACTACTCATTACCATATAACACCACTTATTAACTAAAGCTGTTCCAATTAGTCTTTCTGGACTCGATCTATACTTATGGCACTGATGTCCCTTTATATCTCCATTCTAGGAGCCTAAGCTTCATAGCTTCAAAATTTGTTGACTAGAGATTGTCCAAGATGGATGCTAGCAACAACATGGCTGTTAAGCATATTATGGCTGACAATTCTCTTACAGGTGGCAATAGGGTTCTATTCCTCTTCCTCTCTGAAGAGTCAATTTGCATATTTAATTTCCCAGGAACACTGCATGGCCTATATGTCTCCTCACACTGGCTTGACTCTCCACAAGGAGAAACGTTACTCCTTAGATCTCTATGCTGATGACACCACATTATAGACTTCCACTTCTGACACAACTCCTGCATTACTACAAAATACCAGTGATTTTCTGTCTGCAGTCTCTAACATTATTTGTCAAAAACTGACCTCCTTGTATTTCCTCCCTCTACTAATTTACCTAATCCCAATATTGGCATTTCTGTGTGTGGTTCTACCATAATTCCCAAGCAGACAGCTTGTTGTCTTGGGTTATATTTGATTCAGATCTTTCATTCATTCATTCCGATCACTTGCTTGCTCATGTAACCTGCACCTCAAAAATATCTCTAGAATTTCCTTTTGACTCTGCAAAAATTCTTACTGTTACTCTTATTCATTCTCATCTGGACTATTCCAATCCACTACTAATTGGCCCCCCACTTACTAAACTTTCCCCTCTCTAGTCTACCATGAATACAGCAGCCCGGATCATATTTCTGCCCAACCATTACATTAATAGCACCACCCTATCCATCCTCTACATTCTGCTATAACCTAAGACGAACATCCTCTATAATCCAAACCTCACACTCCCATCTCCAGAGCTTCTCTTATGCTGCACCAGTTTTCTGAAATGCACTACCCTAGACAATCCGGTTAAAGGGAATCTGTCAACAGGTTTTTGCTCTGCAATCTGAGGACAGCATGAGAGGTTAAAAAACTTGAATTCAACCATGTGTAATTTATTAAGCTGTGTGCTGTTGTTTACTTACACTGAAGGTTTTCTCACTAGGACATTATCATTGCAGGTCTGTCAGCCCTATTTCCTCATAGATTTTAAGCTTGCAAAAAGGGCACTTATTCATCTTGGTATGTGTTGAACTATGTGTTACTCTTGGCATATCTCCCACGTTTTAAAGAAAAGAAGATGTTCAGATCACGTGACACGTATAGCGCCACATGCTTAACCACGCCCCCCTAGCCACACCCATTTACCATTTCATTCTCCATTGACCACATTCTGAAAATGTTTGAAAGTGAAGGACAATCCCTTAAAGGTTGTGTACACACTACTGCTAAAAGGGTTTCACTATAGGAACAGAGCAATGGAAATCCAGCTGGGGAAGGATTCATCGTTAGATGCTCACTAGGGGTGCCCGACTGTCCTAACTGACTATAATGAAGTCCATCAGGTTTCTGTCAAGGTGCCCATTATATTTCACAACTAAGTTCTTGTTTTTATTACTCCACACAGAAGCCATCTCTTTAGCTTCTCTTTGCCTCCAGACCAAGGCATATCGCAACTTTGAAAGTCACAACCTGCCCTAATCTGTGGGTAAAGAGTTGCATTTGAAAAGTTCATGTGTGGTATACAAGTATAATAAATGTATTACCTAAGTTCTCTCTTAGAAGCCATGTGAGTACAGAATCTCGATATGGAATAAAGTCCGTCTTCTTCTTTTTCTTATTCTGCAGAAAATAGGAAGATGGGTTACAAGGTAGCATTACTATGTTTCATGCCTACATTGCAACAATAATACAATGACTTAATGCAGGAGAGATTCAAGAGGTATTTTCATAATAAGTAAATAACTATTATTACTAACTAGGTGTTACATAAAGTGAATTAACTGAGAAATAACAAAAGCGGAGTAAACAGAGCCTTTTTAATATGGTGACATGAGGAAATATGTATGTGTAATTCATAGGACCCTTTAAATTTACGTGTCAATATTAATTAATGAAGATCTTACCTTATTAGTTCCGGAGTCCTGTGTAAAAAATAGAAATTACATTAGCCATTACACACTTGTAGTAGTAACTTTAATAGTCATGTAAAAAAACATTTACGGTAAGTGATTTTTTTTGTGTATATGTTCGTATCACGGTCAACACAAATGCAAATGGTCCAAAGCTCTGTGCTGTTGTAGACACGGCATAGGATGTCTTAACCCTACAAGCAGAGAGGTCAGTGGAAGCTCCTGTGCCACTTATGGAGAAGGTACCAGAGCACAGCTACTATAGCTACACCCCTGTCTACAGAGAGCCCTCCAGAGATCCGGCCAGCTTCAGAACAGCGCTTACAAGCTCCTTGCTTAGGAAACCGGCCATTACTGATAAACCTCAGTGTTGGCTGGTAACCTAGGTAATGAATAGCGCTCAATTCTAGTCTGCTGGATCAAAAGCTGATATTGTCTTCTATTGGAAAGGGTATAGGTCCTACAGAAGAATGTATGGATCATTTAATCACTGCATATTGAATATATTAGGGAACCAGTTAAACAAAAAAAGCTAAATTTGAAAGAGATGGTGAAAGTTGAAACTACATAAATGAAGTTAGAGCATCACGCCAGCATTTTTTTATTTCAGCGCTGGAGTGGTGGCACTAATCTAAGTTCCCTGATCCTAGTCTTATACTTATCAGTCACTGTGTTCAGTTTATCCCGGTGCCACTCCGGTCTCGTGCCGCCAGCTTGTGACTGCAACTTCTGACTGACTGGAAGTCATCGGTAACGGTCACAAGCTCTCAGTGTAAGTCTATCAGTTCATTCTGGCTCTCATAGACTTACATTGAGTTGTGACTTTTGGATAGCCCACCAAACACTGAAGCGTTCCAGCAGGTCACACACTGCAGAAGACCGACCGGAACGGCACCAAGAACAGAAGAAGATGGTGGCTGGTGAGTATAAGACTAGGGTCAGGGAACTTAGATTAGTAGCACCACTCCAGCAGTGAAATAAAATAAAACAAAACCTGCTGGAGTTGTGCTTTAATAAGAGGGATCCAAGAACTCAGCTATAAAGAAGGGTTGTCAAAACTGAACCCTATAGAAGTTGGTTGAGAAATGATGTGATATCTTTATATAAATATGTGAAGTGTCTTTATCAAACACAATGTAATAATTTATGACCCATGGTGACAGACAGATTCTTGCTGATCATATTATAAGCACATACTTACCATTTCAGCAAGAGCAGAAATCACTTTCCCCAGGGTTGTGAGAGACTTATTGATGTTTGCTCCTTCCTTTAAGTGGAGAAGAAAAAGACCAAGGCGTAAATAAAGTTATAGATGTAACGCGGCACATATCATAGTCACAAATTAGAAGGTTTCTCCTCGTGTCCAGATATCCATAAATGCAGCAAAACCCTGTGTCCCAAATCCACATAATGTCATTAAAGTATAGAGGGCACAGGATTTTGGGTGGTGATAGCAGAGGTTTTAATCTGCGTTATTTAAACTGCAAAAAAAGTACCGTATATTCCTAGAAATGCTGAATGTATAAAGGAAAAAGGCTTCTCCATTTTACATGGCCATGTCCAACTATTTTAACATTGGGAATTATGTAGCATAAAAAAAAAATGATAGCAGTTTAGTTTTTAGAAATTTATGAGGATTAAATACTAGGGGTGCCCACAAAATAATCAACACAAAAATGAATCATCTTTCCTATTCAGAAGTCCTAATTTTACAAGGTTTCCTATATCCTTTAATCCAAAACCCCTTTTATTTTGTAATTTATACTGAAACATTTTTTTTAGGAGTGATAGTGCCTCACCTTTAATCTCGTCCCTTTGGCTCCTGTGGAATCTGCCCTTTCACTTCCTGCAAGGTCCACAAGGCTAATTTTGCTAACCTACAACGAAGAAGAATGCCATTTTCTCAATTCATATTAGCATAATACAAGTTACATCTGACACAATTCTCCTTGGACAGGTAAACAATATGTATTACGTGCTGCAAATAGAGTATCTCATACAATACAACACTGGAGCTGCCGCCATAATCATGTTTGATTACTGACACTTTAATACAGGTCTGAAAGTTCAATCTCACTTGCCACCATCTTCATACATTATGGAACGTAAGAAGATGAGGCTTCTGTAGAATTCAGCATTTTTGTGAACCAGCAAGAGATGGATGAAGCGAGTTCTGCATAATTTTGCCATTTAGTTTGTAGTCAAGAGGAGAAAAAAAGAGATAAAAAGATGGATGGTAAAAAAAAGAACAGGAGGGGGAATAGATTTAGAAGCAATACTGTGAAATCAAGTAAACAAGATCACGTGAAAGAAAGACACCGAAAGGTATGGAGAAATATGGGTATTTCAAGTGCGAGGAAAATACTATTGACAGCAAATCAAGACAATATGGAGTATGGAGAAGAGGCAAGTGATGAAAGTATTCGTATGGAAAGATGGAACTTGAGGTATATCGGAAAGATGGAACTTGAGGTATATCGGAAAGAAGGAACTTGAGGTATATCGGAAAGAAGGAACTTGAGGTATATCGGAAAGATGGAACTTGAGGTATATCGGAAAGATGGAACTTGAGGTGTATCGGAAAGATGGAACTTGAGGTATATCGGAAAGATGGAACTTGAGGTATATCGGAAAGATGGAACTTGAGATACATCGGAAAGATGGAACTTGAGGTATATCGGAAAGATGGAACTTGAGGTATATCGGAAAGATGGAACTTGAGGTATATCGGAAAGAAGGAACTTAAGGTATATCGGAAAGAAGGAACTTGAGGTATATCGGAAAGATGGAACTTGAGGTGTATCGGAAAGATGGAACTTGAGGTGTATCGGAAAGATGGAACTTGAGGTATATCGGAAAGATGGAACTTGAGGTATATCGGAAAGATGGAACTTGAGGTATATCGGAAAGATGGAACTTGAGGTATATCGGAAAAATGGAACTTGAGGTATATCGGAAAGATGGAACTTGAGGTACATCGGAAAGATGGAACTTGAGGTATATCGGAAAGATGACAAGACTAGAAAATGGGGAATACCATGACAGGAAGATTAAGATGAGTAGATATGATTAAAGGCTTTGTCTCAATAACAACCACTGCCTTTATGTTCTTTTAGAGGGAGAACATATATAAAGTAGTAACTCCTGTTTGGGAGAACTCCATTTGGCCATTTATTACACTGATGCCCATTCTTACATAGGAGCCATAGTGACTAAATAGGGGTCTACATTTTCAGACAACTGCATGAATGAAATGGGTAAAAAATATAGCATGGAACACAAACAGCTAAATATGTGCTAGATAAGCTAATTTTCTCGATCTTCACCCTATATTCGGATTTTTGGCAATATTGATAACTATGTGGGGTAAATTTTTCAGATAAACAGTTTGTTGAATAAGGGAAATATTAAAATGTTTCCTGTTGAAATTGTTATGTGCTTAAAAGGTTATTCCCCAAAAATTAAGGTATCCATGATTCTTAGGATAGGTGATACCTTGCTAATTGGCATTGGGACTGTGGAACCTTGAGAATTAGGCTCTGCAGCCCCATTCTGAATGGAGTGTAGGGACGCATGCTTGGCCTCTGCTCCATTCGTTGTCTATGGAGCTGTCAAAGGCTTTGCTCGGCTATTTCTGGCAGCCCCATCAACAATGAATGAAGCAGAGGTTGAACATGCGCCCCTCCACTACATTCAGAATGGGGTTGCAGGGCGCCATACTCAGTGTTCCAGAGCCCGCATATAGGGATCGCCGGGACTCCTAGCAATCGGTCCCCAGCAATCAGCAAATTATCTCCTAGGCTACAGAAAGGGGGTAACTTGACTTTTTGTGAATAAACCTTTAAAGGTGAGTCCAAACAGAGCAGCCAAGTCTTACCCAATGCACAGCTATTACTACTATTACTCATTGGCTTTGAAGGGATTAAAAGAAGCACAAAAAGCCTGAACATAAGCATAGCAAGTCATTTTGACATTGCAGTGCATATGTTCAATCTTTTTAGAATTATTTATTATGTTTATTAAGCACTTTTTCAGGGGGGTTTCAGAGTGGACTTGCCTGAAAAAGTCATTGTGTGCACATACCCCAAAACTGCTTTAGGAAACAAAAAACTCTTCCAAACACTCCCCAAAGTTTCCTCAAGTAGTTTCCCTGAAAAAAAAAGTCATTTGTGACTGGCTCAACAAAACTTTGTGTGCACATACCATAGGGGTATATGCATATGACTCTTTCAAGTGGGTTATGGAGCACTTAATAAACATAAAAAAATGAACAAATGCACTGCAATGTAAAAATGACTTGCTATGCATATGTTCAGTCTAAGGCTACGGTTACACGTTCAGTAATTGGTCAGTCTTTCCCATCAGTATTTGTAAGCCAAAACCAGGAGTGGGTGATAAATACAGAAGTGGTGACGTGTTTCTATTATACTTTTCCTCTGATTGTTCCACTCCTGGTTTTGGCTTATAAATGCACTGAGGAGAGGCTTCCATCAAGCCACTCTGCCATAAAGGCCCGACTGATGGAGGGCTGCAGTGACAGTTGACTTTGTGGAACTTTCTCCCATCTCCCTACTGCATCTCTGGAGCTCAGCCACAGTGATCTTGGGGTTCTTCTTTACCTCTCTCACCAAGGCTCTTCTCCCACGATTGCTCAGGTTGACTGGACGGCCAGGTCTAGGAAGACTTCTAGTGGTCCCAAACTTCTTCCATTTAAGGATTATGGAGGCTACTGTGCTCTTAGGAACCTTGAGTACTACAGAAATTCTTTTGTAACCTTGACCAGATCTGTGCCTTGCCACAATTCTGTCTCTGAGCTCCTTGGCCAGTGTCTTTGACCTCATGATTCTCATTTGGTCTGACATGCACTGTCAGCTGTGAGGTCTTATATAGACAGGTGTGCGCCTTTCCAAATTAAGTCCTATCAGTTTAATTAAACACAGTTGGCCTCCAATGAAGGAGTAGAACCAGCTCAAGGAAGATCACAAGGAAATGGACAGCATGTGACTTAAATATGAGTGTCTGAGCAAAGGGTCTGAATACTTATTGCCATGTGATATTTCAGCTTTTCTTTTTTTATTAAATTTGTAAAAATATCTACATTTTTTTTCAATCAAGATAGGGTGTAGAGTGTACATTAATGTGAAGAAAAATAACTTTTTTGAATTTACCAAATGGCTGCAATGAAACAAAGAGTGAAAAATTTAAAGGGGTTTGAATACTTTTCGTTCCCACTGTACATAATGTTAACCATTCTCACCTTCTCGGTGCTGGTCTGGGTGTCGGCGTCATGCCTGCGTTGGGTGAAGATTATGTTGAACACGGCATGGGAGCGACTGCTTGTCTCATTCATGTTTGTGGCTGCAACAGTTCTGTAAAGACACGAGCAAATGAAAGAAAAAAAATAAAACATTTCTGGTTTGTAAGATTAAAAAAACAAAAAAACAGAGCAAGTTTTTAATTGAAATTCTTCAGTGGTTAGATATTACTTTTACACACTTTATGGTGCCTTATGGTTGTTCTTAAATGAACTATACACTACTTGGACAACTTCTTTTTAAAATAGGTACTTCCCCTTGTAAAATTAATATAAAAGATGATCAACTTCTGCACCGGCACCATTCCAACGATGTCTCCAGAGACTCTCACCTGACACCAGCAACCACTGAGCACTTACTATAATGTCATGTGAGCACAGGGAGACCCAGCGCCAACATTACTGGAACAGTGGTGGTGGAGAAATTATTTGTTATTTTCATTTTAAAAGGGGACTACTCATGTTTAAAAAAGAGGTTCTCCAGGTAGCGAATCACGTTTTTTAGATTTCTTCTTAGACCATCCACCTAATATGTTCAGTGATGATGGTCACACATGCTTGGTAATTTAGTCAGATCACCCCAATCTTTGTGTATATGGGCAATGGAGTGATTTTTGCTATTGTGAAGGCGAAACTGTTGAAGGTGCAACGCACATTGTTCTTTATGTTTAATAAAGTCGTTTGTATGGAGGCCTAACTGTGGTGATCTTCCTTTGGGCAGCACTTGAGTAAGTGCAGTTTGACTTCTGGATATTTGGTTTTCTTCCCAGACCCTGAAACAACATGGAGTTGATAATTACTGCACATTGGAGCAACTGTCCACACCAGCTGGAAGATGTTTTATCACCAGCAAGGTCCATCTATAGAGTTGTGCCTACAGCCTATAAGATTTGTTGCATTTCTAGCTTAGATCTATTATGCCAAGTTGAGACGTCCTGTGCAAGGGAACGCACCTTTATTTTATGTTTTTTTTCTAGCGCACTGGAAGTGAATTCTTCTTACCAGCACTGAAATCATTAGGTAGACAACCTAAGGGGAAATTAAAGAACAGCAGGGGCCCGTAACGAGCAGTAATGGCAATACTAGACATAAGAATGTTTTATAAATTATTCCAGTTGAAAAATTGCAAGGTTTCCAGGATCTAGTAGACAAATGTATTTTAGGACAATCCCCATAAAGGGTCATTATAATTACAAATATTTTCTAAAATGGTATTCCCACCTTGGAAATTCCCAGCATATATGCCATTATTGTTAAATAAATATGGGTCTCACCTTTGGAAATACACCTTTCTGAAGAATGGAGGTCTCATGACCCTTAATCCACCCCATGAAGTAAAAAATACCATGGGAGTTATGGAAATAGCTGAGCAGCTGTGTTCCACATACAGTATGGGCAGGTCCCAAATGTGGAACATACATCTATCCTAATGATATGCCATAAATGTCCAAGGTGGAGACACTTTCTAGGAACCTTTGACTGTCTATAAGCTCTTCGAAAATGTTCAGCAACCTCTTTAGTGTCTAATCATATTGGCCCCGATTTCTCAAGACCATTGTTGCTCACACCAGTCTAGAAGAAGGGGCGTGCTGGCCTGGCCACAAATATTAGTCTGGGCACTGGAGTAAGATTTTTGGCATGAGCTGTGGTGCAAGCCTTCATTGGTCTCCCGCCCCACCCCAACTACACCTCTAGGTTAAACTGGTGTAAAAGTGATAAGGCCACAAAACTTTTGTGCATACGTGAATTGTGCAAACATTTTATGACTTATCAAAAGGTTTTATTGCATCAGATTTCTGTCTAAAACTCTTTGATGAGTCAGGAACCTAGACTTTAGTAGCACAGACTAAGAGAAGAAAAATGGTTGAGTCCACTTCTCCTGTGTCTGTGTAAATTTAACAAAATGGTGCATAGGAAAGAAAAGAAACAAATATGTAAGTTTTCACACATTTATGGCTGCTCCACATCTAATATTCATGATATACATACAGATTTTTTTTCATAACAGAAGATCATTTATTAATCTAGATGCAGCAGAATTCTGGTACATTCAGGCACTTATTGTGGTTTGTCCACCATGGTGGCATAGCTTCACAGGGCTGGCCCGAACGTATAGGCGAACTAGGCGGCCGCCTAGGGCGCCGACCCTAAGGGGGCGCCAGAGAAAAAATAGAAACAATTATAAAAAATCTTTTCAAAAGGCAAAAGGTGTATGAAGTGGAGCTGAATGTGTATGAGGTGTATGGAGGGGAGCCGTGTGTGTATGAGGTGTATGGAGCGGAGCTAAATGTGTACAAGGTGTACAGAGCGGAGCCACGTGTGTACGAGGTGTATGGAGCGGAGCCGCGTGTGTAGGAGTAGCTATGTGTGGCCATTATACGGTACGAAGTATCATGTGCGGCCAATATACAGTATGGAGCATCATGTGTGGTCATTATACAGTATGGAGCATCATGTGTGGCCATTATACAGTATGGAGCATCATGTGTGGCCATTATACAGTATGGAGCATCATGTGTGGCCATTATACAGTATGGAGCATCATGTGTGGCCATTATACAGTATGGAGCACTGTGTTTTTGTTTATAATTATTCTTTATGAAACAGTGTGATCAGCAGTGCTAAATGGGTGTGGTTGGGACATGGATATGGGTGTGGCTAGTTATGAATGGGTGTGGTCAGAGGTGTGGCCTAAAATTTGCCGCGGCACGCTTCGCGCGCCGTAAACTTTGTCCCTCTTTCCCATCTTCAAAAGTTGGGAGGTATGTTAAAAGTAGTAGGGGCGCAACAAAATAGTTTTGCCTAGGGCGCCGTAATCTCTCGGGCCGGCCCTGTGGCTTCATTGAAAAAGGATGTGGCTTATATTAAAGGGGCATGGCCTCGCATGTAACACTTTGAGCCAAAAATTGCACCAAAATTTGGCACAATTTTCTGGCACAAAAGGAGCCAACTAATAAGTCATGTAAACTATGGCTAGACAGGCTAACGATGTGCTGGATTTACAAAAGAATATTAAAAACAGGGGCCAATTTTTCTGGTGCATTTTAAAATGGTCTAGTCTTTGATTGCACTCAGAATTAGCTATTAAAATATAACAATATCTGCTAGGACCACACAACTTCTTGCTTGAATCCCTTATAAATATATTCACTATATGTGGACGCCTCATACAGACATGATCAGAGTCAGAGAGCGGCCTCACAATAAGAACAGTCTTAATATTTCCATTTTGAAGCAATGGTTCAAATCCAATGACGGCAACGTGTGCACAAAGTTTCAATAGTTAACTATATTCTGCCAGAAAATGTGCAGATCTGCTCTGCTAGCATTAACTCTCCAAGTAAGACATTTGTAATGACGGCGTAATCCCATGGGCACTGGCTTCATGAATATCAGTGATGTGAATGTTTGCCAAATCAATAACGACTGCAGCTTGTTTTATGCAGAGAGCAGCGATATGGCTCCTAAAGAGTTCTGGAAACACATCTAGAACTTTTGTGTTTGCGTTGGACTAATCTCCTGTGTCAGAAGTCAGAATGTTCTGTCACTGCCATTCATCTGCTTCAGTGCCACCAGAAATAATGTTAGCTGTGCGTAGCCTCCGTACTCATACTACTATGGACAGATGCAATATTTAAGGCAAGATCTTGCAATGATAGCTATAGAACATCCATGGTTAGATGCACAGAGCTAAGGGCAAGGCCAGAGCTAAGGGTAAGGCCAAAGCTAAGGGCAAGGCCAGAGCTAAGGGCAAGGCCAGAGCTAAGGGCAAGCAGGGCCGCCATCAGGGCACTGGCTTATGGGGCCCAGTCAGCAGAGGGGGCCCACATCGGGCCCCGTCTCTTCTGTTGATCGGGCCCCAGCGGCAGGATTTACTGAAACCTACGTCCGAGACACAGGGTTCAGTTACACTCCATTGCCGTGCGAGCTGTTGTGAATTAGACTTTTTGGCTCCCTCTTGTGGTTACTAGTGATATGACTCTGGGATTTTCTTCCCTCAGTTTGCACCCAGCTGGGTCGTTAGTTCAGGGGTGTTGCTATATTAACCTCCTGGATCCTTAGTCCAGTGCCTGGCATCGTTGTAATCAGACACATTCTGTTTGCTCCTATCTGCTGGTCCTGGTTCGTGCAAAATTAAGCTAAGTCCTGCTTCTTTGTTTTTTGGGTTATTTGCTTGCTCTCATTTTTGTCCAGCTTGTACTAAATTTGATTCCTGACCTTGCTGGAAGCTCTAGGGGGCTGGTGTTCTCCCCCCGGGCCGTTAGACGGGGTTCTTGAATTTCCAGTGTGGATATTTTTTATAGGGTTTTTGCTGACCATATAAGTTATCTTTCTATATTCTGCTATTAGCTAGTGGGCCTCCCTTTGCTAAATACCTAGCTCATTCTTATGTTTGTCTTTTCCTCTTACCTCACCGTTATTATTTGTTGGGGGCTTGTATCCAACTTTTGGGGTCTTTTCTCTGGAGGCAAGAAAGGTCTTTCTTTTCCCTTCTAGGGTTAGTTAGTTCTCCGGCTGGCGCGAGACGTCTAGAATCAACGTAGGCACGTTCCCCGGCTGCTGGTATTTGTGGTGCTAGGATTAGATATATGGTCAGCCCAGTTACCACTGCCCTATGAGCTGGTTTTCTGTGTTTGCAGACTTAGCAATCATTCCTGAGACCCTCTGCCATTGGGGTCACAACAGTATGCCAGGCCTACATTGAATGTTTAATGCATTGCAGAAGTGGGATAATAAGAAAGGAAATTCTGAGTTTTTTGGTTTTTTTTTCTTTACCTTTGAGTGGCTTGTGCTTGCTGCAGACATGAATGTCCAGACCTTTATTACAAGTGTAAACCAGCTGGCAGCTCGTGTGCAGGGCATACAAGATTTTGTTACCAGTAGTCCTATGTCTGAACCTAAAATACCTATTCCGGAATTATTTTCTGGAGACCGATTTAGGTTTAGGAATTTCATGAATAATTGTAAATTGTTTCTTTCTCTGAGACCCCGTTCATCTGGAGATTCAGCTCAGCAAGTTAAAATTGTTATTTCTTTTTTACGGGGCGACCCTCAGGATTGGGCTTTCTCCCTAGCGCCAGGAGATCCGGCATTGGCAAATATTGATGCGTTTTTTTCTGGCGCTCGGATTGCTTTACGAGGAACCCAATCTTGAAATTCAGGCAGAAAAAGCCTTGCTGGCTATTTCTCAGGGCCAGGATGAAGCTGAAGTGTATTGCCAAAAATTTCGGAAATGGTCCGTGCTTACTCAGTGGAATGAGTGTGCTCTGGCCGCAAATTTCAGAAATGGCCTTTCTGAAGCCATTAAGAATGTGATGGTGGGTTTCCCTGTTCCTACAAATCTGAATGATTCTATGGCGCTGGCTATTCAAATTGACCGGCGTTTGCGGGAGCGCAAAACCGCTAATCCTCTGGTGGTGTTGTCTGAACAAACACCTGATTTAATGCAATGTGATAGAATTCAGACTAGAAATGAGCGGAAAAATCATAGACGTCAGAATGGGTTATGTTTTTACTGTGGTGATTCTACACATGTTATATCAGCATGCTCTAGACGTCTAACAAGGGTTGTTAGTCCTGTCGCCATTGGTAATTTGCAACCTAAATTTATTCTGTCTGTGACTTTAATTTGCTCTTTGTCTTCTTACCCTGTTATGGCGTTTGTGGATTCAGGTGCTGCCCTGAGTCTTATGGATCTGTCATTTGCCAAGCGCTGTGGTTTTGTTCTTGAACCGTTGGTAAATCCTTTTCCTCTTAGAGGTATTGATGCTACGCCATTGGCGGAAAATAAACCGCAGTTTTGGACGCAGGTAACCATGTGCATGACTCCTGAACATCGGGAGGTGATTCGTTTTCTTGTTCTGCATAAAATGCATGATTTGGTCGTTTTGGGTCTGCCATGGTTACAGACCCACAATCCAGTCTTGGATTGGAAGGCAATGTCTGTGTCAAGTTGGGGCTGTCAGGGAATTCATGCTGATTCCCCGCCGGTGTCTATTGCTTCCTCTACTCCTTCGGAAGTTCCTGAGTATTTGTCTGATTATCAGGATGTATTCAGCGAGTCCAGATCCAGTGCTCTGCCTCCTCATAGGGACTGTGACTGCGCCATAGATTTGATTCCAGGTAGTAAATTTCCCAAGGGAAGATTATTTAATCTGTCTGTACCTGAGCATGCCGCAATGCGTTCGTATATCAAGGAGTCTCTGGAGAAGGGGCATATCCGTCCTTCCTCTTCCCCTCTTGGTGCGGGATTCTTTTTTGTGGCCAAGAAGGACGGATCTTTGAGACCTTGTATTGACTATCGGCTTTTGAATAAGATCACTGTCAAATTTCAGTATCCTTTGCCGCTGTTGTCAGACTTGTTTGCCCGGATTAAAGGTGCCAAGTGGTTCACCAAGATAGATCTTCGTGGTGCGTACAACCTTGTGCGCATTAAGCAAGGAGATGAATGGAAGACTGCATTTAATACGCCCGAAGGTCATTTTGAGTACTTGGTGATGCCTTTTGGGCTCTCTAATGCTCCCTCAGTGTTTCAGTCCTTTATGCATGATATTTTCCGGAAGTATCTGGATACATTTATGATTGTTTATCTGGATGATATTCTGGTTTTCTCTGAAGATTGGGACTCACATGTGGAGCAGGTCAGGATGGTGTTTCAGGTTTTGCGTGAGAATGCTTTGTTTGTTAAAGGCTCAAAGTGTCTCTTTGGAGTACAGAAGGTTCCCTTTTTGGGGTTTATTTTTTCCCCTTCTGCTGTGGAGATGGACCCAGTCAAGGTCCGAGCTATTCATGAGTGGACTCAACCCACGTCAGTTAAGAGTCTTCAGAAGTTCTTGGGTTTTGCTAACTTCTACCGTCGTTTTATCGCTAATTTTTCTAGCGTTGTTAAACCTTTGACGGATATGACCAAGAAAGGTTCTGATGTTGCTAACTGGGCTCCTGCAGCCGTGGAGGCGTTCCAAGAGTTGAAGCGCCGGTTTACTTCGGCGCCTGTTTTGTGCCAGCCTGATGTCTCACTTCCCTTTCAGGTCGAAGTGGATGCTTCTGAGATTGGGGCAGGGGCCGTTTTGTCACAGAGAGGCCCTGGTTGCTCGGTAATGAGACCATGTGCTTTCTTCTCTAGGAAGTTTTCGCCTCCTGAGCGGAATTATGATGTTGGCAATCGGGAGTTACTGGCCATGAAGTGGGAATTTGAGGAGTGGCGTCATTGGCTCGAGGGTGCTAAGCATCGTGTGGTGGTCTTGACTGATCACAAAAATTTGATGTATCTCGAGTCTGCTAAACGCCTGAATCCTAGACAGGCCCGCTGGTCATTGTTTTTCTCCCGTTTTGACTTTGTGGTCTCGTATTTACCAGGTTCAAAGAATGTGAAGGCTGATGCTCTTTCAAGGAGCTTTGTGCCTGACTCTCCTGGAGTCGCAGAACCTGTTGGTATTCTTAAAGAGGGAGTTATCTTGTCAGCCATTTCTCCTGATTTGCGACGCGTGTTGCAGAGATTTCAGGCTGGTAGACCTGACTCTTGTCCACCTGACAGACTGTTTGTTCCTGATAAGTGGACCAGCAGAGTCATTTCCGAGGTTCATTCCTCGGTGTTGGCAGGTCATCCGGGAATTTTTGGCACCAGAGATCTGGTGGCTAGGTCCTTTTGGTGGCCTTCCTTGTCACGGGATGTGCGGTCATTTGTGCAGTCCTGTGGAACTTGTGCTCGAGCTAAGCCTTGCTGTTCTCGTGCCAGCGGGTTGCTCTTGCCCTTGCCTGTCCCGAAGAGGCCTTGGACACACATTTCCATGGATTTCATTTCTGATCTCCCGGTGTCTCAGGGTATGTCTGTCATCTGGGTGGTATGTGATCGCTTCTCGAAAATGGTCCATTTGGCGCCTTTGCCTAAGCTGCCTTCCTCTTCCGATCTGGTTCCTGTGTTCCTTCAGAATGTGGTTCGTTTACACGGCATTCCTGAGAATATTGTGTCTGACAGAGGATCCCAGTTTGTTTCCAGGTTCTGGCGATCCTTTTGTGCTAGGATGGGCATTGATTTGTCGTTCTCGTCTGCCTTTCATCCTCAGACTAATGGACAAACGGAGCGAACTAATCAGACTCTGGAGGCTTATTTGAGGTGTTTTGTTTCGGCAGATCAGGATGATTGGGTGACCTTCTTGCCGTTGGCTGAGTTTGCCCTTAACAATCGGGCTAGTTCCGCTACTTTGGTTTCGCCATTTTTCTGCAACTCTGGTTTCCATCCTCATTTTTCCTCGGGACATGTGGAGCCTTCTGACTGTCCTGGGGTAGATTCTGTGGTGGATAGGTTGCAGCAGATCTGGAATCATGTGGTGGACAACTTAAAATTGTCACAGGAGAAGGCTCAGCGTTTTGCCAACCGCCGCCGCGGTGTGTGTCCCCGACTTCGTGTTGGGGATTTGGTGTGGCTGTCTTCTCGATTTGTTCCTATGAAGGTCTCCTCTCCTAAATTTAAGCCTCGCTTCATCGGTCCTTACAAGATATTGGAAATCCTTAATCCAGTGTCCTTTCGCTTGGATCTTCCGGTTTCGTTTGCCATTCACAACGTGTTCCATAGGTCTTTATTGCGACGCTACGTTGTGCCTGTGCTTCCTTCTGCTGAGCCTCCTGCTCCGGTGTTGGTTGAGGGCGAGTTGGAGTTCGTGGTTGAGAAGATCTTGGATTCTCGTCTCTCCAGACGGAGGCTTCAGTATTTGGTCAAGTGGAAGGGCTATGGTCAGGAGGATAATTCCTGGGTGGTTGCCTCTGATGTGCATGCGGCCGATTTAGTTCGTGCCTTTCACGCTGCTCATCCTGATCGCCCTGGTGGTCTTGGTGAGGGTTCGGTGACCCCTCCTTAAGGGGGGGGTACTGTTGTGAATTAGACTTTTTGGCTCCCTCTTGTGGTTACTAGTGATATGACTCTGGGATTTTCTTCCCTCAGTTTGCACCCAGCTGGGTCGTTAGTTCAGGGGTGTTGCTATATTAACCTCCTGGATCCTTAGTCCAGTGCCTGGCATCGTTGTAATCAGACACATTCTGTTTGCTCCTATCTGCTGGTCCTGGTTCGTGCAAAATTAAGCTAAGTCCTGCTTCTTTGTTTTTTGGGTTATTTGCTTGCTCTCATTTTTGTCCAGCTTGTACTAAATTTGATTCCTGACCTTGCTGGAAGCTCTAGGGGGCTGGTGTTCTCCTCCCGGGCCGTTAGACGGTTCGGGGGTTCTTGAATTTCCAGTGTGGATATTTTTTATAGGGTTTTTGCTGACCATATAAGTTATCTTTCTATATTCTGCTATTAGCTAGTGGGCCTCCCTTTGCTAAATACCTAGCTCATTCTTATGTTTGTCTTTTCCTCTTACCTCACCGTTATTATTTGTTGGGGGCTTGTATCCAACTTTTGGGGTCTTTTCTCTGGAGGCAAGAAAGGTCTTTCTTTTCCCTTCTAGGGTTAGTTAGTTCTCCGGCTGGCGCGAGACGTCTAGAATCAACGTAGGCACGTTCCCCGGCTGCTGGTATTTGTGGTGCTAGGATTAGATATATGGTCAGCCCAGTTACCACTGCCCTATGAGCTGGTTTTCTGTGTTTGCAGACTTAGCAATCATTCCTGAGACCCTCTGCCATTGGGGTCACAACAGCGAGCCCGGTCCCGCATGGCAATATTTAAAGCCACCAGCCAATATGAGGCTGGCAGCTGACATCAGCGCGCACGTCGCCGGTTTCTGACATCATCGTCATTCGCCAGCGAGTGCGCGCTTTCAGCCTGGAGGGAAAATCGCTTGCCGCAAGGTAAGGAAAGGTTTTTTTGGGTTTTTTTCATTTATTTATTGAAAGCGGCAAGCCGGCAGGATGGAGACAAGTGTCCATCCTGCCGGGGGCAGAATCGAGACCGGGCATAATGGAGACAGGGGGCAGAATGGAGATACAGGGGCAGAGTGGAGACACGGGGCAGGATTGGAGATACAGGGGTAGAATGGAGACACGGGGCAGGATTGGAGATACAGGGGTAGAATGGAGACACGGGGCAAGAATGGAGATACAGGGGCAGAATGGAGATACGGGGAAGAATCGAGACACGGGGCAGGATTGAAGATACAGGGGTAGAATGGAGACACGGGGCAAGAATGGAGATACAGGGGCAGAATGGAGATACAGGGGCAGAATGGAGACACAGGGCAATGATGGAGACATAGAGGCGGGATTGGAGACACGGGGCAGGATTGGAGATACGGGGCAAGAATGGAGATACAGGGGCAGAATGGAGACACGGGGCAAGAATAGAGATGCAGGGGTAGGATTGGAGACACGGGGCAAGAATGGAGACACACGGGGCAGGATTGGAGACACGGGCAAGATTGGAGACACACGGGTCAGAATGAAGATACAGGGGCAAGAATGGAGACACGAGGCAGAATGGAGACACAAGGGGCTGAATGGAGACGGGGCAAGAATGGAGACACGGGGCAAGAATGGAGACAAGGGGCAACGATGGAGACATAGAGGCAGGATTGGAGACACGGGGCAGGATTGGAGATACGGGGCAAGAATGGAGATACAGGGGCAGAATGGAGATACAGGGGCAGAATGGAGATACAGGGGAAGAATCGAGACACGGGGCAGGATTGGAGATACAGGGGTAGAATGGAGACACAGGGCAAGAATGGAGATACAGGGGCAGAATGGAGATACAGGGGCAGAATGGAGACACAGGGCAATGATGGAGACATAGAGGCAGGATTGGAGACACGGGGCAGGATTGGAGATACGGGGCAAGAATGGAGATACAGGGGCAGAATGGAGACACAGGGCAAGAATAGAGATGCAGGGGTAGGATTGGAGACACGGGGCAAGAATGGAGACACACGGGGCAGGATTGGAGACACGGGGCAAGATTGGAGACACACGGGTCAGAATGAAGATACAGGGGCAAGAATGGAGACACGAGGCAGAATGGAGACAAGGGGCAGAATGGAGACACAAGGGGCAGAATGGAGACGGGGCAAGAATGGAGACATGGGGCAAGAATGGAGACAAGGGGCAACGATGGAGACATAGAGGCAGGATTGGAGACACGGGGCAGGATTGGAGATACGGGGCAAGAATGGAGATACAGGGGCAGAATGGAGACACAGGACAGGATTGGAGACACGGGGCAGCATTGGAGACACACGGGGCAAGAATGGAGACAGGGCAAGAATGGAGACAAAGGGCAGAATGGAGACACAGAGGGCAGAATGGAGACATGGGGCAAGAATGGAGACACGGGGCAAGAATGGAGACAAGGGGCATGATTTGAGACACAGGGGGCAGAATGGAGACATGGGGCACGATTGGAGATACAGGGGCAGGATTGGAGACACGGGGCAAGAATGGAGACACACGGGGCAGAATGGAGATGCAGGGGCAAGAATGGAGACCCGGGGCAAAATGGAGACAAGGGGCAGAATGGAGACACAGGGGGCAGAATGGAGACATGGCGCAAGAATGGAGACACGGGGCAGGATTGGAGACACGGGGCAAGAATGGAGACACGGGGCAGGATTGGAGACACGGGGCAGGATTGGAGACACGGGGCAGCATGGAGACACGGGGCAGAATGGAGACATGTGGTAAGAATGGAGACATGGGGCAGAATGGAGACACGAGGCAGAATTGAGACACGGGGCAGAATGGAGACATGGGGAAAGATAGGAGACACGGGGAAAGAATGGAGACACGGGGCAAGAATGGAGACAAGGGGCAGGATTTGAGACACAGGGGGCAGAATGGAGACATGGGGCACGATTGGAGATACAGGGGCAGGATTAGAGACATGGAGCAAGAATGGAGACACACGGGGCAGAATGGAGATACAGGGGCAAGAATGGAGACACGGGGCACAATGGAGACAAGGGGCAGAATGGAGACACAGGGGGCAAAATGGAGACAAGGGGCAGAATGGAGGAGCGGGGCAAGAATGGAGACAAGGGGCGGAATGGAGGAACAGGGCAAGAATGGAGACACAGGGGGCAGAATGGAGACAAGGGGCAGAAGGGAGACATGGGGCAGGATTGGTGACATGGGGCAGGATTGGAGACACGGGCAGGATTGGAGACACGGGGCAGAATGGAGACATGGGACAGTTGTGGCAGGATCATGGGACAGATGGGGACATCACATGGGGGCAGAATGGATACTCATGAGGGCAGGATGGGAGAACATATGGCTGGAGCCAGGAATGAGATACACGAGGGCCAGGATGGGGGATATTATTACCATAGGGGCTAATTAAGGGATATTATTACTGCAGTAATGTATTTATTTTATTTTTTCAGGACACTGTTTTAAATGGGGAGGCAACCCTGTTACTGTGCAGAGTGATACTATGTTGCCTTTTTCCTTCATTTGGTGTAGTGTAGAATTTGGGAAAAAAATAAGTAATGTGTTCTGCAAGCGGTGCTCTAGATAACTGTGCTATTTCCTGCAGAGACGAGCCCTGGCTGGGAGAAGTGACGTCGATCTATGCTGGATGAAGATGAAAGACTTCACCCAGAGGTGTCACTGGTGAGCCAGTGTGTTACCTATACACTGATACTATACACTGTATACTATATACAGCGGTCCTGTGTACAATGTCACCGGTGATCACTGTATTACCTTTACACTGACACTGCATACTAAGTACAGATCTCCTGTGTATAATGGCACATATGGTGATATTAGCATTGTGGGTTTTTTTTTTATAACTGATCAGTATTGTAGTATTCAGTCACAAAGTGGTGGTAAAATGTTGTCTGGCCATGGTGTGGTAGCATTTGTTCCTTGTATGTGGTATTATTGGTCACCATGGGGTGGTAATATGTGGTCTGGACATGGTGTGGCGGTATTTGTTCTTAGTATGTGGTATTATAGGTCACTATGTGGTAGTAATATGTGGTCTGGTCATGGTACTATGGTATTTGTAACTTGTGTGTGATATTATTGGTCATTTTAAAAATACACCTAAATTGTATTGCATATTTTACAAAATGTGTAACAGGTTAGTGTAGAGTAGGGCTCGGCCAAAAGAGTCTATCGTGTCGTGGTGGCGGCTTAAAAAATCTTTTGGCCAAAACAAAGGCTGCTGGTTATATGTGTGATCTGGTGATGGGAACTGTTAGGCTGCAGTCACAGTAGCAGTATTTGGTCAGTATTTTACATCAGTATTTGTAAGCCAAAACCAGGAGTGGGTGATAAATACAGAAGTGGAGCATATGTTTCTATTATACTTTTCCTCTAATTGTTCCACTCCTGGTTTTGGCTTACAAATACTTATGTCAAATACTGACCAAATACTGCTAGTGTGATGGCAGCCTTAATGTGTGATTGGTTTCAAGTGGAGTTTTTCCAAGAGAGAGCGGTGGGGCTGTGGACAGTTCGAGGGGTGGAGGCGGGGCAGAGTCTCAAGGTGGCCCCGAAAATTTTGCCAGTATGGGGCCCCGAAATTCCTAGTGGCAGCCCTGAGGGCAAGGCCAGAGCTAAGGGCAAGGCTGGAGCTAAGGGCAAGGCCAGAGCTAAGGGCAAGGCCGGAGCCCAGGCTACGAGTCATATCCTTTATAGGTGTGCCACCTTATATAGTTCTGTATGGAAGAGTAGCAGAGCATACTCGCAGCACAGACACTGAATCTTTATCCAGCATATACCGGCATGCTGATCCTTTTTTTCCCCAATATCTGCCATTGGAATAGGATTTGGTCATAATTATTTATATGCTCTGTAGTGATGAGCGCAACACATGCAGAGATTGGCTAACAAACAGGCAATCCCTGCATGTGTTGCAGCTGTTGAGCAGCCGCGAGACATGGAGCTGCGGGGACTCGAACATATTTTCCAAGCACGCCGAAGACACTAGGTTAGCACACGTGCATGCTCGGATACGACTTTATCCGAGCACGTTTGCTCATCATTAATGTTCTGCCAATATCAGCTCATTTGGTAACCATGTCCTAATCATGTATGGTGCACCCAAGTCAGGAGTGGACACTGATATTAGAGGGTCCTTGTGCAAAAACAGTATATGGGCTCTTTGCAGTCTAATAGGTCATCATAGGACAATTCCATCAGCTCTGGAGGTGGTAGTGGCCCCCTTACCTCTGGGGCATCTGTGCGGCTACACAGGTTGCACCTATAGCATGTCCACCCCTGACCTAAGGCATATGAGCACCTTGATGGTGCTGCTGTAGAAGAATATTTAGGCTCTATGACTTCTAAAACATTCTGGTATAAACTGCTTTTAAAAGTGACAATTGACCCAAGTCGTTCTAGACCCTTATCTTCTTTTAGAGAAGATTAAAACAAGTTATCACCTATCTGCAGGATAGGTTATAACTAGTGATGAGCGAGTGTACTCGTTGCTTGGGTTTTTCCGAGCATGCTCGGGTGGTCTCCGAGTATTTATGACTGCTCAGAGATTTAGTTTTCATCGCCTCAGCTGAATGATTTACAGCTACTAGCCTGCTTGATTACATGTGGGGATTCCCTAGCATCCAGGCAACCCCCACATGTACTCAGGCTGGCTAGTAGCTGTAAATCATTCAGCTGTGGCAAGGAAAACTAAATCTCCGAACACTAACAAATACTCGGACACCACCCGAGCGTGCTCGGGAAAACCCAAGCAACAAGTACACTCGCTCATCACTAGTTATAACTTGCTGATCTATGGGTGTCCAACTGCCTAGACCTGCACCTATTGGCAGATTGTGGAGTTTTTATCTCCAAGAGGAAACTTTTATCCCCATTAGAAAATGGCACAACACGTTAAATGCCCAACCACAGATCCACTCATTCTCTGTAATGCTTCTGGAAAAAGCCAAGTACAAATTTGTCAGCCCCATAGGGGATAATTGGAGCAGCGGTTCAGCATGTGCACTGAAAATCTATTCTAACAGGGATTCCAATAACTGCAAGTTCCAGCTGTCAGAACCCACCAATCACCAAGTATCACCTATTTATTTATTTTACTCACTTACACTATATTGCACCATTAATTCCACAGCACTTTACAGGTATTGTCAGCACTGTCCCCATTGGGGCTCACAATCTAGGTTCCCTATCTGTATGTCTTTGGATTGTAGGAGGAAACCAGAGAACCCAGAGGAAACCCACGCAAACATGGGGAGAACATACAAAATCCCTTTAGATGTTGTCCTTGGTGGGATTTCAAATAAGGACCTCAGTGCTGAAAGGCTGCAGGGCTAACTACTGAGCCACTCTGCTGCCACAGTTACAATTTATCCAGAAACGCCTTTAAGGGATTAACAATTTAATTCAGGTTACCTGGCTTTGTTGCCAGAGTCCATAAGATCTTGAATATCTTGGTAGGAGGTAACGGCCAGCTTTGACAAGTCTTCCACATAAGGTCCCAGCAGTGGGTGCTCACGGACACGGAGGTTCCCCTTATTCTTTGGATTTAGAAGGTCTCTGACACGCTCACAGTATATCTCCATATAACTGACCTAAGAAGCAGTGGTAAGAAAATAAATCTTCACGGAAAACACGCTCATACCAAAAACCATACCTATCTATCTACTGTACCTATCTAACATTATCTGTCTATCCATATTTTATGTGACAACGCAAGATACATCGAAGAGAAGAATCCTTCACTTGTCATTCTCCTCTATTTCCCAGAATATTTCTCAATCTTGTTGACTCTGCATTACTTGGCTGCCATTATCCTAAAAGCTGTATACATGTTAGGCTAGGTTCACACTTAAACAATGCTCATTGCCGAGCCACGTTAACCACTTTTTGTGCCTGTTCGAAAGGACAAATAATGCAAGAATGTAGCATACATTGTCTACAGTGACTGTGTTTGCTTCATTCAAGTGAATGGTTCTATCAGGGCTCTTTCAGGCTTCCCCTTGCAATACAGTTTTTTGGGGATTCTGTGTGAAGCTAGCATTAGAGCCAGGTAGGGCCATACTCATCAATATCCACGTGATTGGCCAACTTTCTTATGTGTATGGGGGCCCTGGACATGTTGTATTTCAATGTTTGATCTCTTTGTTATCGGGACTGATAAGCCACCATAGGGGCGCAGTCAGACAGTCCCATAAATCAGAGCGAGATTGGAAAGCAGTGCATGGACTGGCAGGCAGCTCCTCCAAGCTGAGTCAGCTTCATGAATATCAATGCAGCTGTCACGCTCCGGTGGGGAGAGCTGCCGGCCAGTCCATGCATTGCATTCCCATCTCTCTCTGATTTATACGGCATTCTGACTGAACCCCTATAGATATAAATGTCTGGCAGCACCTTATACATCTCCCCATTAAAAACACATGAACACATGGCAAAAATGGAAATTCATGTTTATGGTGGCGTAGTGAGGAATCACAGCTCATCCAGCCGACATTTATTGAACAGAAGAAAGAGATTGTACCCATTTTCTACAGACAATAGTAATTGCTATTTTATTTTTTCCATCTTTTAAAGGGATGGCATATTGCTTGGATGACCTCTGGGACTCCCACCAAACCTGATTTAACATGATGACCCGCTTCACTAAAGGTTAGCACTCCCACAAGTTTTAGGGAACTACAGCCAGAACAATCCACTTTATAATCTTAGAACCCTCCTCCAGACTGCTGTAGAGTAGTGACGAGCGAGTGTGCTCATTACGCGAGTTTTCCGAGCATGCTCTGGTGTTCTCCGAGTATCTTGGGTGTGCTCGTAGATTACCGTATTTCGCGGACTATAAGACGCACCGGACTATAAGGCGCACCCAGGTTTTAGAGGTGGAAAATAGGGAAAAAAAATATTTGAAGCAAAAAAAATGTGGTAAAATATTTAATAACATAAATAACATACTATTATATGTGGTGTTATTATATATAATAGTATGTTATTATGTTGGAAGCTGCGGGACCAGTGTGGTGTCTGTGAAGTACTATATGAAGATGCTGAAGGGTGAGTATAAGAATGGGGGCACAGGGCTTATAGTGAAAGCACCACTCCAGCACTGCGAAATAACACTGGAGTGCTGCTTTAAAATCCCATGGGAGAACTATAACTCCCAGCATGTCCTGCAGATCCTATGACAAGCTGGGGAGTTATAGTTCACCACAGGAGTGGCAGAGTGCTTTATTGTGTGTTGTAGACTAACCTCTTAATTGTGGCAGCCTGCCAGCTGTGGTGAGGTAAATGCATCCCATGACTGCACACACAGAGCCCTCCCTCTTGTTGCCTTTCCACAGCACAGCACAGGTTATAAGAGGAAGCCAGCAGATTCTATTGGGGAGTCTGAAGGACCTATGATGATGTCAGGAAGAGGGAGGGCTCTGAGCTGCCATGTGATGCTCCAGCCCGCCCACTCCTGACATCATCACAGGTCCTGATTGTGCACAACACTCAGCGTCCAGGCAGGTAGGCAGCGATCTTCTGGCCCCTGCTACTGCCTCCTGCTCCACAGGACACACAAATCTCCTTAGCTGCTGAAGGAATCAGCGCTGAGGAAGCCGTGTGTGTCCCTGATTAAGTGCAGCATTCATGTGCTGCTCCCGGCTCACCACTCAGCTGATCGGTGGGTGGGGAGCCGCTCATAAATATTCACTGCACTTAATCAGCGGGGCCATGTGCTTTCCCCAGCAGCTGATTCCGGGAAGTGGGGACATCCTGAAGTGGGATAACAGTGCGATCCCACTCCCTGCTGCCCCCCTCCCCACATGCTATATCCGGACTATAAGACGCACCCACACTTTCCTCCCAAATTTGGAGGGAAAAAAGTGCGTCTTATAGTCCAAAAAATACGGTATGTTTGAGTCCCCACAGCTGCATGATTTGCAGCTGTTAGGGTACTGTCACACAGTACCATTTTGATCGCTACGACGGCACGATCCGTGACGTCGCAGCGATCGTATGATTATCGCTCCAGCGTCGTAGACTGCGGTCACACGTTGCAATCACGGCGCTGGAGCGATGCCGAAGTCCCCGGTAACCAGGGTAAACATCGGGTAACTAAGCGCAGGGCCGCGCTTAGTAACCCGATGTTTACCGTGGTTACCAGCGTAAACGTTAAAAAAACAAACAGTACATACTTACATTCCGGTGTCTGTCCTCCGGCGTTCTGCTTCTCTCCACTGTGTAAGCGCCATGGCCGGAAAGCACAGCGGTGACGTCAGACGTCACCGCTGTGCTCGCTTTCCGGCTGGCAGACGCTCACACAGTGGAGAGAAGCTGAGACGCTGGAGGACAGACACCGGAATGTAAGTATGTACTGTTTGTTTTTTTAACGTTTACACTGGTAACCACGGTAAACATCGGGTTACTAAGCGCGGCCCTGCGCTTAGTTACCCGATGTTTACCCTGGTTACAAGCGAACACATCGCTGGATCGCTGTCACACACAACGATCCAGCGATGTCAGCGGGTGATCAAGCGACGAAAGAAAGTTCCACACGATCTGCTACGACGTACGATTCTCAGCAGGATCCCTGATCGCTGCTGCGTGTCAGACACTGCGATATCGTAACGATATCGCTAGAACGTCACGAATCGTACCGTCTGTGTGACAGTACCCTTAGACAACCTGAATACATGCAGGGATTGCCTGTTTGTTAGGGAATCCCCACATGTATTCAGGCTGTCCAGCAGCTGCAAATCATGCAGCTGCGGGGACTCAAACATAATCTACGAGCACGGAAATACTCGAAGAATGCCCGAGCATGCTTGGAGAACTCAAGTAACGAGCACACTCTACTACTGTAGAGTTCTTATTAAAGGTACAGAGATGCATAACACATACCTCCACAGAGTAAGACATGTTGTCATTCGTTGTGTCACTGATCCGTGAAAAGAGATCTTCACAAAGCTGAAAGACAAAGGCTTCTATATGAAATAATACGGCTGTATGACCACATTTGTCACCAAGGCCTCCAAGTCACAGCCATCAAGAGGTTAACACTTTACAGGCAGCGCAGGGTTAATTAATAATTCACAGACACAGAGTATATCTTTAATATTTTATAGACTGTGAGACGTCAATGAATAATTCAGATACTGAGGGGTTAAACAGATTAAAGGCAGCAAGTTAACCCCCCTCCTGGACAGTGAGCGCTCAAAAACAAGACTTGTGCTTTTACCATAAGCAGCGCAGGGTCATTTTCTGTTTGTGATGTCATTATTGTAATGACAGGAAATGAATGATGCAAAAACAAGTAAAAACTAGAGGAGTCATCGAGGCAGAGTATAATGACCACACATGAAAGACCACCGCGCATCACGATCTGACGTCCATCACCTTAGATGACCTTGCGTGGTGAGACGCTGATAGCAGCCATGACTTCACTTTATTGAGTGGTGTTATATGCAGCAAAGAAAATGAGATCAATAGACTGACAGTAATACAATATCTCATGACCTCAGGCTTCATTCACACTTGGGTATTTCTGGTTTTCCTCCATTTCTTTTTTTTTATAGTCAAAACCAGGAAAGGTTTCTAAACACAGAAAAGATGTAATAAAACATTTCCCTTCTTTACTTCTTCGTTCACCGAAAATAAAAAAATACCAATCAAATATGCAAGTGTGAATGAGGCCTAACTATTGTAGATCCTCCGAGGAGACCTCTAGTCACAGGAAGGTGATTTCGGTCCCAGTCCGATAGATGTCTGGATAAAAAGAGTTCTCTATGTACGCCGCAAAACAAACCTTACTTACGACAGGTCCATTCTAATATCACAAGCCACAAAGATTGCAATAGGCAGCATTGACACGCAGGTTATTGCCAGATGCATGGTCGAATAGTCCTTCAGGACCACAAGTCCTCTAATGAAGCTTAGAGATTCTCCAGCATCCATATAGCTTCTTCTTATTGGTGCCAGTACAATCACCATGTATAGACCCATGCAGGAAGCTGGAGAATCTCTCTGATTGATTGAATTATACAATACAGGTTTATTACAGTGTCTGAATTCAGTATGCCCAATATCGGACTGGGGTACCAAGGGCCCACCAGTAACATTGATTCTGAGGGCCCACTGTCCAGCTATATTACCCTCATCCATAAATGTACCTATTATAATAATAATAATAATAATAATAATAATAATAAAACTGGTAGTTTGTTAATTAGATGATTAGATGCTGCTTCTGTCTATATATCGTGAATCAAGTGTATTATGTCAACTACTGCTCATATTGTGGAGTGTTGGGCCCACCGGGGGATTCACCGGTGCCCCCGAGGACCAGTCCATGCCAGATTATGGCACATTGCTATAATCTTATTAGATCTTCAATCATTTGTATAGAAGTTACAGAAATCGCTAACTGGGACCCAACTGTCTGACATATGGCTAAGTCATAAATGTCAGATGGGACACTTCCATTAAGGGCAACAATATCACAAGATAATGCTGACTATGGTCAGGTATATATCAACTTGTAATTAAAATGACTACTACTGTATGTACACTCATATAGTCAACATAAGTACCAGTAAACCGGATAACACCACCGAGTTCAATAATTTGAAAGAGGAAGAGGATAGAAGGGGTTGTCTGCTTTCAGAAAAAAATTCTATATGCACAATCCATTGAAAACAAACCTAAATATGCCTTACTCGACATCCCAGGGTCCAGTGCATTGTATCAACCGCTGCCACAGTCACCATTGCTTGGCAGCAGCAGTGACATGAAGTTGATATTGCTGTAGCCAATCACTGAACTCAGTGACTCTGAGCAGCTTGTGCCATCTGCACTGGCAGAGCCGCTGAGTTCAGTGATTGGCTGCAGCCAAATAGCGGATACTGGGGCAAAATTATATTATATTATATTACATATATTAATAATTTTTAGGTGGAATACTTATCTAATAAAGACTCTTAAGAAATCGGTAGAAACAAAATGTATTTAAAAGTTAGAATCTTTCTTGCAAGACAGTTGCTCCTCGGGATAATATAGAATGTCTGGAGACACCTTATTATATTATTACCTGGGGTATGATTCCTTGCTGGCTGGGCTCCTGTTTGCCCATCATGGTATAAGATTTTCCGGCTCCTGTCTGTCCATAGGCAAAAATGCACACATTGTACCCCTCAAAGGCATGAAGCAACATCTCTTCCCCAATGTCACGGTAGACCTGTTGTTGTCCAGCAAACTGGCTGTCTTCATCCTGCATATGAGACAATGCTATAGTTCTAGTATATACCTTATATGTCACTGTATGTACTTGATAACACACTACTACTTAAGTTTAAGAGCAAACATTACAACAGATAACACAGTGCCCTATATACTTATTTCCTCTCCATCTCTTTTTAGTGGTCACTGCTGTTTAAATGCAGCGCCCCAGAGTCCTGGTCGTTGCAGTACTGTGGCTCCGCCACTATGGGGAGCTACGGTGCGTCCGATGGCACTGAAGGAGTTCATCTGATCAGGTATCACAGACACCAATACATTTCACAGCTGGGCCTCCGGGGGGAGCTAAGGGTGCTATTCATTAGGCCACTCCCCACCATAGTGGGTAAACTGGGGGTCAGGCAGGAAGTTAGATCAGAAAGCTGACTGGATTGGACGAAGCAACACCTAGTGGCAGAGGGTGTTGTGGAGGAAGAGACAGTAGGGTCTCTGTCAGGGGTGGGATCCTGACAGAGGCTTGGCATTGGAAAGAACGTAACGGGTCCGCGCCAGCTCCGGGAAGCGGCGGGGCCCCAAGAAAGGACTAGAAGCGAGATAGATTGTGCTGAGTGAGAAACGAGATCAAGCGATAGGAGAATTCCAGTAGGGGTCGTGCTGTAAGACCGGAGCAACACCCTACTGAGGCGCACTACCGGTGGCCGGAACGCCGAGGGAGTATTATAACATTCAGCTTCAAGCAATACTCTAAACAGCGGCAGGACAGTCAGTCTCAGGCGGGCTGTCTAACACATATCACCTATGAAGTCTTGGGAGGCAATTGCGGGAGAGGGGCGTCTCTAGGGTCCCGGAAGAACTCCAGGCCTACCCGACAAACGGGTGCCGTTCTAACTGTAACATCAGGAAGGGACGGACGATTAGAAGAACATCATTTAATCGAGTCGTGAGGGAACTTAAGAAACAGACACAACAGTTGTGGGGTATTTTCCGTAAGCACAGCAGGGAAGGACTACAACACATAGCGCTAAGAAGGAAGGCACCGATTTCCACCTGTGAAGAGAACTCTGGAGGTGCCATTGGACCGGCCGGACTTGCGCAGCTTGGTGAACCGTATTCTGGACTGAGGACTCAGAGATCTCCAGTAAAGAGGTAAAGAGACTGCAACCTGGTGTCCTCGTTATTTACCGCGACCTGCACCCCACAACTGCACCGTTACAACACCACTTACTGCACCGGACGTCCCCCACTGACACACAGGGCCACGGACCGGGTCTAGCCACCGTGACAACTCCAGGACTGAGACCCAGAGGCCCGGCTCCGGGTACCCCTAGGCCCTGCGGCGGTGTGGGGGCGCTCCAACTTGGCGTCACGAACAGGATCTACTTAAGCCTGAAGAATCAGGTCATGTGTGCCTTGGAACTGTAATTTGTTGTGCTTGGATTGTACTTTATTGCAAAGACTGTGCTGCGCCATTTACCGCCAAAAGTTCCCGCCAAAAACCGCCGCCATTGCTACGCCAGAGAGACAGGAGGGCGTGCCATGGGAGGAGGCTACCAAAGTGGCGCCAGAAACGGCGATCGCCCCCTGCGCCTCTTGTTGCAAAGCGATGACCTGCCTCAAAGCAGAGAACCGCCCCCTGACTTGCGATGGCGGGAACGAGGTGAAGGAGGAGCTCGACCTTGGAGAAATGGCAGAGTCAGATACATGCCTTGCCCTCGAATGCCGGACAGCGACGATGAACAGCGGGGGCCCGAACAACGGCGAGGTGAACCCGGCTTGTCCTCATCCATCAGAAGAGGACCCGCGTCCACCGCAGCGGGAGGACCTGAGTTCCTCGGAGCCGGTAGCGGAGCTGAGCCTACCTATCCCGATCTCGGAACTAGCCGAAGAAGAGCTATGGGGAGCGGAGCCGTATCCGGAGACTGCCGGGGAGGAGCCGCGGTCCGGGCTGCAGCCGACTCCAGCGTCCTCGTTAATGGAACGGACCGACATCAGTGGAATCACATCAGACGCAGGTATAGAAAGCGTCCCTGCTCCCCCGACCGATCCCGATCCTGCGATCGATCCCTGCCACCACAATAACCGTTTCCTCTTGGCGGGGCTAGGGGTATTATCCCCCGGCGCAACGGGGAGGCTGATACCTCTGCCACCGACCCAGACGGGGGAGTTCGTAGATGTGAGCCCGGAGGGAGTTATCCTCCGGTGGGAGGCCCCCCGAATTGGGCTGGATGGAGTCCGGCGAGAAGGTCACACCATTGCCGTGCTGAATTGGGAACAATATAAGCGGTACTTGATCCTACAATGGAAAGACTGGAAAGAAAGGGAACAAACTACCGCTGCATCAGCCGTGGACCAAGGGTTGAAGCCTGCACGGTCGGGAGGTGTCCACCATCAGCTGATGTTTGGCAACCTACCAAGAGAATAAACCTCGATACCATGAATCTGTAAATAGTTACTGTTTTCCTGTGTTTTGCTAAACCCGTTCAGGGTAAACTCTTAAAGGGATCCCTTTGTTGACCCGGGATCCCTATTGTTTGTTTTTGTTACCAAAAGTTTTGCACAAGTTTTAAAAACTGCTGAAATCATGAACAGTGCATGATCCGAACTCTTTTGTATATAGTTTGCACCTTATTAAAGGCGCTCCCTACTGGTTTTACTTAAAGAAAGACTCTTTGCGAAGATACCGCACTGGAACCTTTGTTGAGTATGGACTGGTAGCTTGAGAAGATACGCTACCTCATAGAGACTTGGTCCTCTCTTAAAGGGGATGTTCATTTGTCACGCTTCGATAGTAATATTGCTTAAGATGAGTAGCAATAATGTCTTGACCAAAGGAAATGATGATAATGTTTATATGAGAAAAGTTATATGTGTTTAACTGGTTAAATGTGAAGAAATATTGATAATGTGCTTTGAGAAGTAAAAGATAGAAGAAGGATGCAGTGGACCCGTAGAGATAGACGTGGTGTCCAGCATGCATAGTAGACAGAAAGATAATGAGAAGGCTAATGTTCGATAGAAAATGTTTTTGATAATGCTGATGGATAATTAATGGGGATAGAAGGTAAACCCTGAGTTCTCATAGGAGTCAAGAAGAGATGGCTCAGTGCTCTAAAACTGAAAGTAATGTTATGTTTTATACTGTGTATAGTAGTTGAAAAGGCAGTAGGCCCTGGCTGAACGGGGCGGTCCTGTAACTGAAAGGAGAGGCAGTAGGTCTGGTGCCGATTGGACAGGCGGTCCTGCAGATTTAAAGAAGGAGAATGAGAAAGTTAAAATGCCTTATAATGTGATTATAGGAAGGTCTTTAGTGGATTAAGAGTGTATGTCCTTAAAGGCAAAGTTAAATTATTGTTCAACAATCTTGCACTTAGTAGAATACCCGGTTGGGTAACGGGAGTTATTTATAACCTGTAATTTATAATGTTAACTATGTTTGTAACGTTCAAGTGTCCTCACCTCCCATAAAGGGAAGCTCTGTTCAAATATGCTTATTGTTATTGCACTCAACAAAATTGTATGTCTTTTTGCTAACTTGTATTGTTGTTTTCTTCCCAGTCCCGGAGTACTGTGTTTAACCAGGGGGGAGTGCAGCGCCCCAGAGTCCTGGTCGTTGCAGTACTGTGGCTCCGCCACTATGGGGAGCTACGGTGTGTCCGATGGCACTGAAGGAGTTCATCTGATCAGGTATCACAGACACCAATACATTTCACAGCTGGGCCTCCGGGGGGAGCTAAGGGTGCTATTCATTAGGCCACTCCCCACCATAGTGGGTAAACTGGGGGTCAGGCAGGAAGTTAGATCAGAAAGCTGACTGGATTGGACGAAGCAACACCTAGTGGCAGAGGGTGTTGTGGAGGAAGAGACAGTAGGGTCTCTGTCAGGGGTGGGATCCTGACAGAGGCTTGGCATTGGAAAGAACGTAACGGGTCCGCGCCAGCTCCGGGAAGCGGCGGGGCCCCAAGAAAGGACTAGAAGCGAGATAGATTGTGCTGAGTGAGAAACGAGATCAAGCGATAGGAGAATTCCAGTAGGGGTCGTGCTGTAAGACCGGAGCAACACCCTACTGAGGCGCACTACCGGTGGCCGGAACGCCGAGGGAGTATTATAACATTCAGCTTCAAGCAATACTCTAAACAGCGGCAGGACAGTCAGTCTCAGGCGGGCTGTCTAACACATATCACCTATGAAGTCTTGGGAGGCAATTGCGGGAGAGGGGCGTCTCTAGGGTCCCGGAAGAACTCCAGGCCTACCCGACAAACGGGTGCCGTTCTAACTGTAACATCAGGAAGGGACGGACGATTAGAAGAACATCATTTAATCGAGTCGTGAGGGAACTTAAGAAACAGACACAACAGTTGTGGGGTATTTTCCGTAAGCACAGCAGGGAAGGACTACAACACATAGCGCTAAGAAGGAAGGCACCGATTTCCACCTGTGAAGAGAACTCTGGAGGTGCCATTGGACCGGCCGGACTTGCGCAGCTTGGTGAACCGTATTCTGGACTGAGGACTCAGAGATCTCCAGTAAAGAGGTAAAGAGACTGCAACCTGGTGTCCTCGTTATTTACCGCGACCTGCACCCCACAACTGCACCGTTACAACACCACTTACTGCACCGGACGTCCCCCACTGACACACAGGGCCACGGACCGGGTCTAGCCACCGTGACAACTCCAGGACTGAGACCCAGAGGCCCGGCTCCGGGTACCCCTAGGCCCTGCGGCGGTGTGGGGGCGCTCCATAAACAGACTTAGCAAAGTAGTATACACACCCAAAATGATGTTATCAGACTGGAAAATCATAACCAAGGTGCCGCCCGCCAACTGTCTCCCTTCTGTCTGTTGTCAAGTGTAATCCACCTGTAGCAGCAGAGCCGCAGAGATGGATTACAGGCAGAGAGGGACGGTCATTATCCCTCTGTGCCTGTCCTGTCTGCCATACTGCATACAGGCATAACAGAGAGAGGGCTTTTAGTTCAAGGAGAGAAAATCATGGGACAGTGCAAGAGCAATGCATGATGGGACCACCAGTCAGTGGATGGGGGGTTACGGGTTACTAGAATAGGGACACTTTCTCAACATAATAAAAAAAGATTCTGTCGCCTTCTGCCTCAAAGAGGTTTTTTGGTACTTTACATTGATGGCCTATTTATAGGAGGTCATTGATATCAGATTCATGAAGGTGTGGTAGCCAGAACCCTCACCAGTCAGCTGTTCTGGGCTCAGTTGATTAGAGGAAGATGTGCAGGCCGGGACACAGCCAATAGTAGTCGCCTGGGTAGTTCCGATCCACAATTAAGTACATCTGGCCGAGGTGGCGCTTTGATCTGATACTGATGACCTACCCTGAGAATAAGCCATCAATATGTAGTAAAAATGCCACATTACTTGATGTACAGTCACTCTGAGGCATAAGAAAATTTCCAATAGCATTTATATTTAGCATATAGATTTAGGTGTGCTGCAGTATACAATTGTACCAAGGGCTTTTTTTTTCATTTCTGGGAGTTAAATCCTTGTATAGGCATTTGATTTCTATATATTCACAAGTGATATATGTCAAACATAAGATATAATGCTACCAGAGTGATCAAGTAGGGCTGGGACATGAATACAAAATAGATTTCTATCCAAATTAGTACTCCCCCAGAAGGTAGAAAAAGGTCTAGTTTCTCTCCTACCACCTATAGTTAATTACCTTGTAAATAAATCTCTGACCAATTAAGAAAGCACTCCTACTCCCAGTAAATTCTTTATCCTCTTAATATATTGCAATCATTATATTATATGGCACTTTGTACTTACAATTGCTCATTTTTCTTTTCTACCCAGATTATTCTTCTTTGTCCATTAGGTCTATGACATCATATGATTAAAAACTGACTAGCTGAATTCTTCTAAGCTCTATGTAAAAAAGGGTTGTCTCTTTTCCCTGCATGAGTAAGCATTAGAACTACAATTCTACATCAAGGCAAAGTCCCTAGTTATATATTAATGATAGCTATAGAACACACCTGACTACTAATCTAGAGATTCTTCATGACAGATTTGGACAAGATTAGTGCCATTTAATATCAATCTAATTTCTACATGCCACAATCAACAAAAATTGGATGGCTCTGCCAAAAATATCATGCCTATGTTCATACTTTGACTTAAAGGGACTCTATCACCAGGCTTATTTCCACCTAATCTTAGATTGTCATAATGTAAAGCCAGAGACCCTGATTCCGGCAATGTGTCACTTACTACCTGCCTGTTCTACTTAGCGCCGGCTCAGAGCGGACACTGACCGCTCTTGCCACCGATTCAGCTGTTCCATGTCAACAGGGCAGCGACTTCTCATCCGGTCTGATTTGGTGATGGGGCTTGACTGCCGACTTCATACTGATTGACATCTGGCTTCCCACATTTATGCAGTGAAGAGACAGCTGTCGCCCCATCAACAGAGCACCACAGAAGAGAAGGCGCTACTCTTGTCTGACGTTACCAGAAGCAGCAGAATTGCAGTCAGGAGCGGTCAGTAGCTGCTCTGTGCTGGCAGAGATCTGCACTGGGCAGAACAGGCAGGTAGCCAGCAACTACCTGCCTGTATAATCCTGGACAGTGCCTTTAACAAGTATTCAGCTGACAGCTAACTAATCGTATAAAGACAGCATAAGGTAGGTAACACTTTACTTTAGTATCCATCGTATGCTACTACCATCCCTGTCCTTTGTGTTGCCTGTCACTGGCTTTACTAGTGAGCAATATTCTGTATGTGTGCAATTCTTTTGCCACTTACTGAAGTATGGGACCAGTAGGAATAGTCAAAACTGAAGCTTTTCGGAGTTTCTTTTGGCTGCTTGGGGTTGAGTATTGCTGTAAAGAAGATGATAAAGAACATTATCAAGAAATTGTTAGTAAAAATTGAGATATACACAATAACAGTATTCAACCAACTGATCATCCAAGGCATAAGTACGACAGTGATTTATAAAGAACAGTTGTGTCCACCATGTCTGCCCTGGAGAAGAAATTGTAATTTATCAACGTGCTCTACTAAATCTATGAAAATCAAATTAAAAAGAGATGCAATTGATCACTAGTTCTCCATCTTGTCAACAATTGACTGCTATGCAAACTTATCAATCCAAAAGTGAATGGGGGCAGCCTGCGCATCCCCTGATAACAGATGTCCAGGAAAGACAAGACACTTTGGAAATGTTTTCTGCTTTGTCCCAAAGTCTTTGTCCAGCCCCCCGAGGAAGCGATAGGGAAACGTGCGTCGGGGCCTCGGCGCGACGCACAGGCATCCACATTATTGAGCCATGGGTAAGAGGTCTTGCAATTTGTATCTATGTTAGCATTAAGGGATCCTTTTAAATGTAGCCGTTTGGTGATATACGGTGTTATGAGTCCTTGTCACACTTCTATAGATAGGGGAAGTTGTATATGATACACCTACAAACGAGATTTCATATGACGCGGCTCAGACTCATTAGTATGTCCCGTTTGGCTCCTCTTTTTCCCGTAGGTCTTTAGTTCAGGATATATAACATGGCTTTTATGTTATTTGAATGTATTGATTCCTGTTCTAATCATTACTTTTTGCTTGTGTGGTCGCACCATGGTTGCATTGTCATTCTCTGGTTTTAAACCATTATTATTATTGTGTGTGATGTAAT
Source organism: Ranitomeya variabilis (assembly GCF_051348905.1). Taxonomy (NCBI): domain Eukaryota; kingdom Metazoa; phylum Chordata; class Amphibia; order Anura; family Dendrobatidae; genus Ranitomeya; species Ranitomeya variabilis. Next base: position 990,494,827 of record NC_135233.1, on the reverse strand, counting down.
TCATTTGTACAGTAATTTTTGAATAATCTTCTTGCCCTGTTGTAATTGTGAAAATAAAGTTATTTTTGCACTTTTGTACTAACTGGGCTGTTACGATATTTTTTACTAATAAACAAATCTGTTCATTTGATTTATTAATTAGGCATTCACGCTCCCATAGGTTCTTTATTGCTTATCTTTGTCCCAATAAGGTCCAGTCTCTTATGCATGTATAATTTTTAGCAATTGAGGTCCATTAAAAATGTTGCATCATTTGTCTTTTTATTACCCTGAACATTGAGATAATTCTGATGTAAGTTTGTCATGTAAATCAATCAGAGCACGAGCCGCCAATACACGGACTGGCCGAGACTCTCCTGGCCCAAACAGGATAGCTTCTTGAATTTCTATGAGGCTGACATGGTCGGGTCAGGAGAGCCACAGTCAGTCAGTGCATTGTGGTCCTCTCTTGCACCAATTTCCACGGAATGAGTCTAACCCTTTTATCTGCCACTTTCATTTTGTCAGTTGAACTGAACTTTGATGTAATAATAAATCAGCAGGGGAATCCATTGAAAGATTAAAGAGTTCCAAACTCCTATCAGAAGAAGCTCACTGACAGATCCTCAGTTAATTCATTCTGCATTATTCAGGCTCAACCCGTGGCTGGGCCGATAACTTTAATGAGGCAGACAGACACACATCGTGATCTGTCTAACCTCAATGTTGGCACTGTCAGCCTTCTTATGGTGGACTGGACACAAAAGTACAGTCGACCACTCTTTTTTACCAGCCATAAGAAGGACAAAAATGGAGGCCAGACAAATTGACTCAGTCTGCCTTAAAAAAGTAAAAGGTCCCTTCAAGGGTTGCTCTTAAAGGGCCACTGTCACCCCCCTCCAGCCGTTATAAACTAAAAGAGCCACCTTGTGCAGCAGTAATGCTGCAGTCTAACAAGGTGGCTCTTTTAGTTTTTGATTCCTTTATTACCTCAATAAAGCGTTTTAAAAATTGGCCACAAATACCAGATTTTGTACCTGGAGGCGGTCCGAATCGTCCTCTATGAATCTCCCAACTGCCGTCACTCTTCTCTTCAGGGGCGATGGTCGCCACCCCCTTCGCGGTGTTTCTTCTTAAATCCGGCACATGCGCTGTGCGTGCCTGCCTGGGGCCTGCGCAGTCTTCATTGTCAGTCACAGCTCAGACGCAGGGTGCCTGACTGCGTCTGTGCGGGCAGTGCGGCCACCCTGTTGCTGAATCCCCGCCCCGCACTGTGTTATTCATTATGCACAGTGCGGGGCTGGCATCCCTGGGCATGCGCACTGCGCTGTTTAGACGCTCCCCAGCTCAGACGCTCCCCAGCTCAGACGCTCCCCCAGCTCAGACGCTCCCCCAGCTCAGATGCTCCCCCAGCTCAGACGCTCCCCCAGCTCAGACGCTCCCCCGCCTTCCCAGGAACCCCAGCCCCGCACTGTGCATAATGAATAACACAGTGCGGGGCGGGGATTCAGCAACAGGGTGGGCGCACTGCCTGCACAGGCGCAGTCAGGCACCCGGCATCTGAGCTGTGACTGACAATGAAGACTGCGCAGGCCCCAGGCAGGCACGCACAGCACAGGCGCCGGATTTAAGAAGAAACACCGCGAAGGGGGCGGCGACCATAGCCCCAGAAGAGAAGAGTGACGGCAGTTGGGAGATTCATAGAGGACGATTCGGACCACCTCCCGGTACAATATCTGGTATTTGTGGCCAATTTTTAAAACGCTTTATTGAGGTAATAAATGAATCAAAAACTAAAAGAGCCATCTTGTTAGACTGCAGCATTACTGCTGCACAAGGTGGCTCTTTTAGTTTATAACGGCTGGAGGGGGGGGTGACAGTGGCCCTTTAAATCAGACAATTTTCATGGCATCACACTGTAGCCCTGATGGAGCCACTGACATGTGACAAAGGCTAACATGACCCAAAGGTTTTCATTCATTGCAGTAAATTAAAATCCTGTAATCATTCTCTACTTCATGGACAATAGATAACAAGGACTTAACAGCTCCAATATTATGTCATGAAAAAACAAAAGGTTTTATTTTTCATGTATGTTTCACACAGTAAAATTTGCTTATGAGTAGCCATCTTGTTTCTGTAACTGCATCTATGGGACCTGATGGATTAGCGCCTTACAGATTCATCTCTGAGGTAAAGATATTATTAATACTGTGGCACATAGGTAAAGAAAATACCATATCACTATATATATATATATATATATATATATATATATATATATATATATATATATATAGGCTTATGCCACTGACTCCTTTCTAATTTATTAACCTGCTGCCATCCAATTCCTAAACGTGTTCTTTCCCTGAACTGATCAGTTTGTAGTGACCAGATTTCCATTCTGTGTTCATGTACCAGCTGATGGTGAGTGCCCTCCGCTCGCCTCCTCTGCTCAACACAAGGGGATTATGTGGGCACAGAGACTCCCTTTGTTCTGTCAGGACAACAGTGCTCCGTCAGCATGACCCGACCCATGCCAAATCCCAGAGAGACCACAGAAAACAATGGATCAGGGTCAAAAGAACGAGCCAAGAGGCACAGGGAAAAGAAGGGTCAATTCAGAAAAAGACAACATCACCAACCATCAGGGTTCAGCAGCATAAGTTACTACAAATGGATGATAAACCAGTGGGTTATAAAGTTACTAGAAGATGGCATTGACATGATTTGACAAGTTCCCAGCTGCCAATTTAGAAATAATAGCAAATAATAAGGCCGTATTACACTGTAGCAATAGATTCTACTTGATGCAGCATAATGAATGTTTGAACATTCATGGATTTGATTCAGTATTATTATTATTATTATTATTATTATTAATATTATTATCCTTTATTAGCAAAATTACTAAGCTTCATTAATTCTATTACCAGCAATTTGGGAACAGAAAAAATCCACTATGGATTAGGAACTGCTCTTTACTTATCCACTGACTTTTCCATTCCATCACGTTGTTTCTTCTCTTCATTTCATGTATATCATTATAACCCCCTGTAGGTTGTAGTAAGCAATAGGTGGCAGCAACCGCACTACACAGACATGGTTAATTCTCCCTTATGCTTTAAAGTATGCATTTTATGGTCAAAAAGGCAAGTTTATGGCAAATTTTTAATTTTTCAGTCAATAATTGTAAAGAATAATTACGGTATGTTATCGATTGTCCCTTTGGCCCAACACTTGTTGAACTTTCTCATCCATTTCTCATATAGAACTACTGGTGAATGGCATGTGAACATGTACAATATTATTTCCTATACTGGTTTGTTATACTTTCACTTTTCTGTAAGCATCTTATATGTTTGGTACAAATGCCCAATTTTATTAGAAACTTTTACTGAAAATGTTTTATGTGGTTACAATACACAAAATTGGAATTTTCAAACTTCAAAGCTAGACCTTCCCACCAGTACAAAAGTAAAGTTGCAAATCAGCTGGACCCACCAATTTTGGCAGGAAGACTAACCATTTTGTCAGAGATAAGGATCAGGGCCTCCACCATGTAAGAGATAGTTGTCAACCAAATGACCAGATAGCATTGAGTATGAGCACTAGACGCAAAAATACATGCACTTACACGCCTTGGCTGCTATCAATTAGGTTAATAATGGATGTCGGAGGGATGTTCTGACATGCTGAATGCAATTGGGAATACAAATCATTAAGATCTGCTTCTGACAGCTCCCATTGTAATTCCTGACTAATGTTGTCCCAGATGATGGGAGACAAGTCCGGAGACTCTGCATGCCATGGTAGCACATTTTGGCCTTTGAGACTGTGCACAGTAGCACAAGTAACATGAGGCCTGGCATTGTTGTTTTGAAAAACAGCTCTTGGAATATTTTGGAGAAATGGATGTATAACTGGTTCCACAACCAAATCAATGTAATGCCAAGTTGTTAGTGTACATTGCGTGAAGACTAAATGCGTACAGCTACCTAACAGATGTGATGTTACCTTGTGAAGGCCCCTTCATGGCATTGTCCACGAGGTCTCCAGATGGAGATCGGAAGCTGGAATTTGAGTAGTGGAGGCTGGAATGGAGGACTATCTTGAGCAATAAGTCCATATTTTGTCTTGAATGCACTCATAGCTGTAGAATGGTCTGGAGACTATGTGGGCAACACCATGAAGAGGCCTTCATGAGGTAATGTCCCACCTGTCCTATTCCCGGAATATGGTGTGTGGTGGCATAATGTATGGTAGTCTTCATTCCAGGTAAACTAATAGCTCGGCATTACATTGATTTGGTGGTGGAACTAGTGGTACAGCCATTTCTCTAGTGTCCTAGGAACCATTTCTCAACTTGACAACACCAGGCTGCATGTTGCTTAAGCTACTATGACTAGTCTGCTTGGCCTGAATGTGTTACCATGGCCTGCAGTGTCTCCAGACTTGTCCTCCATCGAGTGCCTCTGGAACACTAATGACTTGCAATTTGCAAAAAGAGCTGCCAGCAGTGGATATTGATTATGTGAATCTGCAAATACATTTAGAGTGGCATTAATAAACCTCATTGATATCATACCAAGGCGTGCAAGTGCTCATACTTAATTCTTATTCTAACAAATTGAGATGTTTTTATTTTTCTATGATTTGTATATCATTAACATGTCTATCCATCATATGATCTCCAAAACTCCCAAGACTTTTCCTTCTGGGGTTGCAATTTTAATGTTGAGAAGTGTATCTAATGTGTACAGCCAGCCATAACAAGAAAGGGGGCAGCATCCAAAATCTTCCAATGTATCAAATTTTTATTATTGTGACACCTTAGTGCATTGCATCATGTCAAAGAGATCAGCTTTTCTTATTAAGAAAAATGCCTAGTCTCCTTTGTGCTAAGATTGGATCTTCATTTCAATGATAAAAGATGTATGGGAGAGTAGATCTTCTCAATGTGATGTAAAAGGGGCTAAGATGTTGAAAAAAAATTTTTTTTTCAGATTATGCCTTATTCCTCATGATTTTCTGGGCCACACTTAACATACACCTGTCTTTTGTATAGCATATAAAGGAAGCATAAATGCTTGCAAGCTTTGAATGTCAAATGTTTTAAGAAACATGTCCACTATGTTTCTTCTTACCTCTGTTCTTGTATAAAATTTGCGTCAGTGGAAAAAAAATTCCAGAAATTTCAATATGAGTAAAATAATTTTTCATCTACCTCCTAGTGAGAACAGCAGTACACGAGATACTTACTGGTTATGTTTCCAGACATCTGGATGATGCATTTTGAATCTTTTCCAATTTCACGTGAGTTGAATGGCCGCACTCTGACTGCGACCTTCACGGATGCTCCCGCCATCTCCTGCAAAATAAAAAAACAGCTTGATCTTGATTCCTATGTTACATCAAACTGTGGACCAACTGTATGTTATATCCAGACATAGATATGGAAAACATAAGTCCCTTGTTTTCCTGTACATTTGAACAATGCTTTGTGATTTTGACGTCTTCCGTAAGTGTGAGGAGCTCACATTGTTACAGACAAGCAGATGGAAGCTCACCTTATCAAATATTCATATCTTATGTGAAGCCAACAAAGAAGCAAAAGAGTGGAAAGATGGAAGACATAGCCAGGCATTTCCATTTAAAAAAAAAAACGGAATATGAAGCTGATATTATTAGTAACGTGATATTCTCCACATCTAACCAGCACATCTCACAGTTTTCTTCTGTAATTTACAATGGAAGACATGTATTATGCCATGTCAACAGGAATGTTTCCCCTCAAAAATGGTAACTATGACTCTCCAGATCCATTCACAACTCCAATTATAGCGAATTCACAGCTCCAACTATGATGAATTTAAAAAGAAAAATATTTCAAAGAAATGAAATGAACCCTTCATGGTTCCCAGTGCCGCATATTGACAGTGTTAGTCTAAGGGCTTGTTCAAACAAACAAATAATAATGACATGTGCTGTCCGACCGAGTAAAAAATCAGACATCACGCTGACCAATATTAATCAATAGAGCTGTCCAGACTATCGTCTTTTCACAGGGATCACGTGTGTGTGAAAAAATCACATCGTGCAATATTCTCTTTTGACTCTCGGATCAGACACAGCCATTTAATTTTATGGGTGCGCAAAAAAAAGAAAAAAAATCGAACCCATGCGGAACATTCATATCGCATCCAATTTTTTGCGGATACATTGGCATTATTAACCTAGGAAACTGTATTTGATCTTGTACATTTTAAAATATTGATGTATGAAATCAGATGGATGGAACAAACAACTCATGGATGCTACACATATAGTAATATGGATGACAATACAGATGAAACTTGTCTGAGTTTTTTGGATGAAAATCAGACAATTTTTTATATGTTTCCTGGTCTTAAAGTGTAACTATCATTTTAATTTTTATTTCATAAATCAACAATACACAAGAAAATAAGCAACTATGGAATATTATCAGAGAAGTTTGTTTTTTTCTCTGCCAGGACTGATCAGATTACTGATGAGATGCTATGTTAGGCCCCCTTCACACGCCTGCTTAAAAAAACGTACACGTGACTCTCTGTGTGGTTTTCTGTTGGCAGTCGGCATGTACGTGTGTACCATCCGTGTGCCATCCATGTGTATGTGTGTGACATCTGTGTGCCGTCCGTGTGACAGGTACCAGAATACAATGCAGAATAGACATTACAGATTTTTAGGTGTTAAAGATGTGCAAAGATATACAGTAGATAGATAGATAGATAGATAGATAGATAGATAGATAGATAGATAGATAGATAGATAGATAGATAGAAAGTGGTCCATTCTTTGTAGGTGGAAAAACCTGCAAAATCGGCAGTAGTGTATCAAATACTTATTTTCCCCACTGTATATACCAGGAAGGGGACCAGGATGGGGGACATATATTCCAGGAAGGGGGACATGTATACCAGAAATGGGGACATATATATCAGGAAGGGATGGTGCCTGCAGACTAGACTGCATTTTCAAGGTAATAGGGTTTTAAAGGGAGCCTAACAAACTATTTTGCTAAACCTCTAGGAAACTACTGCCAGTTTGTGAAAGATTGAAGGTGAATCATGTAACCCTGTAAGGCAGGTGCTGGACCAGACACTTTACATAGATCATGTTGCAAAGTATCCTAAGGTGTGTGAACCTGTTGAGATAATACTAACTGCTTGCCAACCATCCCCAGGTCTCTGGGGTGAGACCTCTACGGACCAGAGCCAGTGGCAACTAGCAAGCCGTTTCCATTTTTTAAGAACACAGCTAGATCAAGGCTTTTTTAGAGCTTGAATCAGTTTACAATCACTATGTATGGTACTGTGCAGAAGTTTTAGGCAAGTGTGGAAAGATTTCTAAAATTTAAGAATGAAATGTTAATAGTTTATTTTTATCAAGTAACAAAATGCAAAGTGAATGAAAATAGAAATCGAAATCAAATCAATATTTGTCTTCAATACAGCTTCAAAGCATGAGTTCCTCCAGGTACACCTACACATAGTTTTTGACCTAATTCGGCAGAGAGGTTGTTCCAAACATCTTGGAGAACTAAACACGATCATCCATGATGTAGGCTTGTGCAAATACTTCTTTGTCTTCACATAATCCAAGACAGACTCGATGTGAGATCATGCCTCTATAGAGGTCATACAATCACTTGCAGGACTCCTTGTTCTTTTTCATGCTGAAGACAGTTCTTAATGACATTGGGCGTATGTTTTAGAGTTGTTGTCCTGCTGCAGACGCCTCTCTGATTGTATTATACAATGGATAAGTATCTGTATTTCTCAGAATTGAGGACACCATTCCTCCTGACCAAATCTCCAACTCCACTTGCTGAAATACAGCTCCAAACTTGCAGGGAACATCCACCATGCTTCACTGCCACCTGCAGACACTGGTTACTGTACCACTCTCCAGTCCTTTGGCAAACAAATTGCCTTCTATGGCAGCCAATATTTCACACTTTGACTCATCAGTCCAGAGAACCTTCTGCTATTTTTCAGCACCCAAGTTCTGATGTATTTGTGCATAATTGAGTCATTTGGGTTTGTCTTCATCTTAAGTTTGGTTTTTGGCCACAATTCTTCCATGAAGACCACTACTGGACAGACTACTCCAAAATGAACACTTGATTTGTGCAGCTTTGTGGTTTCTCCTGATGAAGAAGTTATAGATACTTCAAAACGCGTTGAGAATAAAACCGCAATCATCTCACTGTACCCTGGACTCTGAATGTTTCTTAGGGTGCTTTCACACTACGTTTTGCCACCCATTCATTGGCCCCCGTCCAGGCTTACTTCAGAACCCCCTGAAGACAGGATTCTGGCGTATACGCCTATGGGGCCATAGATTATAATGGTGCCGTCAGAGTGAATGTGTGCTTTGTCATGCATCATTTTAGGGCTTGTATGCCTGGAGCAGATGGACACCCAGAGGCAGTTTACTACATCTGAGTGTCCGCCTCCAGTAGGCATACAAGCTCAAAAATTATGCACGACAGAGTGCATATTCACTCTGTCGCCACCATTATAGTTTATGACCCTGTCGGAGTATACGCCAGAATCCCATTTTTCAGGGGCTTTGGACCTATGTCCTGAAAGGGTCAACGAACAGGTGTCAAAACGCAGTGTAAACGCATCCCTAATTCATACTGACGAGTAACGCAGCACACCCGCATCTCCTACAATTGATTTCTATGTTGGACCCCCAACCTGTGGAGCAGCTGGATTTATATCATGAGCTCCTAAAGTGTTGTGCTTTCTCATAATAATTAGTATTGCAGAGTTAATGATCTTGAGATATTCCTTATTCACACAGTTTATTTGAGATATATTCATTTCTGAAGCCTAATGATTTATCATTCCTGCCACATAACAGATGTTGAAGCAAGAAGATTTATTACTGGATGAAACTGAACTGATTAGAAAGTGTAAAAACGACTAACTAGAACAAGCTCCTGTAGATTAGTACATTATGGAGGAACAAGTGCGTTCAAGTACCTAAAGGTGCCATTGTTCTGTAATGTTAAAGAACAGTCCATCTATAGGGAAACTATAGCTCTTATGTAATTCCAGAAGAACACTACAAATTTCAGTTACTTAGGCTTCTTCTACAACCTTAGGGTATGTGCACACGTTAATTTGCAGTAGACATTTCTGCATCAACAACATGTCTCCTCACAGAAAAATGCTGAATAAAAAAAGTGCTTTTTTGTTTTACGTTTTTGATACTTTTTTTAAGCATTTTCCCCCCCATTCATTAGAATGGGTGAAAAATGTTTCAAAAATGCTGAAAGAATTGACATGCTGCAGGTCTGAAACTGCTTCAAATATGCAAAGAAAAAATAAGCAACGTGTGCATAAGATTTCAGAATTCTCATTCACTTTGCTGGGACAGTAAAATGCTGCAATTTTCACGGCAAAAACTTTCAGGAAAAAGAGATTACAGGATTCTCCGGGGGTGTAGATTTAGGCTGCTCTGCATTATTAGCAAGTGAGCAACGCCTCATTGGTAAAGACCATAAGAATTAGCAATAAATAAAAAAGTCCATATCTCTATGGTGGATTTAAAAAAAAAAAAAAATGCAACAAAAACAGAATTTTCAGGGGAGCAGCAAGAATAAAATAAAAGCAAAAACTAGTCACTTTTGACCTGGTGACCAAAGTTCTATGCATTCTTATGTTGTTATTCATTGTAGCACCCTATTAATTAATGGCAGAAGTGGATGTGACATTTGTAAACCCAGAATAAGTTAGTGTACCTAAGCTGCCCTGATAAAGTCTAAAAATATTTTATTGAGTAAAATGACCCTGAAAGTCGTCTTTGCCCCAGATGCATTGCTAGTGTGCTGTGAATATTAATGGGCTGGCTCTCTACTGAGTGAATTCAGATTCTGCACTAGAGATTTAACTGACCTATTATACTATATGTTATTAATATTAGAATACACATGCACAGGAACACCTAATCAAGAAAACTGAAGGCCGCTGTAAATGCTAATGAAAGATGCTGCCTAATTATGCACAGGACTAGATGTTATTTTAACCATTTATGCCTATGATTGGGCATATCAAAATTAACTATCAGGTACATGACTTGCAGTTTCAGGATTTGTCAAAGAAGCATTGCTATGCTCCAAAAACTGCAGACACAGCTCAAATGACTTCTCTTTTCAGCGAACCTTCCAGGTCGGTTAATGCTATAGAGCCGATGCAGGTAGAGCAAGCCAAACTCTCTGTACAAGAGCAACAATGGAGGTATCGTGACAACGTGTGCATGTACTGTGGTGGCAAGGGCCATTATGTTCATCAGTGCCCAATGAAGCCCGGAGAACCCGCACATCTAGGGTTGGTCGGAGAGTTGACCCTAGATAAGAGAAATTGCTCCAAAACTGGTGACCGAAGCTACCCTGTGTTGACAGGAGAGGTCCCTCTCTGCGGCTGCACATTTGGATTCTGGCAACTTGATCCTTCTGATTCTTGTCCGTTGACTTCAGCTCCCTACACAACAGCTGGATCACCCCCTGTCTATTGCCTCCATTGAAGCAATATTTCTGGCAGAACGTATTTGTTATATCACACTGCCAGTCACCCTGTAGACTGGAACTGAGCATTCTGAAAAAATGTCTTCCTACATGCTAAGTCCGTAGACACAGTTTTTCTAGGCCTCTCATGGTTGTGTCCACCGGCCACGTGCATCAGTGGGGATTGTATTGTGCTACCAACTGCTTTGCTAAGATCGTGCCCAAGATTCCTCCTCCCATGCCTTCGGTCCTTTCCTCTTCCCATGGCTGGGTATTTCCTCTGTCCCTGCCTGAAACTCGTGTCTTCTGCTAAAAACACCTGCACCCCTGCCATACTTGAGCCTTGTCTCTGATGGTCTGTTCGAAAAAGGGGGAAGCATAAAGGGGCGTACTGTCACAGCTGTAACACGCGCGCATTCCCGACTCTGTGCTATTCACTGCGTTCGCCAATTTGCTTATCCTCATGACAGGCCGCCACACTGACTCTTCATGCAGCACATGCCTAATGCCTCCACATGGCTACACGGAGAGCATGGCCATATCCTGCAGGAGTTTAACCCTGCTGTATCCTGCAGGGTTTGGATTCCCCAACCAATCACCAACTAACAGGTGCTATATTAGGCAGTGCCGCTCTCCACAACTTTACCTGAGCTTAGGTTCCAGTTTGCTGTTAGAGACGAAAGAGTGCCGTGGGCGGTAGTTCCAAGGCGTTGACAAGCAGAAAAGCTAAGAAAGGGCCATATTGGCAAAGTAGCTCTCCTAAGGGCAACAAGGACGCTGAAGTACAGGACTCTCGCTTACTGAACTGTAGTGTTCTTATTAGGGACAAGGGAAGCTCCCGATGCACTGTGCTGGGTTGTGGTGAAGGCAGAGGCTATAACTGAGGAAGAATTGTGTGAGTTTAGGAAGTAAAGAAAGAAGCTGTATAAAGATATTTTGTGTGTTAAGAGAAACATTCATGAAGATTTGTATTCGCTAACCACTCCTCCCCATACTCGTCCCCACCTTATGGTTCAGTAAAATACAGTTTATTTTTTTGTGGTAGTCTCTTTCATTGAACGCTATAACATCTGGTCTGGTGAAAGTGTTCCAAAACGCGCGTTGTGGCAGGCACCGAGACCTTCTACTTGCCTGCACCTGTTTGCACTTTACGGTGATGTATATATGTTATCTCTCTTCCATCATGGTTATACACTGTGTTCCAAATTATTATGCACATAGTTTAGGAGTGATAAGGTTATACTTTTTCTGTTTGTCATTTAAACTCATTGATGGTGATGTGTGTCAGGGCTCTTTATATCACTGAAAGCAATTGCAGATACCTGTGCAAATTAGTTTGGCAGGTGTGTCCAAATAAAGGCAAGACTACTTAAGAAGGCTGTTCCACATTATTAAGCAGCCTACATTTTTTGCCAAAATGGGAAAAAAAAGGATGTGTTGGCTGCTGAGAAGCAACAAATTGTGGAGTATTTAGGTCAAGGCATGACTACAATCAACATTGCCAAGACACTTCATCGTGATCATCGCACAATCAAGAAGTATGTCGCTGATTCCCAGCACACACGTGTGCGCGCTGATAAGGAAAAATTGAGGACTCTTTCCAACAGTCAATTGCGTAAGGTTAAAAGAACAGCTGCAAAAATGCCTTGTCATAGCAGCAGACAAGTTTTTGAAGCTGCTGGTGCCTCCAACGTCCCCAGAACAACAAGATGCAGGGTCCTTCAGAGGTGCGTAAGCCATCCTGTTGACCACCTCTATCCACTGGACACAAGCAGAAACGGCTCCAGTGGGCCAAACGATACATGAAGACTGACTTCCAAACTGTTTTGTTCACCGATGAGTGCCGTGCAACGCTCGATGGTCCAGATGGATGGAGTGGAGGATGGCTGGTTGATGGACACCCCATGAAAACACGGCTAAGGCGCCAACAAGGAGGAGGTGGAGTAATGTTTTGGGCTGGAATCATGGGGAGAGAGATTGTCGGCCCCTTTATGATCCCTGAAGGGGTAAAGATGAACTCCATAATCTATGTGGAGTTTCTAAAACAACACTTCCTGCCATGGTTCAAGAGGAAGAACCGTGCTTTCCGCAGCAAGATCATTTTCAGTCATGATAATGCACCGTCTCATGCTGCAAAAAACACCTCTGCATCTATGGCTGCTATGGGCATAAAAGAGGACAAACTTATGGTGTGGCCACCATCTACCCCTGACCTCAACCCCATAGAGAACCTCTGGAGCATCATCAAAAGGAGTGTCTATGATGGCGGGAGGCAGTTCACATCTAAGCAACAGCTCTGGGAGGGTATTCTGTCCACATGCAAAACAATTTAAGCAGAAACCATCCAAAAACTGACAAATTCAATGGACGAGAGAGTTCAGAAGCTTCTTTCGAACAAGGGGTCCTATGTGCAAATGTAACATCACCTAGAATAAACTTTTCACTTGAAAACTGTTTGATTTTATTTTGTAATAAGCTGATAATGCTTAGAACTTGACAATTGACCATTTTTTTGTTCAAAATAAAAAAAAGGTTGAAAACTCTGCTGTGCATAATAATTTGGAACATGCATTTTAAGTGTTTATTTTTTTTAAAAAGATACTGTTTTCATAGGCAGTTTGTTCCAAAACATTGCAATTATACTAGAATAGTAGATGACTGGAAAATAACAATGACTGCAATTCAGATAGGTAATTTAGAGAAAATATGAGGAAATATTATTTGCATAAACACACAGTGGAACACAGTGTAGGTTATATTATAAATTGGTATTGCACGGCCCATTATATGACCTAAGTATGTATATATATATATATATATATATATATATATATATATATATATATATACTAGCTGTACTACCCGGCTTCGCCCGGGTTAATGACTGCTGTTAGCAAAATAGAATGTGTTAACAAAAATGTATTCTGCACGCAAAAACCACAAATCAAATAGATAGAAATGTAATTATTAAAAGGCAAAAACTATGCTAATAGAAGTGCAGCGCCCCAGAGTCCTGGTCGTTGCAGTACTGTGGCTCCGCCACTATGGGGAGCTATGGTGCGTCTGATGGCACTGAAGGAGTTCATCTGATCAGGTATCACAGACACCAATACATTTCACAGTCGGGCCTCCGGGGGGAGCTAAGGGTTCTATTCACTAGGCCACTCCCCACCATAGTGGGTAAACTGGGGGTCAGGCAGGAAGTTAGATCAGAAAGCTGACTGGGTTGGAACCAGGCAACACCTTGTGGCAGAGGGTGTTGTGGGGGAAGATACAGTAGGGTCTCTGTCAGGGGTGGGATCCTGACAGAGGCTTGGCAACTTGAACGAACGTAACGGGACCGTGCCTGCTCAGGATAGCGGCGGTGCCCAAGGAAGGATTGGAAGCAAGATAGATTGTGCTGAGTGAGAAACGAGATCACGCAAAAGGAGAAATACCAGTAGGAGTCGTGCTGTAAGACCGAAGCAACATCCTACTGAGGCGCACTACCGGTGGCCGGAACGCCGAGGGAGTATCATAACATTCAGCTTCAAGCAATACTCCAAACAGCGGCAGGACAGTCAGTCTAAGGCGGGCTGTCTAACTCAAATCCCCTATGCAGTCTTGGGGGGCAACTTGTGGAGAGGGGCGACTCTAGGGTCCCGGAAGAGCTCCGAGCCTACCCGTCAAACGGGTGCCGTCCCAACCAGAACACCAGGGAGGGACGGAGGATTAGCAGAACATCATCTAATCGAGTTGTGAGGGAACTTAAGAAACAGACACAACAGTTGTGGGGACTTCCTGTAAGCACAGCAGGGAAGGACCACAACACCTAGCGCTAGAAGGAAGGCACAGATTTCCACCTGCTAAGAGAACTCTGGAGGTGCCATTGGGCCGGCCGGACTTGCGCAGCCTGGTGAACCGTATTCTGGACTGAGGACCCAGAGACCTTCAGTAAAGAGGTAAAGAGACTGCAACCTGGTGTCCTCGTTATTTACTGCACCACCACCACCATCCACATCTTTCATTTACTGTGCGCCCCTCGGCAGGGTCACGGACTGGGCCTAGCCACCGTGACAACCCCAGAGCAGAGACTCAGAGGCCCGGTACCGGGTACATCTCGGCCCTGCGGCAGTGGGGGCGCTACAAACTTGGCGTCACGAACAGGATCTACTTAAGCCTGAAGAATCAGGTCATGTGTGCCTTGGGACTGTGATTTGTTGTGCTTGGACTGTACTTTATTACAAAGACTGGGCTGCTCCATTTACCGCCAAAATCCGCCGCCATTACAGCGCTGAGAAGAGCGCAGGAGGAGAAGAGGGGCGTGGAGTGGGCGTAGGCAAGCTGGAGAGCGCGAATAATAATGGCCGCCCAGTCTAAATATTTCTGTGTCCTGAGGACGTGTCCGTCAACAGCTGAGGTCCGCCTCCTGATCCTGTTTGGAGGGTGGAGACCATGGAGATGGGGCCGCCCACGAAAGAGACCGCGGGAAGAGGACACTGGAGAAGGAGAAAAGATGGCGACACCGGGAACATCGCGTGGGACTGACCCGATCCAGCCTGAGGCTGCTCCACTCGACACAGCCCCAGATGCGCCAACCTTGCGGGGACTGACCCTCACGGAGCCACCGATGGGCCGACCCCCCTTGCCACCGTCTGAGGAGTGTGTAGCTGCAGCCGAGGCCCGCCGGATAGCACGCCGCTTGGAGGCTGATGCCCGCGTGCTCGCTCGGCTGGGCCAGCCCACGGAGGTCCGTTTGTCTCCGGTGTCCCCCGCTCCTCCCAACCCGGCCGCGGCTGAAAGTGCGCTGCAGACGCAGGGCCTGAAGATCATGCCAGAGGCCGAACACCTGCGGCGCTTGGTGGCTGCATGGCGAGACCGACCACAACCGGCAACCCAGGTTGATCTGACCTACGTCGCAGAGGTCCCATCGTCCCACTGGGGTGTAGTGGTCTCCTTCAACCCCCGACATGGAAGAGGGGTTATACAGGAGATCGGGGAGCCGCTACAAGTCCACGTGGACCGGGAGGAGGTAGAGCCTTGCGGAGGAAGGTACGCTCGCGACCTGGAGCCAGGTGATGCTGTAACTTACACCAGGTGGAGGAGGGCAACAGGCGAAGCTGGCTGGATGGCGCGGGGCGTCCAGCGGTGCGTCGCACTCCAAGCCACTGCCGGGGCATCAGAGGGTGAACCTCCTGCTGCAGAAGCCACAGAACCTGTCCCTGCGGAGCGGCGGGGAACCCGGACCCACCATGTACCTTGGGGGCGTTTAGGGTTAACTCTTAAGGGGATCCTTTTGTTGACCCGGGATCCCTATTGTTTTGTTTATTTTTCTGAGTTTTTTGTTGTACAAGTTTTCAGTTGAAAAGAACTGCCGCAATCATGAACAGTGCATGATACAAACTTTTTGTACATAGTTTGCACCTTATTAAAGGTGCTCCCTACTGGTTTTACTTCAAAAAGGACTCTTTGTGAAGATACCACACTGGAACCTTTGCCGAGTACGGACTGGTAGCTTGAGAAGACGTGCTACCTCATAGAGACTTGGTCCCCTCTTAAAGGGGACGTTCATGTGTTGCACTTAAATGGTGATATTGCTTTAAAGGCTAAGAGATAGCAATAATGTTTGATGAAAGAAAGTGATGATAATGTTTATATGAGAAAGTTATATGTATCCAACTAGTTAATCGTAAAGAAATGCTGATGAGGTTCTCCGAAAGAAAGTGAAAGATAGAAGAAGGATGCAGTGGGCCCGTAGGGGTAGACGTGGTGTCCAGCATGCATGTTAGTGAGAAAAATAATGAGAAGGTTTAATGTTCGATAAAAGAAACTGTTTTTGATAATGTTGATAGATAGTGGGGATAGAAGGTGAACCCTGAGTCCTCAGAGGAGTCATGTAAAAATGGCTCGGTGCTCTTAAACTGAAAGTAATGTTATGTTCTATACTGTGTATAGTAGTTGAAAAGGCAGTAGGCCCGGGCTGAACGGGGCGGTCCTGCATAGAAGGGAGAGGCAGTAGGTCTGGTGCCGTTAGGACAGGCGGTCCTGCAGATTTAAAGAAGGAGAATGGAAAAGTTAAATTGCCTTATAATGTGATTATAAGAAGGTCTTTAGTGGATGCAGAGTGTATGTCCTTAAAGGCAATGTTAAATTATTATTCAACAATTTTGCACTTAGTAGAATACCCAGTTGGGTAAAAGGAAAGTTAATTATAGCATGTTGCTATGATATCTAACCATGTTTGTAACGTTCAAGTGTCCTCACCTCCCATAAAGGGAAGCTCTGTTTAAGTATACTTATTGTTATTGCACTCAACAAAACTGTATGTCTTTTTGCTAACTTGTATTGTTGTTTTCTTCCCAGTCCCGGAGTACTGTGTTTAACCAGGGGGGAGTGCAGCGCCCCAGAGTCCTGGTCGTTGCAGTACTGTGGCTCCGCCACTATGGGGAGCTATGGTGCGTCTGATGGCACTGAAGGAGTTCATCTGATCAGGTATCACAGACACCAATACATTTCACAGTCGGGCCTCCGGGGGGAGCTAAGGGTTCTATTCACTAGGCCACTCCCCACCATAGTGGGTAAACTGGGGGTCAGGCAGGAAGTTAGATCAGAAAGCTGACTGGGTTGGAACCAGGCAACACCTTGTGGCAGAGGGTGTTGTGGGGGAAGATACAGTAGGGTCTCTGTCAGGGGTGGGATCCTGACAGAGGCTTGGCAACTTGAACGAACGTAACGGGACCGTGCCTGCTCAGGATAGCGGCGGTGCCCAAGGAAGGATTGGAAGCGAGATAGATTGTGCTGAGTGAGAAACGAGATCACGCAAAAGGAGAAATACCAGTAGGAGTCGTGCTGTAAGACCGAAGCAACATCCTACTGAGGCGCACTACCGGTGGCCGGAACGCCGAGGGAGTATCATAACATTCAGCTTCAAGCAATACTCCAAACAGCGGCAGGACAGTCAGTCTAAGGCGGGCTGTCTAACTCAAATCACCTATGCAGTCTTGGGGGGCAACTTGTGGAGAGGGGCGACTCTAGGGTCCTGGAAGAGCTTCGAGCCTACCCGTCAAACGGGTGCCGTCCCAACCAGAACACCAGGGAGGGACGGAGGATTAGCAGAACATCATCTAATCGAGTTGTGAGGGAACTTAAGAAACAGACACAACAGTTGTGGGGACTTTCTGTAAGCACAGCAGGGAAGGACCACAACACCTAGCGCTAGAAGGAAGGCACAGATTTCCACCTGCTAAGAGAACTCTGGAGGTGCCATTGGGCCGGCCGGACTTGCGCAGCCTGGTGAACCGTATTCTGGACTGAGGACCCAGAGACCTTCAGTAAAGAGGTAAAGAGACTGCAACCTGGTGTCCTCGTTATTTACTGCACCGCACCACCACCACCATCCACATCTTTCATTTACTGTGCGCCCCTCGGCAGGGTCACGGACTGGGCCTAGCCACCGTGACAACCCCAGAGCAGAGACTCAGAGGCCCGGTACCGGGTACCCCTCGGCCCTGAGGCATTGGGGGTGCTACAGAAGCATTTCACAACATATATTAGCTTTGTTATACTGAGAATGTCTTTGTTGCCTATATTAACCAATCAGAGCTCAGATTAATTAACTGTAGCAAAATAGAAGCTGAGCTGTGATTGGTTGCTATTGGCAGCCTGATAAATCCCCAGCCAACAGGAAGCCCACCCCCTGGCAGTATATATTAGCTCACACATACACATAATAGACTGGTCATGTGACTGACAGCTGCCGTATTTCCTATATGGTACATTTGTTGCTCTTGTAGTTTGTCAGCTTATTAAATCAGATTTTTATTTTTGAAGGATAATACCAGACTTGTGTGTGTTTTAGGGCGAGTTTCATGTGTCAAGTTATGTGTGTTGAGTTGCGTGTGGCGACATGCATGTAGCGACTTTTGTGAGATGAGTTTTGTGTGGTGACATGCGTGTAGCAACATTTTGTGTGTCGAGTTGCATGTGACAGGTTAGTGTAGCAAGTTGTGTGCAGCAAGATTTGTGCATGGCGAGTTTTATGTGTGGTGCGTTTTGAGTATGTGCAAGTTTTGTGTGAGGCAACTTTAGCATGTGTTGCAACTTTTGTACATGTGGCAATTTTTCTGTGTGTGCAAGTTTTGCATGAGGTGAATTTTCCATGAGGTGAGTTTTGCACGTGTGGCGAGTTTTGCGTGAGCCTAGTTTTGCATATGGTGAGTTTTGCATGTGGAGAGTTTTGCGCGTGGCGAGTTTTGAGTGGTGACTTTTGTGTTTCGACTTTTATGTGGCGAGGTTGGTGTGTGTGTGGTGAAATGTGTGCTGAGGGTCGTATATGTGTTCAAGCACGTGGTAGTGTGTGGCGCATTTTGTGTGTGTGTTCATATCCCCGTGGTGGTGTGGTGATTATCCCATGTCGGGGCCCCACCTTAGCAACTGTACAGTATATACTCTTTTTTTTATTTTTTTTTTATATAACCTGTTGGATGCATCTATTACCTCCTATAAGTTGTATATAATATTGAGTGCTTTATGTAAATTCTGGCATGCAGGGTTCCTAGTGCCCTATTTTTTAATTGGGTGATCGTTCACTGTTGTCACTGCCTTCTTGCCCCCCACAATAAAGCAAGTTTTATTAGACCTATGGTTGTCATTTGGGTTTTTTCCCTCCCTCCCTTTTTCTATGGCATGTTTTTGACAACCGGTCTTTCTACAGGTCCACGGCAATTATTATTCCTGGGCATTAATAATTTCTAATTTTGACTAATATTGTGTACAGTATTGCCCAGATGTTTATTAATAGTATTTTGCCTCTGGTCACTCCCATTTTTGTTTAACATCTGGTCCTGGCCATCCTAAGTCACCGGCACCATGCGGCCTGCAAGGGCCAAGCGCTCCTGTAGTTAAAGTCCATACACCCATACAGGACCTCTATTTTCATGCAGCTGCCGCGGCGTGAAACACGAGTACCTTGTCCACAGGTTCCACCCCGCGCCACACTACAATAATAGTGTAGAGTTTATACCAAGCCCACTTTCAGTCACACTAGCACATTCAGGTCAGAAGCTGGATGCAATGTTGATGACCACTCATCGGAGCCTGCCCCTCAGCAACAAGGAGGTCAAGAATTGGGGAGTGGTGTGCTCCTGAAAACACATGGTGAGACTGCCCCTTTAATACAGTCATAAGGATTGTACTTTATGAATGAATTTATGTTCTCTACAAATTAAAATGTCTTGCTAGAAAATGTCTTCAGCGAAATGAATTAATTTTTATTATTGTAGAATGTAGAACATTATAGTAACACGAAATGGAATGGTCATTTTATTCTGGACATCTACCTAATAGCGCTTTTGACCTCCATTAGCTTCCCAGAGGTCAGACCCCACCGGTCAGGAATTTTTCACCTATCTTTTCACTAGACCACCCCTTAAACTTCTATTCCCCATAACAAAACACAAACATGGTGAGTTTTTATACAGTCATCATCTGACATCATTGGTTACCCCAAGCCCAAACAAGCAACTACAATATTATCAATGCAAAGATGGGGGCTCCTCTAGAAGATTCAAAGATGATGCAGAGTTTTAGTAATGGCATCATATTGTCGGACATACTGTAAGACTACCGACTAATGTCTACCACTTTTTGCGAGCCCTGTGACAATATTTTGTTCATGTATTGCAGATATAACCATTATGTTGTGTTATATCCAGGACGCACAGACATCATGGCATTCCCATTAGAAAACTAATGTTGTTGTTAAGAAGAAAACATGAGCAGAGGACGGCCATTGTCACACTTTGGAGACGGGCATATTGTAGATGGTGATCAGACGCTTTATGTGGAAATGTCATTATTCTGCTCATTAACATAAAGCTCAGCTGCTAGGCAACAGTAACCTTCCTCATCCACCTCTCAGCCTCCATTCTTCCACACAGCATGGCTGACTAGGCCGTTCTGCAAGTAATATCATCCATTCAGAACAGGAATGGGCAATGTTCCAGGGGATGCAGGGAAAAAGAAAATGACTGCTTTCCCATCATGTCTTCAAGCCTTTCACTATGCATTAAGGTTCAGACTGATGCATTCTACAAATGCAGGATCATGGGCAAGATCCGAAATAATATCACAATGAAGTAAAGTATACAGGAAATGGGAACGATATTTGGATGCTGTAAATTCCTGACTGAAGACAGATTGCCATGCTTGTTCCTCTCCTCTATAATTATGTTACTTATGTCATTAGGCTGTCTAAAGCCCCCCATACACTTTAGACCAGACATGGATAAAGTGTGGCTCACAGGCCACGTCCTGCCCTATGTTTGTCCTAGTCTGGCCCGCGCACCGAGACAGCTGGAGGGCCGAAAACAGTTTCCCATGGGCCACACCATGCAACTGCCTTTCCCCACCCGATGTCCTGATGTCTCCACTATCTGCATCCTCAGGATGCTAATAGCGTTGTATATAATGACTGAGACAGCAGACATGATGACGTCACTACATCGATTTGCGTCTGCTGTGCGGAGCATTAGTGTACACACCAAAGAGTTTAGCAGAGCGCCAGAGGAACAGGGGCAAGGTGGGTATGTGCTGTTTTCATTTTTAATGTGTGGGATGTGTGTCTGTATATAGGAGGGTTATGCGGGGGCTCATACTGTACATAGGAGACTATGTGGAGCTCATACTGTGTACAGGGGACTATGTGGGGCTCATATTGTATACAGGAGGCTATGTGGGGCTCATACTGTATACAGGTGGCTATATGGGGGCTTATACTGTATACAGGGGGCTATGTGGAGGCTCATACTGTATACAGGGAGCTATGTGCAGGATCATACAGTATATAGGAGGGTGTCAGCATACTTGATTCTGTTCAATATTAAATGATACAATTAATATTAATCTAAAATTATAATTAATATGTTAATATTATTAATATTGAGCTAAATTAATTTCAGCATATTGGTTCGGCACTCCTCAACAGTTATGGTCTCTCATGTGGCCCCCCTGGAAAATTAATTGCCCAACCCTGTTTTAGATGAATGTTGTTTCAGCTGATCGTTAGTCCAGCAGTTATTTCCGTCTTTTCTCTCAGACATCTTTGGAGGCATCTTACCTCCCCCGACAACTATTTGTTGGGTGTCCCCATACACAGTAGGCTATCTGTCGAACCTGCCGATATCAGCGGGTTCGAACTACGTTAGCCTAATGTGTATTGAGGCCTTAAATCTCTGTTCACGTTTGCATTTTTATAATGGAATAAAAGTCTGGCTTCCAGAAAACAGTACACAGACCCCATAACAATCAATGGAACCCCTCTATTTCTGTTTGCATAACTAATGCAAACAATCACTTAGGCTATGTTCACACGTTGCATTTTTGCTGATTTTTTATGCAAATTTTAATCTGTTATAATAATCTTTTTTCTCTTATTGTATGGCAATGAGAGTTCATTCTTGTTCTCAGTTTCTGCCCTGTCTCACCTACATACAGACCCCCAGTTGGATATTTAGTACAAATGATTAGGTACACCACATACAATAAGAGAAAAAAGAATGGATCTACCTGTGGCAATACATTTCTGTCTCCCGGATCATAACATTATGGACATGAAATTACTTGTATTAAAAGTTAGCTTCAAATCTCAAAGAGACAGAAGAATATGGGAATATAAACTGATGATAAACTTTGGCACTCTTAGTGCAGGAATGAATGTGTCGCATGGATTTATGTCTTTTTACATCAACTAAGGAACTAAGGAATTTGCCCCTCAGACCATGTTGGGTCATCACAACAGAACCAGACCCCAATCAGAGGACAATAAAACATTCACACTCCTTATCTAAGAACTGGTCCAATATTTATGGACATAACTGTTTATCACTCATGGTAATTCTGCTTCATGTCACCTGGCTTATCCATGTTTTTTTCTTCTGTGATGTGTTGTGCATAAATATGTGATTCTCCAGAATTTCTTTTAGTCTATGCCTGATGAAGAGACCTGTGAAGTCTCGAAAGTTTGCAATTTGTTACCATCTTTTCAGTTAGCCATTAAAAGTTATCAACTACTGAGGACTCTCAATTCTAAATATTTTACAGTTCCTTGTAGAAATGGCAGAAACGTTGGTGGGTATTCCCCACAAGGTGAAGGTTAGTTGCAGCTGAATGTGTTGCTCTTCCGGAGTGCTGCCGGTGGCAGACACTTCTGTCGCTCCTTTCTGCGGCGGTGCTGTGGTGTTTTGGGGAATACCCACCAACGTTTCTGCCATTTCTACAAGGAACTGGACACCAGATAGTTCTTCCATCGGCTACAAAGAGGTATTAACTTTACCACCAACTCTTGTTTTCATCTTCTGTGGAATATTAGATTCCGACCTTCCACTCTGCAGATATTTGAATGAAGTTTGCAGCAACCCATGTGCCTTTATGATAACTTATTAAGATTGCAGATTAGATCTATCTATTAGTGTCTTCATTAATCAATTTAGGGGATACAATCTAGAGCAAAAAAATCTATATGTGTTTAAATTTTAAGCTGTGTTTTACAGGACCACCATAAGCTATGAGATTTCAGAAATGTCATACACAAACATTTTTTTCCTGACTGAGTTGGAAAACTGCAATGTTTTTGGAAACTGCAGCATGTCACTTCTTTCAGCGTTTTTGCAGCGTTTTTCACCCGTAGAAAGCAATGAGTAAGTGCAAAAATGCAGCACAAAAACGCATCTATCAGGTTTTGCTGCGTTTTTAGTGAAAAAAAGCAGGTACAGCAGTATGTGAAAGTACATTTATGTGACGTATAAGTGAGATTATGGTAGGTTGGTTCTCACAGTTCCTGTTCTACAGCAACAGATTACAAGCCTCGGAAACCAGTTTTTGCAATCGAGTCACAACAAATCTTCTAACTAGTGTTCCTGTCCCATTTTAGCCCCTTCATTTCCTCTGCTTGTCTTCCAGGAGTCTACAACTGTCAGCCCAACATCATCAATTTGTAATACAAATTAGCTGTATAAATACTGGAATGGAATTAATTCTGTAATTTCCAGTCGTAACAGCCAGGCAAAGGAAGATGGTGGTCGAAACCATGGACCATCAGCTACATTTTGTGTTATTTTGTTATAGATTAGAGTCTTGACATGACAAAGGGATGTTTAGGGGCACAGTTCTAGAGGGGGGGGGGGCAGAAATAGAGGTTGAACTTGGACTACAGAGGTATAGATTTTGCATTAGAGCCCAGAGCTTCCAGTTGCCTTCCTGGGAGGTTTTCAGTACTACAGTATATCACATGAACATGTTTGTGTGACTACTGACCAAGCCGTTTGGCCACTGATTTGGCCATTAGACCAGGGCATTGAAGCCTGATTGAAAAGTAGTAGCAAAAACCCCATACGTTCCTATGCGAAGCTACCCTGGCGCCTGAGTTATAATTCCCATTAGTACATGATTTATCATGCAAGATGGCTTTAACATGGTGTAGGAGTCTGTGCCTGGGAAATTACAGCATATCTGGTCTCCAGTATACTGTACTGCGTGCGTAACTACAGATCTGGTCCTAAATACTAATGAGATATTTCAAAGTAGAGTAAGTTGAACTAATTTGATATATACTTTAATAGGTTCTGGCCTCACTGTTTAACCATTATAAATTAAACATTTAGTGGGATTATTTTTAGGCCTGTGAGCCTTCCACGTTTTTGATCTATAGCTGTAATATTAGTGTAGTCTATGTGGTAATATAGACATTCATCCTGCCACTTTTGACAGATATTATATCATCAATGTATACAAGGAAACAATTAAATTCACCTCCATATATGCCTACGCCATGACAATGCTTTACAGAGGGTCAAAAGGGGCGGACCTACCATTGGTGCAACTTGTGCAGCCGCACTGCGGGCCGAGATGTAAGGGGGCCCACTGCCACCGCAAACAAATTGCAGCTTCTGTCACAGATACATTATTGGACTACAAGGGGGCACATATGCTCGCATAGGGGTAGGGCCAGTTTTAGACAAAGTGGGGCCCTGGCAAAAGTTTAACGTGGGGCCCAAATGCTCACATATTGCACCATCACACAGAAACATTTCTGTTGTATTTACATGCGCTGAGTTCAGGCCAATAAACGTGCATGATCGACCATATTGAAATCGTTTGACGCTTGGCTCCCGGCTTCTTTTCTCCAGCTGAGGAAGAATGATGGGTACAGATAGTCCTCGATACAGTATAATGCAGGTCCCATATAGTATACATAGTATAATGCACTCCCCATGGTCCTTGATAGAGTATAATGCAGCCCCCTCAGAGTTTAATGCAGTCGCCCTCGGAGTATAATGCAGCCCCCCACACAGTATAATGTAGCCCCCCAGAGTATAATGCAGACCCACACACAGTATAATGCAGCCCTCCCACACACACAATATAATTCAGTCCCCCCACAAACACACACACAGTATAGTGCAGCCCCTCACACACAGTATAATGCAGCCCCCCACACAGTATAATGCAGCCTCCCATACACAGTATAATGCAGCTCCCCGAGTATAATGCAGCCCCCTCAGAGTATAATGCAGGCCCCACAGAGTATAATGCAGCCCCCCCACACACACAGTATAATGCAGCCCCCCAGAGTATAAAGAAGTCCCCTCAAATTATAATGCAGCCCCATGCACACAGTATAATGCAGCCCCCCCCACACACAGTATAATTCAGCCTCCCCCACACAAAGTATAATTCAGCCTCCCCCACAAACACACAGTATAATGCAGCCCCCCTACACAGTATAATGCAGCCTCCCACACACAGTATAATGCAGCTCCCCGAGTATAATGCAGCCCCCTCAGAGTATATTACAGCCCCCCACACACACAGTTTAATGCAGCCCCCCAGAGTATAATGCAGCCCCCTCAGAGTATAAAGCAACCCCTTTGGAATCCAATGCAGCCCCCTCACACAATATAATGCAGCCCCCCCCACACACAGTATAACTCAGCCCCCCCACAAACACACACAGGATAGTGCAGCCCCTACACACACACAGTATAATGCAGTCCCTCACAGTATAATGCAGCCCCCACACACAGTATAATGCAGTCCCCCCACACAGTATAGTGCATCCCCCACACACAGTATAATGCAGCCCCCACACAGAGTATAATGCAGCCCTCCACATACACAGTATAGTGCAGTCCCCACACACATTACAGTGCAGCAGACACACGCACAATACTTATATCTCTTCCTTGTTCCCCTGCTACTCTGGCTTCTGCAGAGTGTCTCAGCGACTCATCAGCTCCACTGCTGGCACACATGGAGTCAGAGGCACAGTGATGGGAGAGGGAGGGTCATCTGGCACGCTCTCCTCCATCACTGCTTTCAACTACTGTATATTGAAGTTGAATGCGCGATACGGGGGGCAGCACCAGACCCCTCTTACTCAGAGGCCCCATATCAGCCACTGGCTGGGGGACCCTGGAGGAGCGGGGGCCCTAGGCAGCTGCCTGGTCTGCCTGCCCATAATGCCGGCCCTGAATAGTGGCCCTCTTCAGTCTCTGTCTGCCACTGATGGTAAAGTTAGTAACCTTCACCAACTGGACAACCACAAGCCCCAATTCATCAAAGTGTGTACTTCAGAAATCTTTTGCAGTTTTCAAATCGGTTTTGCCCAGGAGTGCCAAAATGGGCAAAACAAAACGGGGATGTGGGCCTGGTCTTCTGACATCTCAAGGTCAGTGGATGTGAAAATACATGGGGACAGGAGGCCGGTTCCGGGTGCACTGCTGAAATGGACAAGGAATCCTTGAGGCTGATGGAGTCAGCGGGCTTGGGGGTAGTCCAGGACAAACGAGTAATAGGGCAGAAGAGGTGTCGTACTAAGGAGGAAGAAACCGTGAATTGCTGTGCCGTATCCCATCTGTCACCACCTGATGAACTTGAATTCACCAGTAAATGTTTGCCTGTTGTAAACAACTTGGTGTCCCTTGAATTGTGTGTGGTGACTCCTGAGGATGGAGGCCTGGAGGCAGCGGAGGCCTGAGGCCTACAAGTGAGTGTGATGCACCCACACCCTACAGCACACTGGAACTGGGACACTGTCTGTAAATTGCCAGAGTGTAACCTGGACAGCAGCTCGGACGTGACAATCGCCCAGCAGCACTTTACACTTGCAGGGTCTGACACTGGCGGCACTGATTGGACAATGCCATTTTCTTTAGGGACAAGCCCTCAACTAGTAACACCCAGCTGTCAATTTATTTCTAAATTGTTAGGGGGAATAACAGGGGAATGGCTCCAAAATTGTTATTTCACTGATAATTCACTACACTGATATTTACCAAAACAGACAAGGAGAAGTGATAGGTTTTCTATAAGTAGAAAATAAAGCACTTATATGGTCACCTGAGGTAGCACCCTCTTTACATATATATATTTATACTTTGTCATCCACATGATGGATAAGCCAGTAGAGAGTTCTTAATCCATTTTCTATTAGAGTTACTTCTATATCTCTCTCCTTTGCTGATTAGCAAATGGAATATAAAGGCAATTCTAAGAAGCTGAAAGCCGCTGTGCAGCCCTGACACTGACAGATCATTCCCCTAGTACAAAGACCGGCTGCTTTATCTCTTACACTAATAAGACTAGCGATGTTGTCAGAAAGAATAAGGTAAAAACTATATTTCTTGTAATAATGTTTCCTTCTGATCCAGGTGATTTTGCAGTGGAAATTGCATTCAGTGTGTACTAAACCTCAGTAATAAATCTGCCACGACTGAATGTAAGGGAAGTGTAGTAGCAGCCATATATTGCTATGGTACTGTTGGTCGGGGAGAATGGTCGTAAACATTAGTTTAGCCTGCATGAACGTTTTATAGAGATGTTCCCTTGATTTTGCTGTATAAATTATAATGGATGCGCAAACTACATTTTGTTATGAGTATAAAGTACTGTTGTAAGGAGCTGAGCTCTTCTAGCCCTGTTCCCTAATAAGGCGGCTGCAGGTAACCGGGTGCTCAGTGGAGGTGATGGGTGTCGGACCCCCACTGACCTGATGATGATGACCTATCTAGGTCGACCCCTTTAAATTCCACCGCTTGTGATTTCTGTCCTGCACCCCTCTTCTTCAGGATGGCCAATGACCAACCGATTTTGGCTGCTTGTCATTACTGTCCATGAGGTTTATCAGCCAATTATGGCCAATCATTTGCCACTTTGCTCAAGCGCAGATTTTCATACATCGTTTTACTGTCTGACATGTTGGCAATAAATCTGAAAAGCGAAATATCAACCAATCTGTCTCATATAATTGTGATCTACAACTCACAACTAGGTTATCAGAGATGAGGACAGACGAGGAAGAGAAGCTGTCTCTACCTCCTTCATTAGGATCATTTCCCTAAAACTAAAGCAGGATCTTTTTAGTGCGATAGTGGTGGGTATTTATCAACATATATTTATATCTCTATACCAGAACATCAGAATCTTTGCCATGTACCTAGACTCCTAGAGCTCAATGTTATCGAACAATAAAGAAGATCCACTTCATTCTTTCCATTTCCTCCTTCAGTCTCTTTTGTTAAGAACAAGACCAGACTATCTACTGTTGTGTCGCAGAAGCCGGATGAATCATGTTTTTATAATAAATGCTTATCTTGGGATTGTATACGTCATGCACACAAAAGACATCAGTCAGCACCTTCTACAAAGAAATAAAATGGCTCCACAAAGCTGTCAGCTTTTCCGATACAGCTGCACCGACAAATCGATCTGCCATCGTTACGAGCCATAGACCATGAGTTACAGATATGGTGTGACAAAGACACAAATCAAAGCGGAGGCGAGATGCAGTCAAGAGACTAAGAAATTGTGTGGGAAGAGGAGTTAGGTAATAACAGGTACGTACTCAATTCACAATATACAAATGCATTAATAGGATGAAGCTCTTGGAATAAACCATATATAAGGTGAGTGAGCAGGAACGACAATGCAGCGCCCCAGAGTCCAGGTCGTTGCAGTAACGTCGCTCTGCCGCTAAGGGGAGTGATGTTGCGTCTAATTACACTAAGGGAGTTCACCTGACCAGGTATCACACACTACACTTCACACTCCGGCCACCAGGGGGGGTGGTTCTATCTAGTAGGCCACTCCTCACACTCTGGTAAAACTGGGGGGTTGGACAGGAAGACAGAGAGAGAAGTAACTGGGAAGAGCTAGAGAGAGGACCTGTCAGGGATGGGATACTGGCAGACTCCTGAGAGAACAACGCAACAAGTGAGCAACGGGAATACAGCAGAGAGAGGCAATAGGACCAGAAGGAGTCGTGCTGTAAGAGCGAGGCAACATCCTTCTGAGGCGCAAATAGTCGGTGGCCGGAACGCCGAGCAAGTAAGAGACTACAAGCATTACTTCAAACCACGGCCGGACAGCCAATTATAGGTTGGCTGTCTCACTTAAACACCTAAGCAGACAACGGAGGCAGCTGTGGGAGAGGGGCGACTCTAGGGTCCCGGAAGAACTCCAGGCCTACCCCGTCATACGGGTGCATCCTAACCATATCATCTGGGGGACGGAGAGAGAACGAACATCAGAGGCAGACAGAATCAGTTGTGAGGACTATCCCGGGGTGCTCAGCAGGGAAGGACTACAACATAGGCGCTAGCAGGTAGACGCTGATTCTCACCTGTCAAGGGAACTCCTAATGTGCCTTTGGACCGGCCGGCCTCAGACAGCCCTGTTAACAGTGCTCTGGATTGACTATCTCGAAGCCTTCAGTAAAGAGGTAAAGAGACTGCAACCTGGTGTCCTCGTTATTTACTGCGACCTGCACCGCACCACCACAACATCATCACCATCCACACCTTTCATTGGACTCCCCTCAGCAGGGTCACGGACCGGGTCTAGCCACCGTGACAACCCCAGAGCAGAGACTCAGAGGCCCGGTACCGAGTACCCCTCGGCCCTGCGGCAGTGGGGGCGCTCCAACTTGGCATCACGAACAGGATCTACTTAAGCCTGAAGAATCAGGTCATGTGTGCCTTGGAACTGTGATTTATTGTGCTTGGACTGTGACTTATTGCAAAGACTGTGCATTGTTATTGCCGCCAAGAGTTCCCGCCACAATTCGCCATCGCCGCGCACGGAGGGAGGAGCCTTAGCTTCGTGGGCGGAACCGGTCAAAAAGAAGTGTGGAACGAGAAAGCGCAGTAAAGTGCCAACCCCGGAAGAGGAACTCCGACCTCCAGCAGGTTAGTGGGAGGAAGGGACAGCCATGTCTGAGTCAGGGGGAGCGGAGGCGGCGGTCGCAGCCGTGGACGCAGAGGCAGCTCCGGTCCCCGTAGCGGACGTAGCCGCGGCCCTAATACCACCACCGGTGGCCGCAGAGCCCGCTGCCCCCATCAGCCAGTCGGACACTGCCGCTACCACAAAGGCCATAATGCCCTTCTCTATGCCGTACCTGCCCGGAGCGGCCTGGCTCCCGCGATACTCCGGGGAGTCGCACACATTAACTGATTTTAAAGAAGGAATCTGCAGTCTGCTCGAGTTCTATCCCCTGACGGAGCCTCAGAAGGTTCATATGATAATCGGCCAGCTCTTCGGGGCGGCTCTGAGAGAAGTGAAGTCCTGGCCCGCCACGGATAAGGGAACTGCACAGCAGGTTTTTGCAAAGCTTAAAGCCACCTTCGATACCCGCACTGCTACAGAAATTAAACTGACTTTCTATGGATGCAAACAGAGACCGCAGGATAGCTTACGGGACCATGCCCTTAATCTCCAGGAGGCGCTGCGGGCCATTAAGCAGAGTGACCCCGACAGCATGCAGGATGAGGATAAACTCCTGAAGGAGCGGTTCATTGAGGGGCTCCTGTGCAGTCACCAACGGGGCCAATTGCACTTCCTGGCCATGCAAAATCCAGACTTGACTTTTGTGCAATTCAAGGATAAAGCTATCCAGGCGTTGCAGGAGCGACAGCCCAGCCGTGCAGCGCCTCCTAGGCATCCCGCTCTCACATACCACCAGGAGGTGGCGTCGGATGCCCCAGTCGCCGCCGAGGCCGATGCCCAGAGCCTAGAGGACGACTCCCCTGCAGGACTCTGCCTCCAGATGCAGGAGCTGACCAAGAGCGTTGCTGCCCTGGCCCGGACGGTGCAGTCCTTACAGGAGGCCCCCAAGGAGAAGATCCAGCTGGCCTCCAGACCAGAGGATGTCCCTTGGATGCGACAGAGGAGGACTCCGCCGACCAGAGGCCGGGACGACGATCGCTTCCATCGGGACGGACGACCCATCTGCCGCCGCTGTCATCAGGTGGGCCACCTTGCAAGGTACTGTCCTTTAAACGAGCAACCCCTGGGGCAAAAGGCCAACCCCCAGGAGTAGAACGGTCAGGCCCGCAGCATTGGAGAGCCAAATACATTGGAGGGCGACCAGTTCTTCCTGTAGTGGTAGACGGTATCCCCATGAACGCTTTGCTGGACACCGGTTCTCAGGTGACGACTATGCCTTACATGCTTTATAAACGGTATTGGGAGGACACCGATATTACTCGTGGCCCCGATGACGATTTCACCATAATAGCCAGTAATGGTCAGCCGTTGCCACAAGTGGGGTATAAAGAGGTCACCATCAAGGTGGGGCGGGTGGAAATGAAAGCCCAAGGGATTGTGATTGTTGTTATTGATCGCCGAGAATGTAATCCCATGATGACTATCGGTACTAATGTTATAGAAAATTGTCTTGCAGAAGTTATTGTTTTGTTGCAACAGGTAGCAGAAACCGCTGGCCACAGTGAACAACGCGCCCTGCAAAAAGAAATCAGAGCTCTGATGCAGAGACAGCAGATAGAGCTGACTGGTGGTGAGATTGGTCGTGTCACTGTGAGTGATTCAAGCCCCATCGCGATACCCCCCAGGAGTGAGATAATAATATGGTGTCGGGCAGCCATAGGCCTCAGGGGTAAGGACTACCAGGCCTTGGTAGAACCCGTATATTCAGACAATAGGCCTACTATCCTGACAGCCCGGGGGGTGGTCGACGTCCGCCAGGGGAGGGTGCCCGTACGTGTCCTCAATTGTGGGGAGGAAGAGGTCCACCTCACCAGGTATGCCACGCTCGCCAAACTGTTCGCTGTCAATAATAGTGTGATACAGACACCTGGACCCTTGGTCCCATCAAACGTGGCGGAGGACAACGGTTCTGCAGGGCACTCGAAAGATTGGTGTCGGGAATTGCATGTGGGCACTGACTCCACCCCATCCCATCAGAAACAGGGGGCCTACAGGGTGGTTCACGAGTACGAGCAGGTATTCAGCAAACACCCCTTAGATTTTGGACAGGTGAATGGGATCCAACATCACATCCCCACGGGAGATCACCGACCCATAAAAGAGAGATATCGCCCTGTACCCCCAGCTCATTACCAGTGTGCCAAGGACATGTTGCGAGAAATGAAGGAGGCTGGGGTGGTGAGAGACAGTTGTAGCCCCTGGGCAGCTCCATTAGTCCTTGTTAAAAAGAAGGATGGTACAATGAGGATGTGTGTTGATTACAGGCAGTTGAATCGCATTACACATAAGGACGCATACCCACTGCCCAGGATAGAGGAGTCTCTGGCTGCCTTAAAATCTGCTAACTACTTCTCTACCTTAGATCTCACCAGTGGGTACTGGCAGGTTCCCGTGGTGGAGGAGGACAAAGAGAAGACGGCCTTCACGACACCGATGGGTCTCTGCGAATTTAACTACATGCCCTTCGGATTGTGCAATGCTCCGGGGACGTTCTAGAGGATGATGGAGTGCTGCCTGGGGCACAAAAACTTTGAAACCGTACTGCTGTATTTGGATGATGTCATTGTCTTCTCTAAGACCTACGAAGACCATCTGAAGCACCTGGCTGAGGTGTTTGAAGCCCTGTCCAACTTTGGCTTAAAGGTGAAACCGTCCAAATGTCATCTGCTGAAACCTAAAGTGCAGTACCTGGGCCATGTGGTGAGCGCCGAAGGAGTGGCCCCAGACCCCGACAAGGTCACGGTGATCCAGGACTGGCCAAAGCCCAGCAAACTCCACGAAGTCCGGCAGTTCCTCGGGCTGGTAGGCTATTACCGGAGGTTCATTAAGGACTTCACCAAGAAGGCCGCGCCCTTGCAAGACCTGTTGGTGGGCCAATCAAAGATGACCAAGGGGAGGAACACCCCATTCGATTGGAACGAGGGGCTGGAGGGATCCTTCACTTGCTTAAAGTCGGCACTGATGGGAGAAGAGGTACTGGCCTACCCCGAATACGACCAACCGTTTGTGCTGTACACGGATGCCAGCAATGTAGGATTGGGGGCCATGCTGTACCAGGTCCAGAAAGGCAAGGAGAGGGTAATCGCTTACGCCAGCAGGAAGCTTCGTCCCACGGAAAGGAACCCTGACAACTACAGTTCCTTTAAGCTGGGATTCCTTGCCATCGTCTGGTCAGTGACAGAGAGGTTCAAACACTACCTGGCCTCAGCAAAATTCACTGTCTTCACGGATAACAATCCGCTAACGCATCTGGATACCGCCAAACTCGGGGCCTTGGAACAGCGGTGGATGGCCCGGCTGTCCAACTACGACTTCACCATCAAGTACCGGGCAGGACGCAAGAATGCAAATGCCGATACCTTGTCCCGAATGCCCAATTTGCCAGAAACGGGGGAAGACCCGGAGGCACTTGAAGAGGTGGAGCTGCCTGCATTCCATCGCCCCAAAGCCGCTCAAAACTCCCATCATGTGAAGAACAGGCACAAGAACCAACCGGATGCCATGCTGAATCCCCTGCCCCACCACGGATGGGTGGAGACCCAGGATGGTGACCCCGCGGTCCGTCGGGTGAAAGAGCTCTTGACGCAAGCAGGGTTGCATCCCGGCCCAGATGATCCACAGGAGACCCAACAGCTGTGGAAGGGGAGAAGCAAACTGTTTATCCATGATGGCAAGCTGTGCCGGAGAAGCATCGACCCACGTACTCACGAATTGGTATGGCAGATAGTAGTGCCAAGGCGAGATGCGCCCATGGTTCTGGGAGCCTACCACGATGGAGCCGGACACTTCGGATGGAAGAAGCTGGAGAGGCTACTCCGAGGGAGGTTCTATTGGATTGGCATGAAGAGAGCCATTGAGAAGTGGTGTCGAGAGTGCGGTCCATATAGCCTACGCAGGAGGGACCGTGGCAGCCAACGGGCTCCCTTGCAGCCTATCATCACGAAGCGGCCGCTTGAACTGGTCGCGCTGGATCATGTGAAGCTGACACCTAGCCGGTCAGGCTATGTCTACGCTCTTACCATCGTGGATCACTACTCCAGATTTTTGGTGGTTGTGCCTGTCCAGGATCTAACGGCCAGGACGGCCGCCAAGGCTTTCCAGCAGTACTTTTGTAGGCCCCATGGCTACCCAGAGAAGGTACTGACCGATCAGGGACCAGCATTCGAAGCGGAAGTGTTCCAAGAGTTCTGCCAACTGTACGGGTGTAAGAAGATCAGAACCACACTGTACCATCCCCAAACTAATGGGATGTGCGAAAAGATGAACCAGGTGGTGATCGACTTACTAAAGACCTTGCCCGTAGAGGAACGGAGCCTGTGGCCAACGAAGTTGCCTGACTTGGTGGACATACAGTGGGGCAAAAAAGTATTTAGTCAGTCAGCAATAGTGCAAGTTCCACCACTTAAAAAGATGAGAGGCGTCTGTAATTTACATCATAGGTAGACCTCAACTATGGGAGACAAACTGAGAAAAAAAATCCAGAAAATCACATTGTCTGTTTTTTTATCATTTTATTTGCATTTTATGGTTGAAAATTTTTATTTGGTCAGAAACAAAATTTCATCTCAATACTTTGTAATACATCCTTTGTTGGCAATGACATAGGTCAAACGTTTTCTGTAAGTCTTCACAAGGTTGCCACACACTGTTGTTGGTATGTTGGCCCATTCCTCCATGCAGATCTCCTCTAGAGCAGTGATGTTTTTGGCTTTTCGCTTGGCAACACGGACTTTCAACTCCCTCCAAAGGTTTTCTATAGGGTTGAGATCTGGAGACTGGCTAGGCCACTCCAGGACCTTGAAATGCTTCTTACGAAGCCACTCCTTCGTTGCCCTGGCGGTGTGCTTTGGATCATTGTCATGTTGAAAGACCCAGCCACGTTTCATCTTCAATGCCCTTGCTGATGGAAGGAGGTTTGCACTCAAAATCTCACGAAACATGGCCCCATTAATTCTTTCATGTACCCGGATCAGTCGTCCTGGCCCCTTTGCAGAGAAACAGCCCCAAAGCATGATGTTTCCACCACCATGCTTTACAGTAGGTATGGTGTTTGATGGATGCAACTCAGTATTCTTTTTCCTCCAAACACGACAAGTTGTGTTTCTACCAAACAGTTCCAGTTTGGTTTCATCAGACCATAGGACATTCTCCCAAAACTCCTCTGGATCATCTAAATGCTCTCTAGCAAACTTCAGATGGGCCCGGACATGTACTGGCTTAAGCAGTGGGACACGTCTGGCACTGCAGGATCTGAGTCCATGGTGGCGTAGTGTGTTACTTATGGTAGGCCTTGTTACATTGGTCCCAGCTCTCTGCAGTTCATTCACTAGGTCCCCCCGCGTGGTTCTGGGATTTTTGCTCACCGTTCTTGTGATCATTCTGACCCCACGGGGTGGGATTTTGCATGGAGCCCCAGATCGAGGGAGATTATCCATTTTCTAATTATTGCTCCCACTGTTGATTTCTTCACTCCAAGCTGGTTGGCTATTGCAGATTCAGTCTTCCCAGCCTGGTGCAGGGCTACAATTTTGTTTCTGGTGTCCTTTGACAGCTCTTTGGTCTTCACCATAGTGGAGTTTGGAGTCAGACTGTTTGAGGGTGTGCACAGGTGTCTTTTTATACTGATAACAAGTTTAAACAGGTGCCATTACTACAGGTAATGAGTGGAGGAAAGAGGAGACTCTTAAAGAAGAAGTTACAGGTCTGTGAGAGCCTGAAATCTTGATTGTTTGTTTCTGACCAAATACTTATTTTCCACCATAAAATGCAAATAAAATGATAAAAAAACAGACAATGTGATTTTCTGGATTTTTTTTTCTCAGTTTGTCTCCCATAGTTGAGGTCTACCTATGATGTAAATTACAGACACCTCTCATCTTTTTAAGTGGTGGAACTTGCACTATTGCTGACTGACTAAATACTTTTTTGCCCCACTGTATATAATCACATCCCAGTAAATTCCACCAACTGCACTCCAGCGTACCTGATGCGAGGAAGGTCTAGCAAGTTACCCATTGATCTAGACATGGGGGTCCTAACCCCCGAAGATACCTCGCCGGATGCCGATTGGGATACCGAGAGGCGGCAAAGGTACCGCAAGGTACAGGAGTGCATGGAAAAAAGCCTTGCTCAGGCCAGGCAAAAACAGGAAAGGGACTACAACCAGCATGCCCCTGCAATTCCCTTGCCACCTGGTGAGCACGTACTCAAACGAAAGAGGAGGCTACACAAACTCGACGACCAATGGGAAGCGGAACTGTATACCGTCCTGCCATCCGATTTCGACAACACGAAGGTTTGCCTCATCAGCAAGGATGGAGGGGAGACGTCGACGGTGATATCCAGGGACCACCTTAAAGCCTGCCCTGATAAGCTGAGAGTGAGGGAAATGGATCCAGGAACCTCCCCACCTGCAGAAAAGGAGAAGATGATCCACACTGTCCTTGGTGATTTTCCCCAGTCCTGGACTCAGATAAATCAGGCCATCGTGGTACCTGTTCTAACGTTCCACCAGCCGAACCCACCAGAACCAATGGTGGTACCAGATCATCTGGCCCCGCAACCTCAACAAGCCCTACCTGAAGATGCCGTGCCGACCGTTGAACTGGTAAATCCTCCCTCTGCTATCGGCGAACCTGCCGTACCCACTGTTGGTAGCAGCAGCCCTGAGAGCTCCAGCCTGCCAGTGCTACCCAGACTCACTAGAAGTGTAGCTAGAAGGCAGTGCACTACACCAGCGGTAGCAAGCATAGTGGGCCCTGTTAGGCCAGTAGCAACCCCTACGCTGCGAAGGTCGACACGCAGCACCAAGAATCAAACTCCCCTCCGCTACAAAACTTGGAGGTATTAGTGAGGGCTGCTATTTAGTAAAAATTGGTTGTGTGCATATCTTTTGTTACAGGTTTTAAAATGGACAACGGAGTAATGGACAGTGAATTTCTCCAAAAACTTCTAAAAGGGGACCCCTTTGTTTACCCGGGGTCCCCGCTGTTTCAACCACTGAACTGAGAGTCATAAACTGTGCATGACCTAACTTTTGCAACGTTCAAGAGTCCTCACCTCCCATAAAGGGAAGCACTGTTATGTTTAATTGTTTATGATATTTCAAAATTTTGTGTGTTTTCTGTTAACATGTATTGTTGTTCTTATTTTCCCAGTCTGGGAGTACTGGATTTAACCAGGGGGGAGTGCAGCGCCCCAGAGTTCTGGTCGTTGCAGTAACGTTGCTCTGCCGCTAAGGGGAGTGATGTTGCATCTGATTGCACTAAGGGAGTTCACCTGACCAGGTATCACACACTACACTTCACACTCCGGCCACCAGGGGGGGTGGTTCTATCTAGTAGGCCACTCCTCACACTCTGGTAAAACTGGGGGGTTGGACAGGAAGACAGAGAGAGAAGTAACTGCTAAGAGCTAGAGAGAGGACCTGTCAGGGATGGGATCCTGGCAGACTCCTGAGAGAACAACGCAACAAGTGAGCAACGGGAATACAGCAGAGAGAGGCGATAGGACCAGAAGGAGTCGTGCTGTAAGAGCGAGGCAACATCCTTCTGAGGCGCAAACAGTCGGTGGCCGGAACGCCGAGCAAGTAAGAGACTACAAGCATTACTTCAAACCATGGCTGGACAGACAATTATAGGTTGGCTGTCTCACTTAAACACCTAAGCAGACAACGGAGGCAGCTGTGGGAGAGGGGCGACTCTAGGGTCCCGGAAGAACTCCAGGCCTACCCCGTCATACGGGTGCATCCTAACCATATCATCTGGGGGACGGAGAGGGAACGAACATCAGAGGCAGACAGAATCAGTTGTGAGGACTATCCCGGGGTGCTCAGCAGGGAAGGACTACAACACATAGGCGCTAGCAGGTAGACGCTGATTCTCACCTGTCAAGGGAACTCCTAATGTGCCTTTGGACCGGCCGGTCTCAGACAGCCCGGTTAACAGTGCTCTGGATTGACTATCTCGAAGCCTTCAGTAAAGAGGTAAAGAGACTGCAACCTGGTGTCCTCGTTATTTACTGCGACCTGCACCGCACCACCACAACATCATCACCATCCACACCTTTCATTGGACGCCCCTCAGCAGGGTCACGGACCGGGTCTAGCCACCGTGACAACCCCAGAGCAGAGACTCAGAGGCCCGGTACCGAGTACCCCTCGGCCCTGCGGCAGTGGGGGCGCTCCAACAATATTGTGCATACGTCTACAGACAAACAATTTAGGAGACCATCCCTGATAGTAATTAATGGTGTACACACTTGTTTCTTTGTAGTGATATTTTTATCTACAATGAAAAAATTAAAAAGCAGAAGAAATCCTCATTTTGGTCACATTTTTAGCAGACCAGTAAAATATGGATAGTAAATAGTAGAATACCTAATAACAGTGACAGCAATATAGTAAGGTATGGGTAAGTCTGCCTGTTATCCTGCAATTGTGATACAGAAGAAGGCAAAATCCATAAGGTTAAAGATAATAATTTTCAGGAAAGCCAACAATTCCTTTAAGGAAATCTTTCAGCGAGTTTTTGTTATGTTATCTGAGAAGAGCATAATCTAGTGGCAGAGATTCTGATTCCAGTGAGATATCACATAATAGGTTGTGTGTTGCTGTTTCAATAAAATCAGTGTTGGAGATTATCACTAAAGGACTAGGTGACTCGTGCCTCCTAGTCAACTGCTCTGTAAAGTTCTGCAGAGTTGTTGTCGCGTCCGAGCTTCTGTCCGCTTGCGCTCTGGCACGCCGGTTGCGTTGCGCTGCATCACACTCTCTTGTAGGCCGCAGTTTTCAGTTCAAGTTCATCATGTGGGCACAGGTATGATAGGGCACAGCAATCAGACTTACTTCCTCCTTAGCACAACTCCTCTTCTGTTCTGCCACATGTTCATTCTGGACTATCACCAAGCCCGCTGACTCCGTCAGCACCAGGGATTCGTTGTCCTCCCTGGCAGTGCACCTGGGACTGGCCACCTGCCCCTCATGTAACTAAATGTCCGCCATCCTTGTGATGTTGGAAGACCAGGCCCGCTCCATGGTACCTGGCCGAGCCCTAGGCTCTGGACACTGTTGGAATGTCCATCAGGGATCTCCATTTGGCCGCCCACTGCCTCAAACATTTGGCCCATGGCATGAGGCACCTAGTAACCCACCCACCACCTGAACCTGAACTTTCCTCCATATTTCACTGGCTAACACTGAACTCCTCCTAACCAGGAAGTGCTCCCCTTCTTCTAAGCTCTATTGCCCA
Organism: Ranitomeya variabilis; assembly: GCF_051348905.1. Classification (NCBI taxonomy): domain Eukaryota; kingdom Metazoa; phylum Chordata; class Amphibia; order Anura; family Dendrobatidae; genus Ranitomeya; species Ranitomeya variabilis. Next base: position 990,455,782 of record NC_135233.1, on the reverse strand, counting down.
CCCACTGGGTTAATCCTAACCTTAACCATTTTCTATCTGCAGGCTAACCGGTCCTATATCTTATGGTGTCCTAAGCTTATCCTGATGCTATATTCACATTATGTATTCATCTTATATACTGCACATAAGCAAAACACATTATATCACATTACATTAGACACATGTTACTTTCACATATAAAACTGCACGATGATACTCACATAGTGCGTCTGTTGTCTTTAGGGGCAGGAATGGGGCAAGTCTGTCCACATCCCTACATAACACCGCCCCACCACTGATTAGCAGCTTTCTGTCTATGTACATAGAAAGCTGCCATTCAGTGGGTTATACTGGGCTCAGAATTAGAGAGCTGCTATCTGTGGCAGAGAAAACATTGATTGTTTCAAAATGACAGCATGGAGACCAGCAAGTGACACATCACTGGAATCATGGTCCCAGCTCTACAATCATGCTGCTCTCAAATTACATAGCAAAAACATACTGACATATTCTTTTTAAAGATTTCAAATATGGAAATGAAAAAAAAGAGCGACCCATCTCCATCAGATATATATTTTGCATCGGTTTTCGTTTCTTTTTTTCACTGATCCATTGTTAGGCATGAGTCTTTAAAAACAGATGAAGAACCGAAAGAATGGGAGAAAAAAAGATCAGTTTCTGACTAGTGTAAAAATAGAAATGGATAAGTGAATGTGACCGTCCTCTATGTTGGTGTAGAAAACCCTTTTCTCTGGATTGGTAGGAAGTCCCTTGCAAAAATCAATTAAAATATTAAATGGAAAAATACAGCTACCCCTAATACTCATCATATCAAAGATATAATAAATGTGTTCTGACTGCAACATGCCTGTATTTTACATTCTACGTATCAGTGAAATGGATTAGCTGCAGCAGGTTCCAGACCAGGCAATCACCTGCAATCATAGTCGCTGAGCCTTAAAGACATGACTCAAGAGTCAAGACTCAAAGTGCTCACACACACTGGACAAAAACCTGCCCAAACCTGCTGTTTTCATGGGATTCGCGGATGATCTAGCATTCCTGAGTGCCACTTTTCTGATAGACCCCCGGTTTATGCTCCTCTCCCCATGAAGTCTGGAGAAAAAGTTGTTTGTGGAACGAGCATTCATTTGAAAGTTATTTTGTGTGTATGGCATCCACGAAAACGAAGCTAGACAGTAAGTAAGGGTTAACATTGGCATGATGTAATACAGCCTGGTGACACAGCGTGACATGATCTACATGTATAACATAGCAATAAATTAATGATGAAGCCACAGTAGGGCAGTAAAGCTACGAGCAGTGGATGGTGGATGAGGTCAGAGCTAGATGTCTACCGGTCATATACAACAGAGGGAAAAGTTACTTGATGTTATATAGGTGCTTCTCACAAAAGTAGAATATTATCAAAAAGTTAATTTATTTCAGTTCTTCAATACAAAAAGTGAAACTCATCTATTATATAGAGTCATTACAGACAGAGTGATCTATTTCAAGTGTTTATTTCTGTTTATGTTGATGATTATGGCTTACAGCCAATGAAAACCCAAAAGCAAAAGTCATTATCTCAGTAAATTAGAATAATTAACAAAAAAGACCTGCAAAGGCTTCCTAAGCGTCTAAAAAAAGGTCCCTTAGTCTGTTTCAGTAGGCTTCACAATCATGGGGAAGACTGCTGACTTGACAGATGTCCAGAAGGCAGTCATTGACACACTCCACAAGGAGGGTAAGCCACAAAATGTCATTGCTAAAGAAGCTGGCTGTTCGCAGATTGCTGTATCCAAGCATATTAATGGAAAGTTGAGTGGAAGGAAAAAGTGTGGTAGAAAAAGGTGCACAAGCAACCGGGATAACCGCAGCCTTGAAAGGATTGTTAAGAAAAGGCCATTCAAAAATTTGCGGGAGATTCACAAGGAGTGGACTACTGCTGGAGTCATTGCTTCAAGAGCCACCACACACAGACGTATCCAGGACATGGTCTACAAGTGACACATTCCTTGTGTCAAGCCACTCATGACCAATAGACAACGCCAGAAGTGTCTTACCTGGGCCAAGGAGAAAAAGAACTGGACTGTTGCTCAGTGGTCCAAGGCATTGTTTTCAGATGAAAGTAAATTTTGCATTCCATTTGGAAATCAAGGTCCCAGTGTGAAGTTTCCACAATCAGTGATGGTTTGGGGAGCCATGTCATCTGCTGGTGTGGGTCCACTGTGTTTTATCAAGACCAAAGTCAGCATAGCCGTCTATGAGAAAATTTTAGAGCTCTTCATGCTTCCCTCTGCTGACAAGCTTTTTGGAGATGGAAATTTCATTCTCAGCAGGACTTGGCACCTGTCCACACTGCCAAAAGTACCAATACCTGGTTTACAAACAACAGCATCACTGTGCTTCATTGGCCAGCAAACTCACCTGACCTTAAATCCATAGAGTATTGTCAAGAGGAAAATGAGACACTAGACCCAACAATGCAGACGAGCTGAAGGCTGCTATCAAAGCAACCTGGGCTTCCATAACACCTCAGCAGTGCCACAGACTGATCGCCTCCGAGCCATACTGCTTTGATGCAGTAATTGATGCAAAAGGAGCCCCGACCAAGTATTGAGTGCATTTACCGAACATACATTTCAGTAGGCCAACATTTTGGATTTTAAAATCATTTTTCAAGCTTGTGTTATAAAGTATTCTAATTTACTGAGATAATGACTTTAAATAAACACTTGAAATAGCTCACTCTGTTTGTAATGACTCTATATAGTATATGAGTTTCACTTTTTATATTGAAGAACTGAAATACATGTACTTTTTGATGATATTCTAATTTTGTGAGAAGCACCTGTACATGTGATTCAGCTAATGAAGCCTGCACTCTCTGCAATCTCACACAATGAAGCCTGTGTATCACACACATACCGTATACCCAGCATGAGTAAATAACACCATCATACACTGTATAGCCGGCAGAACAAAGACAAGGTAACCGGAGAACATAGACCATAGAATCAGAACTCTAGTCTGGCGACATCCAACATGGTAGATTTCTGAAGACCTCAGTCATAGAACTTACTATGATATAGATAAAATTCCCAACTATAAGATGTCGGCACGTTGATATGGGTCGCCCCCACGTTAGGGCAATGGGGTACTCGGTACCGGGTCCTTCGGTTCGGGGATGTCACGGTGGCTGACCCGGTCCTTGGCCCTAGGGACGTCCGTATTAAAAGGGAAAGGTCTTTAAAGGGATAATGTTCGTGACGCCACCTGTGGTATTCGGTCAGGGTGACCGACGCTGCTTAGGGGTCCGCTGGGGTGATGTGATGGCAGCTAGATGATATACCTTCCCACAGGTAAAGTGTATCCCCAGGGCCTCCCAGAGTGTAGATGGAGATGTGTGAGGCGCAGTGAATAACGAGGACACAAGGTTGCAGTCTCTTTACCTTTTACTGAAGGCTTCAGTGTCCTCAGTCCAGGGCACCGGATCACAGGGCAGGCAGAGTCCGGCCGGTCCGAAGGCAAATCCAGAGTCCCCTTAACCAGGTGGAAATCAGTAGCCTTCCTCTAGCGCCTGTGTGTTGTAGTACCTCCCTGCTGAGCTTTTCGGTAAGGTCCTCACAACTCTTGTAGATGTTCTAGACATTATTTCTTCCTCTCTGTCCCCCAGATGGTGTGGATAGGACAAACCCGTATGACTGATGGCCTGAGGCTTGTTTATAGGAACCCTAGAGACGCCCCGACCCCCACAATTTGCCATCGAGTCTTCTTAGGTATTAAGGTCGGGCAGCCAACTTGGAATTGACTGTCCTGCCGGTCTCTGGAGCAAGGTTTGGAGACAGTTGCTCCCTCGGTGTTCCAGCCACGGCTTCGCGCCTCAGAAGGAGGCAGCCTATTTCAGGGCAGAACTCCTTCTGGTGTTATCTCCTTGTGCTATGAATTCGTTTCTCGCCCTCTACAACACAATACTCTTCGTGTCCTTTCTTAGGATGCTGCCGCACGTGGGGCAGGCGCAGCTCCGTGTCTTTCTGTCTAGCTAGGCCTCTGACAGGATCCCACCCCTGTCAGCGACCCTCTGTCTGCAGCTCCGATGTGCCTCATTTTCCCTCTGTCTGCCTGATAGGAACTCACTGGGTCAAGCCCAGGCAGCGTCTGACTTAGGGTACCGTCACACAGTGCCATTTTCATCGCTACGACGGCACGATTCGTGATGTTCTAGCGATATCGTTACGATATCGTAGTGTCTGACACGCTACTGCGATCCGGATCCCCGCTGAGAATCGTACGTCGTAGCAGATCGTTTGAAACTTTCTTTCGTCGTCTAGGGTCCCGCTGTGGCGGCATGATTGCATCGTGTGACACAGGTTGTATACGATGTGCGCACAGTAACCAACGGCTTCTACATCGCAAATACGTCATGAAATTATCGCTCCAGCGCCGTGTATTGCAACGTGTGACCGCAGTCTACGACGCTGGAGCGATAATCATACGACGCTGCAACGTCACGAATCGTGCCGTCGTAGCGATGAAAATGGCACTGTGTGACGGTACCCTAACTTCCTATCCAGTCCACCAGTTTTACCCATCTGTGAGGAGTGCCCTAGTAGATATGAGTGTAGCTCCCCCTGGTGGATTGGAGTGTGAAGTGTGGTGTATGGTTTGTGATACCTGGAAAGAAGAACTCCGTTATTGCCTTCAGACGTAATATCACTCCCCCTGGTGGAAGAATGACATTACTGCAACGACCAGGACTCTGGGGCACTGCAGATACACTTTACCAGAAGATCCATGACAGGAAAACACTTGTATTTCTGCAGCAAATTTGTAGCCGGGGGGGATTTGCACAAGGTGTGGCCCATCCAGTGGAGCTAGACCTCATGGGGTTGATCTCCTTGCCATTCCTCACAGAATCAGCAGAATAAGAGGCATGCTACTTATTTTACTGGCTTATATTTCTGTGTGAAAAAATATCACTGCATGTGAACGATGATGCAGAGACCATATTCACATACAGTACATGGGAAACAGATTGTCATGAGATTTCATCACTCCACAATTATTGTCTAACCTGGTTCTTGTGAACGTGGTCTACAATGGTTTCACATCGTAAATTAAGCCCAACTAGGAGGGTAACCAGCTCTACAATGAGGGTTTTAACCAGCCACCTTCTAATCTGCCCCCGTTTTATCTGGTGTATTCACATCACTCTTGAAAACACTCTTAAAGCCCCACATATATATTAAATAAAAGTCAGACAAACCCACCAATTTTTGCAGGGCCAGAAGGCCGTCTGATGTATACGGAGGCTTCTTAACTCTCCCCTGAAAGATTATGTCGAGGGCGAGAAGGATTGGCCCTCGGCCCTTTGGAATTTCAATAGCCAATCCTTTTGTCTTCAGGAGAGAGAAGGAAGAAGTGTCTGGCAGCGGCTTTCTCTTCTCTCCACACTGAAAACATGATCGAGTGCTGATGTGTATGAGGGAGTCAGACGGCTGTCTGCTGAATGAACACTTCACAGTTTTCACATCTATGGCCAGCTTTAGATATCAAGCAGTGTTGATCACTCATATTATCACTTGTGCTAATATATTTTACAAATAATAAAAATTAAATACAATAGAAGTGTGTCGTGTTTTGGTTTATATGTGTAGGTTTACCAGAGGTGACCCTACACCTTTCTATACATACAGTCTATTTGCCATATTGATCCCTTTCCATTTACAAGAAGGAGCCGTCTAGATTTGATCTTTGAAAGGACGCGGCAGGGTTTACTGAGTAACCTGGAGTAACTTAAGCCCTATGCAGTGATCAATAGAGCTGCAGCTGCGGCCCTCATATTACACCATGCAGATGCGTCACTAGGCCGGATGTCACCACTCACTGGCAGCACAGTATGTAGCAATTGACATTTGGGACTGGTGATGTCCATTTAATTCAGCCGCTAGGAGTGACTCAGATGTCCATGTCCTGGGGAAATAAAATCTGAAGGGACTCCCTATGTGAAGATACAAAAAAAATTATATTGTGCTTGAGATGATGGTGTGTTGAAAGGAATATACAGATATGAATGGGGATGACTGTATGGGATGGCTGTATGGGATGGCTGTATGAAGATGATGATTATTATGACAGTTCTGTCACCATACAACATCATTTTGACAGCAGCATATTCCATGTTTACAAAGGGCGATGTGCTGCCGACAGCAATTATATCGGTATAAACGATGTGCTCCACAGATGAACAAGCAATTTGCTCCTTCAGTGGCTGATCAGAGTCATATTTCCATGGCCAGGTCATGAACATTCATAAGACTATTGACCCATAAGACTATTGGCTCATCTAAATGAGCCTTTACACTGAAAGCTCCACAAAAAAAATGACTTTCCCTTGACATGAACACTTTTGAACGCCCTAAACATGAGATTAAATGAGATATGAATCTAAAAGTCATCTTCTGACAATTTGCACCGATATGATCTATTGATCTATGTATATGTTTTTTTTTCCATTGAAACAGAATCTGCAAGGAGGTTTTTATTACATAATCTGACAGAAATATGAGGTATGGACAGAGACCTTGATTCCAGCGATGTGTCACTTAGGTTACTGAGTGCAGCAGGTAGAGTCACAGTTTTCTCTCCTACAGATCTAGCAGAGCTCAGTTGTTGAGCTGTGTATAACCATGTCCACACCACAGCTTTCTGCGTACATTGTATAGTGACGGACCAGGAAGCACGAGACACCTACTCCTCTAGTGATAATCTCATGCCAATAAAACACTGATTGTAATGAAACTGCAGAACCCAGCCCAGTAAGTGACACATCACCGCAATCAGGGTCTCTGCTCCTACATTATGATGCTCTCAGATTACAGAGCAAAAACCTGCTGCCATATTCCCTTTAAATGACTATAATAGGCTACACATGAAGTCACTAATAATCCTTCAGACATGTTATAAGATATGCAATGTGAGAAATTTGATAAATACTGGGACTCAAATGTCAGTGATATACGTCAGTGATGTCAAAAACATGAGGAGGGTGGTGGTAGCAGCGGAAGTGGCCATAACTACTGCTAGGTCCAGGACTGGTATGGGGCTACCACCTCCCTCCAGGTGCTGCACTTATTTCCTCTATTAAGGTGCACACGGTTACATTGTCCCCATAGACCCATATGGGCTATGACTGGCTGCCTTGGCCTCTTTGCAGCTGATCTATGAACATCTTTATTTACTCTTGAATTCACAAGTGCCTTGTCCCAACAATCTGCCCTCCTGCTTTCTCTCCCATTGCCTGCAGGTCTCTTTGATGTGTGAGTCATTATGTCATTTATCCTGTGCGCTGCCTTTGTGCTCAGCGGCCCAAGTGTATTACTTTGCATTTTTATTGCCTTGTTGAGTCATTTACCTGATTCCAGAGTAAACATATCTGCTTCATTTACTTGATTAGATGAGAAAGTCACTTTTTTAATGTGAGCCACTTCTTGCTACACGGTCACTTTTTACGTAAAGTTAATACATAACAAATCAGGGATCAATAATGTTTGTTATAAAATTGAAGACATTTTTAGGAGTACTTATTAATGTCACTGACAAATTAGAGAATTTAGTGCAACTCTATGGGGACAGCTCTCCTGGATACAGGACATAAGGCTGTCATTATTTTTCTAACTTGCAAAAAACGTCTTTCAGCTTGATAAATATATTGCATTACATGTGACTGTCAAAATGTCGTCGTTATCTAATGGTGTCCTGTGTCCTGAAAAACATAGTCAATCAGGGGTGTAAGAAATAACCATGGGGCGCTGCTGCATAACCTTTAATAGGACCTCACTCTCCACCATGGCCACCACCAACATCAAGTTCAGAACATTAAAATCGTGATTATTTTAGTCTCCGAAATGCACCTGGATAATGCACACAATAAGGTCACATACATTTTACCCAGTGAGGTCACAATACAGGGATAATGTACATAGTGAAGTCACCGTATAGGGATAAAATATATAGCGAAGTCACAGTATAGGCATAATGTATATAGTGATGTCACACTATAGGGATAATGTATATAGTGAAGTCACAGTATAGGGATAATGTATATAGTCAAGTCACAGTACAGAGATAATGTATATAGTGATGTCACAGTATAGGGATAATGTATATAGTGAAGTCACAGTATAGGCATAATGTATATAGTGATGTCACAGTATAGGGATAATGTATATAGTGAAGTCACAGTATAGGGATAATGTATATAGTGAAGTCACAGTACAGAGATAATGTATATAGTGATGTCACAGTATAGGGATAATGTATATAGTGAAGTCAGTACAGAGATAATGCACACAGCAATGTCACGGTATGGGGATAATGTACATAGTGATGTCACAGTATAGGGATAATGTATATAGTGAAGTCACAGTATAGGGATAATGTACAGTATATACTGAGGTCACAGTACAGAGATAATGCACACAGCGATGTCCCAGTATGGGGATAATGTATATAGTGATGTCACAGTGTAGGGATAATGTATATAGTGAAGTCACAGTATAGACATAATGTACATAGTGATGTCACAGTATAGGGATAATGTATATAGTGAGGTCACAGTATGGGGATAATGTATATAGTGATGTCACAGTATAGGGATAATGTACTGTATATAGTAATGTCACAGTATGGGGATAATGAATATAGTGATGTCACAGTATAGGGATGATGTATATTGTGATGTCACAGTATAGGGATAATGTATATAGTGTAAGATAGCGCTTACTGCATGTGTTGTGGACACTCGCTTAGCAACTGGATTCAGTCACACAGGCATGATTTTCTCCATTAAACAATCCATGCAGTTTATTTACAGGTCATAAACCTCCATTTTACACATCACACACATATAGTTCATAGTACACAGCTTCAATTATTTTTCAGACACTACACCCGCCACTCCTCCTCTGACTAGTTTGCGGGGGTCTCCGTGTGCCGTATTAATGTCTCTACTCACATAGCATGACATTAAGTTGCAGTCTCTAAACACACCGGACCTCACTTCGCCCAGTTACCATGGGAGACCTCACAGTTCATTAACTGACGCTCGTCAGTGCACACAGTCCCCCATACTCTGGGTTACCTTCCAGGAGCTCCTGCTCCACACTCTGACTCCTCGTCAGTCCTCTCTCCCAGGGAAGCTGCCTAACTGCGATCACCGTCCTGGACAATGCCTTGCTCACCAGGCCACCCGACAGTCCCAGACCCACAGAAGGACGGTAGCTTCCCCAACACAGTAGTTGTCACAGGCTCTGCAGGACCATGGCCTCTCCCCGTGCTCTTCAGGAATCCAGTCCTACTCCCAGGACATTCCAACACAGAGGCCATCCGGGTCCACGGCCTCTCCGTGTGCTATTCAGGACGTCCTTCCTACTCCCAGGACCACCCAACACACAGGCCTTCAGGTATGTGGCCTCTCCCAGTGTGCTATTCAGGGATCCAGTCCACACACAGGACCTACCCAACACACAGGCCTTCGGGTCCATACACTCTGACACTGACCATTTAGGTCCATACACTCTGAACACTGACCATGTGACCAGACCTCAGTCACATTATATCACTGTAGCTACCCCCATAGGTGGGAGGTGTGTGTGGTTAGTCAGACCCGCCCAGTTCTCTGACTAACCCTGTAACCCTCCCATTACAACTACACAAACACTTGTGGGACTACAGGTCCCAGAACAACAACATTACTGGCTTACAGTGCAGAGGATCTCCTCTGAGACACATACCGGCCATTTACAATAATGCCGGTCACTGTCTCACCATCACAGTTACGCCTGCGACTGCCATGCACTCCCATGGCCTCAATACGCTTCCGTGTGTATCCCGAGGAGAACATACAGCGCCCCCTAGCTGTAACAGGGGTCACTGCCTCACAATAGTGATATCACAGTATAGGGATAATGTTTATAGTGATGTCACAGTATAGGGGTAATGTTTATAGTGATGTCACAGTATAGGGGATAATGTTTATAGTGATCTCACATTACGGAGATAATGCACACACTGATGTCACGATACTGTTATAATGTACATGTCACATTATAGGGATAGTGCACAACACTGGCATACTTCACATAATTATGTCACAGTACAGGGATAGTCTGCACAGTATACAGTGACGTTTCAGTGTATGGATAGAGCATACAAGAAATGTCACGTCATTTCAGCTGTGCAATCACAGTATTGGAAAAGCAATAATGATATCACAAGCACCCAGGGGTGGACATATCAGTAGTGCAATCTGTACAGCCGCACAGGGGCCCGAGAGATAAGGAGGCCACTACCACTTCCAAAGCAACAACAGCTTCTGTCATTTGCAGAACTTCTGGACTGCAAGTGGATTCCATATTGTTCTTGCACAGGGGCCGTCCTTTCTGCGTCCATCACTGCATGCTGGTGTATTGCACAACTGATGTCAGAATGCAGGGATAATGCAGCGATGTCATAGCACAGATGTGATCCCAAAAGCGATAACGCAGAGAAGGGGTCATATACACAGCAGGGGTAACATTGGGACTCAACGGTAACATGCAGAATGGTGCAACATCCAATTTCCATTCTATATTTCCTTTCATTACTCTTAGGGAATTGCTTTGTCAGCTTGTGAATATCAGCCATACTGGTAACCCACATCCAGTCCCGGACTGGGGTGCCAAGGGCCCACCAGTAACATTGACTTTGGGGGGGGGGGAGGCCACCTTTCACCTGCATGCAAATATTCACTACCCTAAATCACAAATTTACCTAAACCTCTATATAATAATAAACTGGGGAGTTTGATAAATGAATGATGAGATGTTGCTTTTTTCTGTACAGAGTGAATTAAGTGAATTATACCACGTACAGTTGGGCTGGGGGGCCAGATCTGCACAGGGGCCCACCGGGGGATTCCCCTGTTCACCTATGGGCCAATCAGAGTCTGCCCAAATCTATAGGTGTACTACTTGCATTAGAAACATGACATCTCATGTTTTTCTTATTTCCTTATCCAGGAGGTACGTGACATGGTCATCAGGATTGTGTTCAGTAACCTACAGACAGTGTCAGGTCGGCGCCGTTATACTGATTACAATGATACCTGGGTGATGAAATCTGTCTTGTGGTTGTTTAATCTTGATTTTCAGTTTTCACTTAATGATATGCTCGTGCTCCGGGGCGGCCTGTGGGGTTTCATGTGGTGCTCTGAATATATATTCATAATACAGATGGCTGACAGGTCACTGATCCCTCACTGACCTGCTCCCTAGTTTACATAATGAATATATATGTACATACTTTAAAAAAAAAAAAAACCTTCTGCAGGCAGGTGCCAGCCGTGACACCTGCGCTGCAGAATAATCGGATGTTTCATGTGCCAATAATACATGTTCTTGATGTTATTCAGCTAGAAAAAAAAAATAATTTGAAAATGAAGTAGCAGCTCTCAGAGATAGAGAGACTCATAAAAATATAATAAATATTATATAAATATGCCGGCTGCATTTGCAATATGAGAAGGGAACTCCATTTAGGAGAAATTAGGCCATTGTAGTCAAAGCTGAGGCTAGAAAATATGTTCAGGGTACCGTAATTGTTATCAACTACACTTTGTTACAAGGAAACAAATCCCAAATATGAAGTCTTGATTCAAGAAGTCTCATAGTAATAAATGTTTTAAATAATCTCCAAATACATACTTTTGGCAGCCATTGATGTGGAACCTGACTCCACTACCAATAAATGAAGATTGACACCTATGTAGATACAATTATATTATTTGTATGTAAAAAAAAGAAAAAGGATGGGGCGGCTTGAAATCTGACATGCCTAATCCCTCTCCCAAGAAATCTGCAGCTATACATTAGATAAAAGACACATTACATAGTCTTCTGGCCCCTCCAAAATAAGCCCAAAATAAGGTTCAACCCACTATCGCTTAATATACAGTGGGGGAAATAAGTATTTGATCCCTTGCTGATTTTGTAAGTTTGACCGCTGACAAAGACATGAACAGTCTATAATATTAAGGTTAGGTTAATTTTAACATTGAGAAATAGAATATCAAAAAGAAAATCCAGAAAATCACATTGCACAAATTATATAAATTTATTTGCATTTTGCAGTGAGAAATAAGTATTTGATCCCCCTGGCAAACAAAACTTAATACTTGGTGGCAAAACCCTTGTTGGCAAGCACAGCAGTCAGACTTTTTTGTAGTTGATGATGAGGTTTGCGCACATGTCAGGAGGAATTTTGGTCCACTCCTCTTTGCAGGTCATCTCTAAATCATTAAGATTTTAAGGCTGTCACTGGGCAACTTGGAGCTTCAACTCCCTCCATAAGTTTTCTATGGGATAAAGGTCTGGAGACTGGCTAGGCCACTCCATAACCTTAATGTGCTTCTTTTTGAGCCACTCCTTTGTTGCCTTTGCTGTATGTTTTGGGTCATTGTCTTGCTGGAAGACTCAGCCATGACCCATTTTTAATGTCCTGGCGGAGGGAAGGAGGTTGACACTCAGGATTTTATGATACATGGCTCCATCCATTCTCCCATTGATGTGGTGAAGTAGTCCTGTGCCCCTTAGCAGAGAAACACCCCAAAAACGTAATGTTTCCACCTCCATGCTTGACAGTGGGGACGGTGTTCTTTGGGTTATAGGCAGCATTTCTCTTCCTCCAAACACGGTGAGTTGAGGTAATGCCAAAGAGCTCAATTTTTGTCTCATCTGAGCACAGCACCTTCTCCCAATCACTCACAGAGTCATCCAGGTGTTCATTGGCAAACTTCAGACGGGCCTGCACATGTGCCTTCTTGAACAGGAGGACCTTGTAGGCACTGCAGGATTTTAAACCTTTACGGCGTAATGTGTTACCAATGGTTTTCATGGTGACTGTGGTCTCAGCTGCCTTGAGATCATTAACAAGTTCCCCCTGTTTAGTTTTAGGCTGATCTCTCACCTTCCTCATGATCAAGGATACCCCACGAGGTGAGATTTTGCATGGTGCCCCAGATCAATGTCGATTGACAGTGATTTTGTATTTCTTCCATTTTCTTACTATTGCACCAACAGTTGTCTCCTTCTCACCCAGCGTCTTACTTATGATTTTGTAGCCCATTCTAGCTTTCTGCAGGTCTATGATCTTGTCCCTGACATCCTTATAAAACTCTTTAGAGTATAACTGATTGAGTCTGTGGACAGGAGTCTTTTATAAAGGTGACTATGTAAGACAGCTGTCTTTAATGCAGGTAACGAGTTGATTAGCAGTGTCTAACTGGTCTGTAGGACTTGAACTCGTAACCGTTGGTAGCGGATCAAATACTTATTTCTCACTGCAAAATGTGAATAAATTTATATAATTTATCCAATGTTATTTTCTCGATTTTAATTTTGATATTCTATCTCTCAATGTTAAAATTAACCTACCTTTAAAGGGACTCTGTCACCTGAATTTGGAGGGAACAATTTTCAGTCATATGGGTGGGGTTTTCGGGTGTTTGATTCACCCTTTCCTTACCCGCTGGCTGCATGCTGGCTGCAATATTGGATTGAAGTTCATTCTCTGTCCTCCATAGTACATGCCTGCGCAAGGCAAGATTGCAGCCAGCATGCAGCCAGCGGGTAAGGAAAGGGTGAATCAAACACCTGAAAACCCCGCCCCTATGACTGAAAATTGTTCCCTCCAAATTCAGGTGACAGAGTCCCTTTAAAATTATAGACTGTTCATGTCTTTGTCAGCGGGCAAACTTACAAAATCAGCATGGGATCAAATACTTATTTCCCCCACTGTCTAAGGACACCTTTATAGTTCATAATAATATATACCTGAACTAGAAGCTGTACTGAGGCATCAACGTTGCTACTAACAACCCAATTGCTATGTAGACATTGCACAATCTAGTACATAAATCGTGAGATTATATATTTATTAAGATAAAACAGAACCCTTTTAAACTCTCTGCTCTTCCAGTAAAGAATCCTCATAACTGATGAAAGACAAACCTGCTTATTTGTGGACTTAGTGGATGTGAGGCCTAGATATAAAGGATCATGAAACATATCTCTGTAATGTCCAATTATGATTTTGTACAAGCTGTATTTTTTTCAAAACTGAATGACACCATAATTTTTTGGGTGGCTCTTCTTTACAACTGCGTGAGTTCAACTAAGTCCTTCCTATATACAAGAGCTGAAAACTTCATCTAGTGTTAGGTGTAGTCTTACTACAGATTTGTATAGAGGCAAATTTCTATTTTTATCAGGTCCATTTTTGCCTCTTTTGCGACACCCTTTGCTGCATTTACTTTGGCACTGGCTACTAAAGCTAAGCTGGCCATACACATTAGATGTCTGTTGGCCGAATGATGCTGCAGCCGATCATTCAGCCATCTCAGCTTACTCTCCCATATACAGGGGGCGCTTGCTCAGCCAACCTCTCCTCTGTTCTCTATGAGAAAGCTGACGTGTCTGCCGTTGGCTTATTTCCTGGAGAACAATTTGATTGGCTGTTGAAAATCAGACATACGAGATTGACATTCCCCCTTACCATCAATGAAACTGCGCCCCCATACACATTAGACCATCAGCCAAATTCGTCAATACCTGTGGGTATGGCTGACATTAGTCTACTGTGTATGGGGGTCTTTAGTGTGTCTAATCTTTGTTTTACCTAGGTGGGCAGCTTTTATGATTTTAGACTATGCTTCAAAGGCCAATTATTTCATCTTATCTATCAGGGCTACTAAAATTATTTGTTGCCCCGAGTACAGTTATCACAGTATATGGCTGTGCCATTTTATGTTTTTTTTGAATTTTAATCAATTTATTTTTTTAAAAATCTATTTTGTTGGCTATTCCAAAGAAGGTTTTCCATGTATATTTTTTATGTTTTCGATGTATGACTTTACATATAGCATCCCCACTGATCCATGCTATGCCACTGAATAATTATCAGGCACAGTCATGTCCGCAGAGTATTTCAGATATTGATAGATATCACTGGCAAACATTGCAGGAGATTGCACCAGTCATCTAGATCCAGAAGCAGAATATTGCTTCCTTGTTAGAATTTGATTCATTGCACAGCTCCCTGCTGAAGCTTCCAGCCATAACCGCTCGGCCAAACGTCCACATATAATTTATCCCGGAACCTCTCCCTGTGCTGTCTGTAAACACTATCTGCCAGAAACGAGAAGCAAGCGCAATGGGCGGGCTGATCTCCAGAGTTTGCAGTGTCATACCCCTACCTAGAGGATACGTACTACCCCACCTTGGCCCACCAAACCATGCACAGTGTATATTTATTCCGACCACACTGTTGGCCCAAGTGCGACGCCGCTTCATATTGTTACTAGCCTGAGATCAGCAAAAAATGGCGGGTGCGGACCAAGAAAAAAAGGTGGTAACATCAGCTGTTCGACAGGATACGTCACATAGACATCACAGCAGACACAAAGGCAAACACCTCATCTTTAAACATAAAATAGCATAAAACATCACATAAACATACATGTCATGCATGATGAGAAAAGCTGGATTCAGATCCTATACAGATAATATCGGTCTTTTGTTATTACGCTGAGCTACGGACGTAGAAGGCATTACACATGAGAATGTGCTAGAGAGGCATAAACGAAATAAGCTACATAAAAAGGCTAAAAAGGAATAATGCAAAAATCATCAGAAAATGTATCACGCGAAGACACGCATACAATTGCCCACCTACAGCGTCTGTACATGACCTACAAAGGCCTATTTATGATCCGTCACTTGGAATAATGACAGTCATCCATCAATGCATCCTCATAAGCTTGGGTTAATAACATTTTGGCCAGACATCATAGACACGAAGAGGTAGTAAATTCATAGACGACCAATGGTGCACCAAGGGCCCATGCAATGCGAATGGGTTAAATGCCTGGTGCAGGAATGTCCCATAGGAATGAGAGAAGGGAGGGAGACGGAGTAAAGAAGAGAAGGGAGGGCTATGGAAAAAGAAAAATAAGGACAGAGGAAGGAAAGATGAAGGTGAAGATCTCAGGATGGAGGGATAGTCGATTGGATACATAGAACGAGGTACAGCGAGGAAATGAAGACCATGCAAAGGATCAAGGATGAAAAAAATGTGTCTGCATATAATGTATCACTGCTGTGGTAATGATACCGGAGAGATACATGGATCCATAAGGATGGAAGACAGAGGTATACAGATAATAGGATGGATGAGAATGTGAGAGACAAGGGTGAAGGAGACAGCGGAGTAGGGCGGTACCTGGCTGTCTTGTCACTGCTTCTCTCTGCGGTGGAGCATCAAGATGGACTTCTCTGGACTGACAGCTAGTGGGAATGCTCCAGTGCTGTGTCACCGCTCCCAGTGTGGATGTGGGTGATGCTGCCCTGTGTCTCCTGTTTGTCCCTCCGGGTCCCTGCCCTGCCTGTCAGTGCTGGTTGGCTGAAGCAGTGTGGTGGGGAGGAGGGATGGTCCGGCTGCTGAAGCTGGAATGTATAGAGCAGCAGAGATGGAGAATAGAGCAGGGAGGAGGGGGAGGACGAGCAGGTGGGGAGAGGGAGGCATGCTGGAGCAGGAGGAGCAATGCTGCTGCCGCTGGTGGTGCTGATGAGAGCTGTGACGTCTGTGCAGATACTACACCATCACCCAACACAGACCATGACAAACAGATAGATAGATCAGCAGCACACTGTATGCAATAAAATATATGAAAACAGTGAATGGACAGCATGGTGGCTTAGTGGAGCCTTGCAGCGCTGGAGTCCAGGGTTCAAATCCCACCAAGGACAACATCTGCAAGGATGTATGTTCTCCCTGTGTTGACGTGGGTTTCTTCCCACACTCCAAACAAATTAAAAAGGCAGCATATAATAATAAGGTCCTTATTATAGTGGAATTTAACTATCCAGAAACTCAATGGGACAGAATCTTTTGGTTTTGCTAAAAGCTGCAAATTCTTATCTGCAGTTCAGGATAATGACCTCTCTCGATGGATAAACCAACCAGCGCTGGATCTGGTTCTGTCAAATAGACCAGATACAATTTCAGATCTACAGGTCAGGGAGAATTTGAGGGGCAGCGACCATAATATGATAAGTTTCAATGTAATATTCAATAAAACATTTCAAAGGGAAATAGAAAAACCTGGCGCTTTAGGAAAGCTGATTTCCATCAATCAAGTGAAGAGCATAATTGTGTAGAATGGGAGGGACCATGTCATGAATAATAACTCAGATATGCAACATAATCGGATATACTACAAGAATGCTGTAGAAAATGCATACCCTCTCTTAATAAAATGTCCAGGAACAAAAAGAAACTTAAATTTAAATTAGACATTAAAGTTAAATTAGACATTACAAAGTATAAAAGACAAAAACAAAAAATTACAGAATACATACAGTGGGTACGGAAAGTATTCAGACCCCTTTACATTTTTGACTCTTTGGTTCATTGCAGCCATTTGGTAAATTAAAAAAAAAATATTATTTTTTCATTAATGTAGACTCTGCACCCCATCTTGACTGAAAGAACCCCCAGAAATGTAGAAATATTTGCAAATGTATTAAAAAAGAAAAGCTGAAATATCACATGGTCATAAGTATTCAGACCATTAGCTCAGACACTCAAATTTAAGTCCCATGCTGTTTATTTGCTAGTGATCCTCCTTGAGATGGTTCTACTCCTTCATTGGAGGCCAGCTGTGTTTAATTAAACTGATAGGACTTGATTAAGAAAGGCACCCACCTGTGTATATAAGACCTCACAGCTCACAGTGCATGTCAGACCAAATGAGAATCATGAGGTCAAAGGAACTGGCCAAGGAGCTCAGACGAAATGAAAAAAAAAAGAGAGGAAAAGCCGGCTCACCTTTTCCAGGAACTTGGTCCTGACGAGACTTTAAGGAATAGAAGAAAATACGATGTTCCAGCTCAATAAGAATAAAATATTATAAACTTTTAATGAAAAATGTTAAAATGCAAAATACAAAAATGCTCCTCAGACAACACCATGGCCCCTGTGGGTGAAGCAACGCGTTTCGACCGTGCTGCGGTCTTTGTCAAAGCAAGGAGCTCAGAGACAGAATTGTGGCAAGGCACAGATCTGGCCAAGGTAACAAAAGAATTTCTGCAATATTCAATGTTCCTAAGAGCACAGTGGCCTCCATAATGCTTAAATGAAAGAAGTTTGGGACCACCAGAAGTCTTCCTAGACCTGGCCGTCTAGCCAAACTGAGCAATCGTGGGAGAAGAGCCTTGGTGAGAGAGGTAAAGAAGAACCCCAAGATCACTGTGGCTGAGCTCCAGAGATGCAGTAGGGAGATGGGAGAAAGCTCCACAAAGTCAACTATCATTGCAGCCCTCCACCAGTCGGGCCTTTATGGCAGAGTGGCCCGACGGAAGCCTTTCCTCAGTGCAAGACATATGAAAGCAAGCATAGAGTTTGCTAAAAAAAGCACATGAAGTACTCCCAGACTATGAGAAATAAGATTCTCTGGTCTGATGAGACGAAGATAGACCTTTTTGGTTATAATTCTAAGCGGTGTGTGTAGAGAAAACCAGGCACTGCTCATCGCCTGCCCAATACAGCAGGACGACACCATTGAAGCTCTAAAAAACTATAGGGAGAAAAATACTTTATCTAAAAAACTAATTAAAGCAACCAAAAAGGAAACAGAGAAGCACATTGCTAAGGAGAGTAAAACTAATCCCAAACTGCTCTTCAACTATATGAATAGTAAAAGAATCAAAAGTGAAAGTGTAGGACCCTTAAAAAATTATGAGGAAAGAATGGTTGTATATGATGAGGAAAAAAATATATTAAACACCTTCTTCTCCACGGTATTCATGGTGGAAAATAAAATGTTAGGTGAAATGCCGAGACAAAGACACCCCTACAGTAAGGGTCACCAATTTAAACCAAGAAGAGGTGCGAAACCCGCTAAATAAGACTAAAATAGATAAATCTCTGGTTTCGGATGGTATACACCCACGAGCACTAAGAGAACTAAGTAATGTAATAGACAAGTCATTATTTCTTATATTTAGGGACTCTATAGTGACGGGGTCTGTTCCACAGGACTGGCGCATAGCAAATGTGGTATCAATATTCAAAAAGGGCTCTAAAAGTGAACCTGGAAATTATAGGCCAGTAAGTCTAACCTCTATTATTGGTAAAATATTTGAAGGGTTTCTGAGGGATGTTATTCTGGATTATCTCAATGAGAATAACTGTTTAACTCCATATCAGCATGGGTTTATGAGGAATCGCTCCTGTCAAACCAGTCTAATCAGCTTTTATAAAGAGGTAGCTATAGACTGGATCAAGGTGCTTGAAAAAGGTCTCTGGACCGAAACGTCACCACAGGAGGCAGAATAAAATGTAAGATTTATCTTCACTACAGTTTGAGGCGCTGTTTTTTTTATTTATCTGGATATGGATCAAGGTGAGTCATTGGACGTGGTATATCTTGATTTTTCCAAAGCGTTTGATACCGTGCCACAGAAGAGGTTGGTACACAAAATGAGAATACTGGGTCTGGGGCAAAATGTTTGTAAATGGCTAAGTAACTGGCTTAGTGATAGAAAGCAGAGGGTGGTTATAAATGGAATATATTCTCTAACTGGGTCGCTGTGACCAGTGGGGTACCGCAGGGGTCGGTGTTGGGACCTATTCTCTTCAACATATTTATTAACAATCTGGTAGAAGGTTTACACAGTAAAATATCGATATTTGCAGATGATACAAAACTATGCAAAGCAGTCAATACAAAAGAAGATAGTATTCTGCTACAGATGGATCTAGATAAGTTGGAAACTTGGGCCGAGAGGTGGCAGATGAGGTTTAACAATGATAAATGTAAGGTTATACACATGGGAAGAAGGAATCAATATCACCATTACACACTGAACGGGAAACCACTGGGTAAATCTGACATGGAGAAGGACTCGGGGATCCTAGTTAATGATAAACTTACCTGGAGCAGCCAGTGCCAGGCAGCGGTTGCCAAGGCAAACAGGATCATGGGGTGCATTAAAAGAGGTCTGGATACACATGATGAGAACATTATACTGCCTCTGTACAAATCCCTGGTTAGACCGCACATGGAGTACTGTGTAGTTTTGGGCACCAGTGCTCAGGAAGGATATAGTAGAACTAGAGCGAGTACAAAGGAGGGCAGCAAAATTAATAAAGGGGATGGGGGAACTACAATACCCAGAGAGATTAGCAAAATTAAGATTATTTAGTCTAGAATTAAGATGACTGAGGGGCGATCTAATAACCATGTATAAGTATATGGGGACAATACAAATATCTCTCCGAGGATCTGTTTTTACCAAGAAAGGTGACGGTCACAAGGGAACATTCTCTGCGTCTGGAGGAGAGAAGGTTTTTCCACCAACATAGAAGAGGATTGTTTACTGTTAGGGCAGTGACAATCTGAAATTCCTTGCCTGTGGAGGTGGTAATGGCAAACTCAGTCGAGGGGTTCAAGAGAGGCCTGGATGTCTTCCAGGAGCGTAACAATATTGTATCTTACAGTTATTAGGTTCTTTAGAAGGACGTAAATCTGGGGATTTATTCTGATGGAATATAGGCTGAACTGGATGGACAAATGTCTTTTTTCGGCCTTGCTAACTATGTTACTATGTTATGTTACTATGTTACTAATACAACCCCAACAATGAAACATGGTGGTGGCAGCATCATGCTATGGGGGTGTTTTTCAGTTGCAGGGACAGGACGACTGGTTGACAATGAAGGAAACATGAATGCGGCCAAGTACAGAGATATCCTGGATGAAAACCTCTTCCAGAGCGCTCTGAACCTCAGACTTGGCCGAAGGTTCATCTTCCAACAAGACAATGACCCTAATCACACAGCTAAAATACCAAAGGAGTGGCTTCAGAACAGTGGCGTAACTACAAAGTTATGGGCCCCGGTGCGAACTTCCAAATGGGGCCCCCCCCGCCATAAAATTCAATGTAAGCCCCATAGAATACAATGCAGCCCCCCTCATAGTATAATGCAGCCCCTCCATACAGGGGCAGTGACAAAGACACGAGCAAATGGTGACGAGGGGGCAGAGGAGAGGGAACAAGGGGGCAAGGAAGACAGGCACTAGGGGACACATGGGGGCTAGGAGGCAGGGGAGAAGGATACAAGGAGTCTAGTGGGCAAGGGAGACTGACACAAGTGGGCAAGGGAGACTGACACAAAGGGCACACGGGGACTAGTGGACAAGAGAGACTGGCACACGGGGACACGGACTAGTGGGCAAGGGAGACTGACACACGGGGAATAGTGGGCAAGGGAGACTGATACAAGGGGACTAGTGGGCAATGGAGACTGACACACGGGGACAAGGGACAAGCACAAGGGGACAAGGGAGACAGGCACAAGGGGACACATAGGGACTAGTGAGCAAGAGACTGACACAAGGGAACAAGGGATACAAGCACAAGGGGACACACAGGGACAAGTGGGAAAGGGAGACTGACACACAGGGACTAGTGGGCAAAGGAGACTGACACAAGCACAAGGGGACAAAGGAGACTGACACAAGCACAAGGGGACATAGGAGACAGGCACATGGGGACACACAGGGACTAATGGGCAAGGGAGACTGGCACACGGGGACACAAGCATAAGGGAGACAGGCTCAAGGGGACACACAGGGACTAATGGGCAAGGGAGACTGGCACACGGGGACAAGGGACACAAGCATAAGGGGACAAGGGAGACAGGCACATGGGGACACAAGCATAAGGGAGACAGGCTCAAGGGGACTCACGGCCCCCTGACCTGCCAGAGCCGCTTGCAGCTGCGACCGTAGTAGTTACGCCGCTGCCTCACACACACACATACTACAGATATCACACACACACACACACTACAGATATCACACACACACATCATACTACAGATATCACACACACACACACACACATCAGTTATTACACACACTACAGATATCACACACACATCATATTACAGATATCACACACATACTACAGTTATCACACACACACACACTACAGATATCACACACACACACAGACATACTACAGATATCACACACACACACATCATACTACAGATATCACACACACACACTACAGATAACACACACACACACACACTACAGATATCACACACACACACACATCATACTACAGATATCACACACATACTACAGTTATCACACACACACTACAGATACCACACACACACACACACACACACACACACACACCAGAGATACCAGCTCATATACACAACTCACAATCTCCTCTCTGGTACAGGGGTGGCTGATGTAAACCGGCTGCAGCTCCTCAGCTTCTCCTGACTAAGGCTAGTTTCACACTAGCGTCGGGAACAACCCGTCGCTGTGCGTCGGGCCGACGTTCCCGACGCTAGTGTGGTCTCCGCCGCACAACGGGGGCAGCGGATGCATTTTTCCCACGCATCCGCTGCCCCATTGTGAGGTGCGGGGAAGTGCGGGGAGGTGGGGGCGGAGTTCCGGCCGCGCATGCGCGGTCGGAAAAAGTGGACCGTCGGGAGCAAAAAACGTTACATGTAAGGTTTTTTTCTCCCAACGGTCCACTACCACACGCCCAAGCGTCGCAAAACGGACGCGACGTTTGGCAATGTGTCGCAAATGCGTCGCTAATGTTAGTCTATGACGAAAAAACGTATCCAGCAAGAACTTTTGCTGGATGCGTATTTTCGGCAAAACGACGCATTTGCGACGTATTGCAGTTAACGCTAGTGTGAAACTAGCCTAAAGCGGCTCTGTCCCGCACCTCCCCCCTGCTCTCGCCTTCTGTCCTGGGGTTATTTTGGCTTTCTCTTAAAGGGAACCTGTCACCCCGTTTTTTCCGTATGAGATAAAAATACTGTTAAATAGGGCCTGAGCTGTGCATTGCAATAGTGTATTTTGTGGACCCCGATTCCCCACCTATGCTGCCGAAATACATTACCAAAGTAGTCGTTTTCGCCTGTCAATCAGGCTGGTCTGGTCAGATGGGCGTGGTGTCTTCCCCCAGATCTTGCTTAGTTTTCCGTTGGTGGCGTAGTGGTGTGCGCATGCCCAAGGTCCCGAATCCACTGCACAGGGGAGTGAAAATAGCGTGATGTGCGACATTTCATTGGTGATCGGTGGGGGCGGCCATCTTCCTTTGGCCGCGCGTGCGCAGAAGCGGCGCTCTGCTGGCCGCGGCTTCAGGAAAATGGCCGCAGGATGCCGCGCGTGCCCAGATGGAGATCGCGGCGGCCATTTTCCTGAAGCAGAGATGCGACACCTCGTACACACCCGACTCCGCTCCGTACACCCCCGACTCCGCTCCGTACACCTCGTACACACACGGCTCCGCTCCGTACACCTCGTACACACACGGCTCCGCTCCGTACACCTCGTACACACACGGCTCCGCTCCGTACACCTCGTACACACACGGCTCCGCTCCGTACACCTCGTACACACCCGGCTCCGCTCCGTACACCTCGTACACACCCGGCTCCGCTCCGTACACCTCGTACACACCCGGCTCCGCTCCGTACACCTCGTACACACCCGGCTCCGCTCCGTACACCTCGTACACACCCGGCTCCGCTCCGTACACCTCGTACACACCCGGCTCCGCTCCGTACACCTCGTACACACCCGGCTCCGCTCCGTACACCTCGTACACACCCGGCTCCGCTCCGTACACCTCGTACACACCCGGCTCCGCTCCGTACACCTCGTACACACCCGGCTCCGCTCCGTACACTTCGTACACACCCGGCTCTGCTCCGTACACCTCATGCACACCCGGCTCTGCTCCGTACACCTCATGCACACCCGGCTCTGCTCCGTACACCTCATACACACCCGGCTCCGCTCTGTACACCTCATACACACACTGCTCTGCTACATCCACCCAAACCCCTCCTGACCTCACACAAAAGCTTACCCTCCTCCAGCATGATGACAAACAGCACTGCACTACTGTCCTGCACTACACGGAAGCCCTTGATCATGTGACTCCAACTCCTCCCCTCCTGTGACCTCATCACAGGTCCTGTGCGCACAGAGCAGTGGCAGCTATAGTAGTGGTGTGCGGCTCTCTGCGGTGGAGGGGCTCTGCTGCGGGTCAAGTGCAGTCCCACCCGTGATCGCGAGTGCACGCGCAGCAGGGCCTGTAAGGAAGAATTATTTAAAGGGCCGGCGGCCCATTTTGTAGCTTAGAGTTCTTAGGAGCCCGCCCAGTCTGCTGGACTGGGTGGGCCCCTAAGCACTGCGGGCCCCGTCGCAATTGCGACCCCTGCGACCGCGGTAGTTACGCCCCTGCTTCAGAACAACTCTGTGACCATTCTTGGCTGGCCCGGCCAGAGGCCTGACCTAAACCCAATTGAGCATCTCTGGAGAGACCTGAAAATGGCTGTCCACGTACGTTCACCATCCAACCTGACGGAACTGGAGAGGATCTGCAAGGAAGAATGGCAGAGGATCCCCAAATCCAGGCGTGAAAAACTTGTTGCATCACTCCCAAGAAGACTCATGGCTATGCTAGCTCAAAAGGGTGCTTCTACTCAATACTGAGCAAAGGGTCTGAATACTCATGACCATGTGATATTTCAGTTTTTTTTGCAGTCAAGATGGGGTGCAGAGTGTACATTAATGAGAAAAAAAATGATATTTTTTTAATTTACCAAATGGCTGCAATGAAACAAAGAGTGAAAAATTTAAAGGGGTATGAATACTTTCCGTACCCACTGTAAATAGCATTTCAGGAGAATAAAGATCTCAACAGAGAAACAAATCGCAAGCAACATTAAAATAAATTTTTTTATAAATATATATATATATATATATATATATATATATATATATGTGATAAAGACAAACTCTGATGACATCAGCCCTTTAAAAGATTATTATAGCAATATTAGAGGACAAAGAAAAGGCTGAAATATTAAACGGGCACTTTTAATCCGTGTTCACCAATGAACTGACTGTACCTGGTATCATTCAGCAAGGCAGCAATCAGAGTTTATCAGGCATAATAACTAAATTAACACAAGTAAAAGTATGACTGCATCTGAGAAAATTAAACATTGATGAAGCCCACAGGACGCATGGCATTCACCCACGGATATTGAGGGAATTGAGCTCAGTAATTGACAGACCGCTGTATCTCATCTCATCTGAGTCAGCTACAGCTGCTGCTCACCGACTAGTTTACGACACGCCCTTGCTCTGGAACGCAACATTAAATTTGTACTTGGCAAGGCTTTGTGAGCAGCAGTGGGCAGTACTTGAATACCAGCTCCAAAACGCCCATTGGTATTCCGTTTAGCCTCCGCACATAACAAGTGATGAGTGGCCATGGATGTATGATATCGGTGAGGAATCAATGAAGATGGTGAGAAGCAATGTAGCCATTATCAGCGTAAACATCCCGCTTCTGTGTCCGCTCAAATGCTCCCTGCTCAAAATTAAACAGGAAGTTTTGCATGTGGACCAGGCAGAGATGGAGGAAAACAGGGTGCTACAGGCTTGCCAATCCCTGTCCAGGATGCATGGCACAGATGTGTGCAGCCCTGCAACTGTCGCTGCACATTCGCAAGCACCATCATCAACCACTTCCACTTCCTTGTTACAGCAGCGTTCTGATGTTCCTACCCCAGGCCTTGAAAAGCACAGAAAATACCAGCCAGCCACCCACCCAGCCAAATGCCTAAACACTAAATTGTCTTATTTACAGACTGCTTGCCATGGAAATCTTGACATTTAGACTTGTGGTTTCCGCAACCTCATGGTGGCATACGTCCCTCGGTACTCAGTGCCGATCTGAGACAATTTTTTGCAGTGTTCCATCCTCGCCTTACACCAGCATGTGTTTCATAACAAGACGCGTGCCCTTACCATCGCAGTTACTGTGAATGTCCACATGTGGGCAAGTGCTTGTGGACAGGGATGTTTCATTTACAACTACATCATTATACACACAAGGATGGACAAAGCAGGGGAGATATAACCAAAGGACTCTAAACAGGCTAAGAGTAGCCGAATCTTGGTGCTCATTTGTCCGTGCCTTATCACGGAGGTTGCCTCCTTAAATTTACGGAAAAGTGCCCACACTGAATGTTGGCTAGCCCATAAATTTGGGACGGCCATCAGGCTGTCCTCTGCTATATATTTGAGAGGGCCTTCAGTTGGCCCTATATCATTAATTTGGGAGGGCCCTCAGGTGGCCCTCTGCCATTAATTTGTGAGGGCCTTCAGGCAGCCCTCTACGATTAATTTGGCCCTCACTCTATATTGAGAGGGCCTTTTTTTAAAACAAAAATGTAAACAGTTTCCCAGGTTTCGACTTTTGCAATTACTATTTGCTTCACAGGCTTTTTGAAAAATGTTTAAAAGTTTTGGGCCAAGAACAAGACTGAAATGTTAGCAGGAGGAGAGGGAGAGGGAGATAGAGGGTCCTCCTCATTGTGGGGACAGTGAAGTCTTGACTGTTTGGACTCTGGCGGACATGGCTAACTTTATGTACTTGTAATAATTATAGGGGATAATTAAGGAGACTCTTTGCGTGGAACAAGACAACAGGACACAGTTTTATAAGTGGTAAAGTTTATATTATCAGTTCACACGGTGATTCAAGCAGGTGCAGAGAGTAACTCAAGTCACAACACTTGGTGCAAATAATAAACACAGCTTAGCAGTCAATAGGAAACTTCAGAGGTAGATGCAAACAAACAGAAAGTCTATGAAGCACAGTTATTCTTGAGGAAACTTGACACGAATAGATCCTTGACTTAGTCCAGACACAGATAGATATGCTATTAGGCAGTTCAAATCATATCTTAGCTCAACCAGGGAGGCCTGGTTAATAGTCTCAGGTTTTGCAGAGCAGAAACAGCTTACATGTCCAGCAAATGCAGATGGAAGTAACACGAGTGGCAGATGAAGGAGGATTACTGAACACTGGTGTATGCAGCAGGAACTCAGAGCAGAGTGGCAGGATCTTCAACACAGGTTCACAGGAGCAGGTGCAGGTGCAAGGCCAGGGAGTAATCAGGAGCTGGATGCAAAGCAGAATAATCTAGCACAGACTGAAGGCTGGGGTGGAGTTTTATAGCAGGAAGACAAGTGCACATGAGACCAAAGACGCCATGTTGGAAAAGGGCAGTAATGCACAAAAGGTAAAAAATGTTCAGAGTCCTGACAGTACTGCTGCATTTCAGGTGACCCATGTGTTATATGTGCAGTTTGTACAATATTGATTTCTGATTGTTCACCCTTCTCTCCCCACGCTCCGAGGAGAACTCATACATACACTCATAAAATTTGGAGAGCCAGTAGCCGGCGTTTTTGCTGCGTTTTTGCACTTTCTCATTGTTCTAAATGGTGAAAAACCCATTACCCAGTAAATGTAATTTTGACATTTTACTACCTTTTCTGGGCATTTGGTGTGTGTGATGAGGGGTTGATGTGTTTGGTGTGTGTGATGAAGATGGTGAAAGGTGCAGTAAGAAACGGAGGACACAGGTTTGCAGTTTCTGTACCTGGTTTACTGAAGATCTCAGGCAGCCACAGTCCAGGGCACCAGATCACAGCTACAGGCAGGGTCCCTCCGGCTTGGAAGTAAGTTGGGAGTCCCCTATACCAGGTGGGGTTAGAAGCCTTCCCTCTAGCGCTGTGGTGTAGTTCCTTGCTGCCCTAGGCCTCTCACAAGGTCCTCACGTGTTCTCTCTCTGTCCTCCTTAAAGGGTAGGGCACTAACCTGTATGACAGGTGGCTTCGAGCATTTTTACAAGGTCTCTATCATGACCCGGGCTCTATGTGCCACTGTGTCCCCAGGTGTTAGGGCGGGCAGGTGACATGTAGTCCAGCTGTCCTGCCAGTTTCTGCTGTGTCTTGAAGTCCGTCACAACCTCGGTCTTCCGGCTACCGGTGTCTGTGCTCTGCAGGGAGGTAGCCCAGTCGCAGCTATTCTCCCCAGGTCTTAACTTCACCTTTACTTCCTTCCTCCTTCACACTCTCTACAAAATGTGCCTTTCCTTTCTCTTCCTTTTCCAGGAGCTGCAGCACCCTCGTGGCTGCATGACCCCTTTCTTTCCTCTCTGCCTCAGACTACTCCAGTCTGATGTCTGGCACTAACTAACTGACTTTCCCTCCAGAACAGAATATATATATAGGGGAGCCATCCACAAGCTGGATCAGAGATCCCCCTTCTGGCCTGGAGTATGAACATGTTGTATGCTTGTGATTACCTGATGAAAGAGATCCTTCCCCTGCTTCCAAGCGTGACATCAGTCTCCCCGTAAGGAAAGCAATGCCACTGTAACAACCAGGACCCTGGGGTGTTACACGAGCAAGACCAACCACGTCTAGTTGGCATGTGACCGTACGTAGTAAAAAATGCATACTTGCAGTTACATAATCGCCTTCTCTTGCTTACTGGAAAATCCTGACAGTATGCAGCTTTTTTTTAGAAGACTAGACAACCCTTTTAAAGGGACTCTGTCTGCACAAAATGACTGTTTAAAGCAAGTAGTTGCAGAGATGAGCTGCAGCCTTGACTTCATCTTCATGTTCACTTCGTTCGAACATGGGGACAGTGATGCCAGAGCTGATTGGGCACAAGGCTCACGTGTCACAACAACCACATGAGAGCCCCAGACCACAAGTGCCAACAGCGCTGGAATGGCTCCAGCATGGGAGGTGAGTATATGTAAGGAGGAAGACCGGGCTGCGGGTACCTGCGCTGAGCTGGGTCCAGAACTGTCGGGGCTGCGTTCTATGTTGCCCGGGGGAAGGAATAGGGGACCGGACAAACCCCATGACTCAGAAAGAGGGGGCGTGTTAAGAGGAAGGACAGAGAGGAAAGCGCGCAAAGCAGCAGGCAGTTTCCCGCCATCAGGGAGAGTGCAGGGCAGGGAGAAGCGTGCTCTACGCTCCGAGCAGCAGCGCCGTGACGTACTGCGGCTGAGATCTCCTGAGTAGGGTTGAGCGACTTTTGCTTTTTTAGGGTCGAGTTGGGTTTTGTGAAACCCGACCTTCTCGAAAGTCGGATCGCGTGAAATCGGCCGATTCTACTGTAAAGTCGGGTTCCGGACCGGAACACGAAACCCAATGCAAGTCAATGTGTATTTTATTATCTCTCTCTCTCTCTCTCTCTCTCTCTCCTGAGAGCATGTGTTGTGTTTGACTGCGGAAATCACTGCAGCCCAAACGGTAATATGGCTCTATGACGCTGGCCGGAACCTATGTCATCACGCTGCCCACACTCCTTAATTGGCTGAAAAAATGGCGGGGAAGGCGTCATACAAAACGCGACTTTGGCGCCAAGATCGCCGACCACGTGGCCGATCCCACGCTGGAGTCGGGTCGGGTTTCGACTTTGCCAAAAGTCGGCGACTTTTGAAAATGAACGATCCGTTTCGCTCAACCCTACTCCTGAGCGCTCCAGCGGAACCCTGAGTGTGAGAAGCACCGCGCGCCCAGCTAAGCACGAGACTGCGGGCGTGTAGAGAAGTGTGGGCCGGCTACAGGACATTGAAATGCGGCTCCCTGTGCTGGCTGTCAGGCATCACCCCACAGTCGGTACAGAGGCTTCTGCATCTTTTCAACGACATAGAGTTCTACACAGCTTATGTTCCTTGCTTTCCCTGCGCTCTCCCTCATGTTTTTCAGCACGTTCCCGGGTCATCTTATCCAGGGCCACAGCGTCTTCCCTGTCTAGCTTCACTACTTTTAGGAGTTCCCTGTCTGTTTTGCCCCAGACACAAGGGCTTCTGCCCACGTAGTAAGCTGCCACATCCTGGAGGTCCTGTTCTGCTGCAATTTCCTGTACTCAAGCTCTGGACGGCTGGGTTCCTATCTTGTGAATGTTACGGGGTCACTGTGCTGTCCTGGGCTCCCAGCCCTATAGGACTCTCCGGGCTCTGTGGCCCCACTGGGCTGTCTGGACTCTCAGGCCCTACTGGGCTGTCTGGGCCTTCAGGCCATACTGACTAAAAAACAGGAAGCTTACTATCTTATCCCACAGTTGACTCCTGTGTAAACTATGTACACTAATGTACCCCCCATCTAGTGTCCACCTTGAGGTACAGCACTTACCCTAAACTACAGCATAATATCATACAATACACCATATACAATTATATACATTGCACATTAATACAGAGAGGTGGGATACACGTCAGTCCTGGTACACCCCTTACACTCCCAAATCCAAATGACCCCACCCTTCTGAGCCCCAGTGTGCCTAAACCACATTTAGCGTCCACATGTTTTGCATTTCTGTAGTGATGAGAACCCACCTAATTTACAGGTGTGTGTCTCCAGATGCATGAGCTGGCATAACGTACTGGTCACTACAATGTACTGATAGAGGAAAGATATATATCTTGGTACCGTGTTAGCCAGTGGATAGAAAAATATTTAGAATTGAGAGTCCTCAGTGGTTGATACCTTTTAATGGCTAACTGAAAAGATGGTAACAAATTGCAAGCTTTCGAGACTACTCAGGTCTCTTCATCAGGCATGGACTAATAGAAATTCTGAAGAATCACATATTTATGCACAACACAGCACAGAAAAATGCCATAGATAAGACAGGTGACATGAAGTAGAATTACCATTATGTGAGTGATAAACAGTTATGTCCATAAATATTGGAACAGTTCATAGATAAGGAGTGTGAATGTTTTATTGTCCTCTGATTGGGGTCTGATTCTGTTATGATGACCGCACATGGTCTGAGGAGCAAATTACTTAAGGTACCGTCACATTAAGCGACGCTGCAGCGATAGCGACAACGATGCCGATCGCTGCAGCGTCGCTGTTTGATCGCTGGAGAGCTGTCACACAGACCGCTCTCCAGCGACCAACGATGCCGAGGTCCCCGGGTAACCAGGGTAAACATCGGGTTGCTAAGCGCAGGGCCGCGCTTAGTAACCCGATGTTTACCCTGGTTACCAGCGTAAAAGTAAAAAAAACAAACAGTACATGCTCACCTGCGCGTCCCCCAGCGTCTGCTTCCTGACACTGACTGAGCTCCGGCCCTAACAGCACAGCGGTGACGTCACCGCTGTGCTTTCACTTTCACTTTAGGGTTACATCGGGTTACTAAGTGCGGCCCTGCGCTTAGTAACCTGTCATGGTTCTCAATGGCGAGAGAACATAGCCCAGCATATATGAGAACTAGCTCTTGGAAGATGGAAACTATACTGACCATGAACTAAACCTGCCGCACAACTAGAAGTGGCCGGGTAGCATGCCTACGTTTTTTAACCCTAGATGCCCAGCGCCAGCCGGAGAACTACCTAATCCTAGCAGAGGAAAAGACAGTCCTGGCTCACCTCTAGAGAAATTTTCCCAAAAGGCAGACAGAGGCCCCCACATATATTGGCGGTGATTTTAGATGAAATGACAAACGTAGTATGAAAATAGGTTTAGCAAAATCGAGGTCCGCTTTCTAGATAGCAGGAAGACAGAAAGGACACTTTCATGGTCAGCAGAAAACCCTATCAAAACACCATCCAGAAATTCCTTTAAGACTCTAGCATTAACTCATAACACCAGAGTGGCAATTTCCGATCACAAGAGCTTTCCAGACACAGTAACGAAACAGCAGCTGTGAACAGGAACAAAATGCAAAAACACACAAGGACAAAAGTCCAACTTAGCTAGGAGTTGTCTAGTAGCAGGAACAAGCACAGAAGGCTTCTGATTACATTGTTGACCGGCAAGAAACTGACAGAGGAGCATGGTTATATAGCGACTCCCACATCCTGATAGGAGCAGGCGAACAGAGGGGATGATGCACACAAGTTCAATTCCACAAGTGGCCACCGGGGGAGCCCAGAATCCAATTTCACAACAGTACCCCCCCCCTCAAGGAGGGGGCACCGAACCCTCACCAGAACCACCAGGGCGATCAGGATGAGCCCTATGAAAGGCACGGACAAGATCGGAGGCATGAACATCAGAGGCAGTGACCCAAGAATTATCCTCCTGACCGTATCCCTTCCATTTGACCAGATACTGGAGTCTCCGTCTGGAAACACGAGAGTCTAAGATCTTTTCCACAACGTACTCCAACTCACCCTCAACCAACACCGGAGCAGGAGGCTCAACGGAAGGCACAACCGGTACCTCATACCTGCGCAACAATGACCGATGAAAAACATTATGAATCGAAAAGGATGCAGGGAGGTCCAAACGGAAGGACACAGGGTTAAGAATCTCCAATATCTTGTACGGGCCGATGAACCGAGGCTTAAACTTAGGAGAAGAAACCCTCATAGGGACAAAACGAGAAGACAACCACACCAAGTCCCCAACACAAAGCCGAGGACCAACACGACGACGGCGGTTGGCAAAAAGCTGAGTCTTCTCCTGGGACAACTTCAAATTGTCCACCACCTGCCCCCAAATCTGATGCAACCTCTCCACCACAGCATCCACTCCAGGACAATCCGAAGATTCCACTTGACCGGAGGAAAATCGAGGATGAAACCCCAAATTACAGAAAAACGGGGACACCAAGGTGGCAGAGCTGGCCCGATTATTGAGGGCGAACTCCGCCAAAGGCAAAAAAGCAACCCAATCATCCTGATCCGCAGACACAAAACACCTCAAATATGTCTCCAAGGTCTGATTAGTCCGCTCGGTCTGGCCATTAGTCTGAGGATGGAAAGCAGACGAAAAAGACAAATCTATGCCCATCCTAGCACAGAATGCCCGCCAAAATCTAGACACGAATTGGGTCCCTCTGTCAGAAACGATATTCTCAGGAATACCATGCAAACGAACAACATTTTGAAAAAACAGAGGAACCAACTCGGAAGAAGAAGGCAACTTAGGCAAGGGAACCAGATGGACCATCTTAGAGAAACGGTCACACACCACCCAGATGACAGACATCTTCTGAGAAACAGGCAGATCCGAAATAAAATCCATCGAGATGTGCGTCCAAGGCCTCTTCGGGATAGGCAAGGGCAACAACAATCCACTAGCCCGAGAACAACAAGGCTTGGCCCGAGCACAAACGTCACAAGACTGCACAAAGCCTCGCACATCTCGTGACAGGGAAGGCCACCAGAAGGACCTTGCCACCAAATCCCTGGTACCAAAGATTCCAGGATGACCTGCCAACGCAGAAGAATGAACCTCAGAGATGACTCTACTGGTCCAATCATCAGGAACAAACAGTCTACCAGGTGGGCAACGATCAGGTCTATCCGCCTGAAACTCCTGCAAGGCCCGCCGCAGGTCTGGAGAAACGGCAGACAATATCACTCCATCTTTAAGGATACCTGTGGGCTCAGAATTACCAGGGGAGTCAGGCTCAAAACTCCTAGAAAGGGCATCCGCCTTAACATTCTTAGAACCCGGTAGGTACGACACCACAAAATTAAACCGAGAGAAAAACAACGACCAGCGCGCCTGTCTAGGATTCAGGCGCCTGGCAGACTCAAGGTAAATTAAATTTTTGTGGTCAGTCAATACCACCACCTGATGTCTGGCCCCCTCAAGCCAGTGACGCCACTCCTCAAAAGCCCACTTCATGGCCAAAAGCTCCCGATTCCCAATATCATAATTCCGCTCGGCGGGCGAAAATTTACGGGAAAAAAAAGCACAAGGTCTCATCACGGAGCAGTCGGAACTTCTCTGCGACAACACCGCCCCAGCTCCGATTTCAGAAGCGTCGACCTCAACCTGAAAAGGAAGAGTAACATCAGGCTGACGCAACACTGGGGCGGAAGAAAAGCGGCGCTTGAGCTCCCGAAAGGCCTCCACAGCATCAGGGGACCAATCAGCAACATCAGCACCCTTCTTAGTCAAATCAGTCAATGGTTTTACAACATCAGAAAAACCAGCAATAAATCGACGATAAAAGTTAGCAAAGCCCAAAAATTTCTGAAGACTCTTAAGAGAAGAGGGTTGCGTCCAATCACCAATAGCCTGAACCTTGACAGGATCCATCTCGATGGAAGAGGGGGAAAAAATGTATCCCAAGAAAGAAATCTTTTGAACCCCAAAAACACACTTAGAACCCTTCACACACAAGGAATTAGACCGCAAAACCTGAAAAACCCTCCTGACCTGCTGGACATGAGAGTCCCAGTCATCCGAAAAAATCAGAATATCATCCAGATACACAATCATAAATTTATCCAAATAATCGCGGAAAATGTCATGCATAAAGGACTGGAAGACTGAAGGGGCATTTGAAAGACCAAAAGGCATCACCAAATACTCAAAATGGCCCTCGGGCGTATTAAATGCGGTTTTCCACTCATCCCCCTGCTTGATTCGCACCAAATTATACGCCCCACGGAGATCAATCTTAGAGAACCACTTGGCCCCCTTTATACGAGCAAACAAATCAGTAAGCAGTGGTAACGGATATTGATATTTAACCGTGATTTTATTCAAAAGTCGATAATCAATACACGGCCTCAAAGAGCCGTCTTTCTTAGACACAAAGAAAAAACCGGCTCCTAAGGGAGATGACGAAGGACGAATATGTCCCTTTTCCAAGGACTCCTTTATATATTCTCGCATAGCAGCGTGTTCAGGCACAGACAGATTAA
Source organism: Ranitomeya variabilis (assembly GCF_051348905.1). Classification (NCBI taxonomy): domain Eukaryota; kingdom Metazoa; phylum Chordata; class Amphibia; order Anura; family Dendrobatidae; genus Ranitomeya; species Ranitomeya variabilis. Next base: position 990,421,147 of record NC_135233.1, on the reverse strand, counting down.
ATAAACGACCCTTAGGGTATTTACTACCCGGAATCAAGTCTATGGCACAATCGCACTCCCGGTGCGGAGGTAGTGAACCAACCTTGGGTTCTTCAAAAACGTCACGAAAGTCAGACAAGAATTCAGGAATCTCAGAGGGAATAGATGATGAAATGGAAACCAAAGGTACGTCCCCATGAGTTCCTTTACATCCCCAGCTTAACACAGACATAGCTCTCCAGTCGAGGACTGGGTTATGAGATTGCAGCCATGGCAATCCCAGCACCAAAACATCATGTAGATTATACAGCACCAGAAAGCGAATAACCTCCTGGTGATCCGGATTAACACGCATAGTCACTTGTGTCCAGTATTGTGGTTTATTACTAGCCAATGGGGTGGAGTCAATCCCTTTCAGAGGTATCGGAGCCTCCAGTGGCTCCAAATCATACCCACAGCGTTTGGCAAAGGACCAATCCATAAGACTCAAAGCAGCGCCAGAGTCGACATAGGCGTCCGCGGTAATAGATGACAAAGAACAAATCAGGGTCACAGATAGAATAAACTTAGACTGTAAAGTGCTAATTGAAACAGACTTGTCAGGCTTCTTAGTACGCTTAAAGCATGCTGATATAACATGAGTTGAATCACCACAATAGAAGCACAACCCATTTTTTCGTCTAAAATTCTGCCGCTCGCTTCTGGACAGAATTCTATCACATTGCATATTTTCTGGCGTTTTCTCAGTAGACACCGCCAAATGGTGCACAGGTTTGCGCTCCCGCAGACGCCTATCGATCTGAATAGCCATCGTCATGGACTCATTCAGACTCGCAGGCACAGGGAACCCCACCATAACATCCTTAATGGCATCAGAGAGACCTTCTCTGAAAATCGCCGCCAGGGCGCACTCATTCCACTGAGTAAGCACAGACCATTTGCGGAATTTTTGGCAGTATATTTCAGCTTCATCTTGCCCCTGAGACAAGGACATCAAGGCCTTTTCCGCCTGAAGCTCTAAATGAGGTTCCTCATAAAGCAACCCCAAGGCCAGAAAATACGCATCCACACTGAGCAACGCAGGATCCCCTGGTGCCAATGCAAAAGCCCAGTCTTGAGGGTCGCCCCGGAGCAAGGAAATTACAATCCTGACCTGCTGTGCAGGGTCTCCGGCAGAGCGAGACTTCAGGGACAAAAACAATTTGCAATTATTTTTAAAATTTTGAAAGTGAGATCTATTCCCCGAGAAGAATTCAGGCAAAGGAATTCTAGGCTCAGACATAGGTGCATGAACAACAAAATCTTGCAAATTTTGTACCTTTGTGGCGAGATTATTCAAACCTGTAGCTACACTCTGAAGATCCATTTGAAACAGGTGAACACAGAGCCATTCAAGGATTAGAAGGAGAGAAAGAGAGGAAGGCTGCAGTATAGGCAGACTAGCAAGTGATTCAATTAAGAGCACACTCAGAACTAGAGGAAAAAAAAAAAAAAAAATTGTAGCAAACTTCTTTTTTCTCTCCTTTCTCAGCCAGTAATTTAACCCTTTTTTGGGCCGGTCAAACTGTCATGGTTCTCAATGGCGAGAGAACATAGCCCAGCATATATGAGAACTAGCTCTTGGAAGATGGAAACTATACTGACCATGAACTAAACCTGCCGCACAACTAGAAGTGGCCGGGTAGCATGCCTATGTTTTTTAACCCTAGATGCCCAGCGCCAGCCGGAGAACTACCTAATCCTAGCAGAGGAAAAGACAGTCCTGGCTCACCTCTAGAGAAATTTTCCCAAAAGGCAGACAGAGGCCCCCACATATATTGGCGGTGATTTTAGATGAAATGACAAACGTAGTATGAAAATAGGTTTAGCAAAATCGAGGTCCGCTTTCTAGATAGCAGGAAGACAGAAAGGACACTTTCATGGTCAGCAGAAAACCCTATCAAAACACCATCCAGAAATTCCTTTAAGACTCTAGCATTAACTCATAACACCAGAGTGGCAATTTCCGATCACAAGAGCTTTCCAGACACAGTAACGAAACAGCAGCTGTGAACAGGAACAAAATGCAAAAACACACAAGGACAAAAGTCCAACTTAGCTAGGAGTTGTCTAGTAGCAGGAACAAGCACAGAAGGCTTCTGATTACATTGTTGACCGGCAAGAAACTGACAGAGGAGCATGGTTATATAGCGACTCCCACATCCTGATAGGAGCAGGCGAACAGAGGGGATGATGCACACAAGTTCAATTCCACAAGTGGCCACCGGGGGAGCCCAGAATCCAATTTCACAACAGTAACCCGATGTTTACCCTGGTTACCAGTGTAAAACATCGCTGGTATCGTTGCTTTTGGTGTCAAACACAACGATACACGGCGATCGGACGACCAAATAAAGTTCTGGACTTTATTCAGCGACCAGCGACATCACAGCAGGATCCTGATCGCTGCTGCGTGTCAAACTAAACGATATCGCTAGCGAGGACGCTGCAATGTCACGGATCGCTAGCGATATCGTTTAGTGTGACGGTACCTTTAGTTGATGTAAAAAGACATAAATCCATGCAACACATTCATTCTTGCACTGAGAGTGTCAAAGGTCATCATCAGCTTATATTCCCATACTCTTCTGAAGGTGAAAACAGGCTTTGGGGGGTAGAGGGGTTAAACGGAACCTGTCATGTAAAAACAAATGCTATTAACCTGCAAATCTGTAGGTTAATAGCATTTTAAAACTGTGTGGCTGCTGCAATGGAGGCCTGGCTGCTAAGAGGAATATAACTTTAGTACATAGTGAGCAGCGGTTGTAACCGCACCTTGGCACTGACTGACAGCATTCTCTATAGTGCATCAGTGCAAAGAAGCTGCACCTCTATAACTGAAATCCCAAGGCAGCCTAGAGGAATAAAGTTAGTTTCTTCCAAGTGGCCCAGCTTTTAGTACCGTGGCCACACAGGTTTAGAACACTATTAACCTGAAGATTACAATCACATATGCAGGTTAATAGAGTTTTTTTATATGACAGGTTTCCTTTAAGCTCTTCACGACATCCACTATACATATGGCGCAAATCGGAAGCAGCTGTATGGAGCCCCGACCCAAACTCAGCAGGTGATGGCTGAGCGTGACAGCCAGGACCTACTTCTAACAATCGGGTGGTGGTGCGAAGCGCCTCCTATGATTGCTAACTTGTTAAATTCGGCTGTCAAACTCTGACAGCAGCATTTAACATGTGTTGGCATGGGGGGGTGTCATTCTAATCTCCGATTGGCACCCCCTTGACAAGATCGCAGGTTGTAGATGGGTTGCTTGACATCAGGGGTCTGCTGAAGACCTCCGTGCTTGTCATTACAGAACTCCTTTGAAATCCAGCCTATGATTTTTACTATATACAGCAATGCTGTGGTATCAGATGATCGCAGCTTCAAGTCACCTAAGGGGACTAACAAGAACAGTGAAAAGTAACAAAAACACAGTAAAAAAATAAATAAATAAATAAATAAAATAAAAGTATTCCATCGCAACAAAGGTGCCCCATAGGGACAGTCCTATCCTGTCTTTAGTATTCAACCTTACCATGTGACAGCCAACCTCAGTGTATATAAGGGAAAAGACTGTATTGCCAATTTGACTTTGTATTTTTTCTGGACAATTTATCAAAAAATAAGGGACAGACGATATTTTTAACGAACCATAATAAATCATTGTGATTATTAGTGATACATGTCTACAGCCCATAATTCTGATATGAAGACATCAGCTGCATTCACTGGGAACTGTAAAATGATAATTACGCTAAAAAAATCTATATAAGTTTGTTCATCTTAAAAAAAAAATCAAAGAAGCCTTAAACTTTTTTTGCCAACAGGGTAAAAAAGTGCCCTATTTTTATGGACTGTCCTTGAGTTTCTGGACAGTTGGTAACCCAGGGCAGAGCAGGACATGTACCCGACTGTTCAGACACCAGCCCATAGGGAGGCTAGATAGATGAAAAACCACATCCCTGTTTGTACAAAGTACAAGAAACTGCTGCAAAACCAAAGAAATTACCCAAAACATAAGTTGTTATGCGTGCAATGTGTAGGAGCATTTTCACATTGTGGCCATTTTACAGACAAAACCCAAGATAAATACAAAATGGCCTAATGTGATCACTAAAGCCAGCTCTTTGCTTATACCGTTCAGCCTTCCCTCTGGGCACAAAATGACTCTGTCCAGCACTGATGTGTTCCAGGACAGCCTGCATCATGTCAAAGAGAGGGCTCCCTATCCTACTAGCGCTGATTTCATTGGGGTACAGGGTCTTCCAATCTCTTGTAACCAAATTGGTTCCTGTGTCTCATGAATTCTGCTCATCCACCAGCTGCTAGACAGCCTACCCATACGTCAAATTACATAGGGAGAAAATCACTTACAGCTGGGCCAATAGAAGCTAGAGGATAAGAAGAAAGAGGGCAGATGGGACAGCACAGGTACACGGGAAGGGGCATATGTAGAGGCAGTATGTGACACCCTTACTTACAAATTTGCTTCTAAACTCACTACACAATCTTTTTTGGGCTCTGTAGTGTGGGTAGCCATGGCCAAGATACTTGTCTCTTACGCACCAAGATGTTACATTTAGGTGGTGGTCTTGGTGGGGTGTGTGGACTTTTGCTATGGGGCACTATGCCTTTGCAGGCCACATGTAAATGATGACTTTGGTTGGCCAGGACCAGATGTTCAACAGTTTAATGAGGGAGACCTCCAGCGAAAAAGAAACTTTTACTGAATGATAACTTGGAGGGATTATATACAGTAGATAGCGGGCACACTACTTGAATGTGTCCTTCACAATACAGAGCATTTTCCACACAATTTCAATTCCTTCCTCTTTAATCACTTGTCCACTATCTTCACCACAACCCATCTCAGTACTACAGTCCACCTTAAAATAGTCCTTAATTCAACCCGCTGGTCCACGTCTTCTTTCCCCTCTAGGGAACTATATTGCCAGTATGGCTGGTACTTATCTTCTCTGTCGCTGACACTCTGGAAGTCCGGCCCGGGGCACTCTCTTCGTCTCACATCTTGGCCTTTACCTCTTGGATTTATAAACTATGGGCGGTGTTACTAGGTGTCCTCTCCCTGGATCTGTCTCCAAGTAGTCTACATTTTTGGTCACTTATCTCTATTTTCTGCTACAATCTTGCAATCCACTGCCTCGGTCTCCTCTCACGCTATGGACACCCACATCATGGGGCACTGCTCTCATCAGATCTCAGGTCTGTTTTCTATGCACACTAGGTCCTAACTGATGCTCTGACGGTAAACCGTCTCTGTCCCTTCACCTTAGCCCCTCCCCCTCTGGACCAGCCCAAAACATTAACCCTAACTTTCTCTATCGTCGGGCAACACATAACATTATAACCAATAACACGTGTCAATTGACATTACACAATGCAACAATACATTTGTTCAAGAGGGAACATGGGCAGTATGTCCATCGCCTTACATCTCGAAGACACATTGCTGCATTATACTACTCCCTGGAGTCTCATTTCAATCTGAATGTATATTCCATAAATATGTGATAAATTAATGTTTTTTATTTCTGGGAATTTCACTTATGAGCAGTCAAGGTGGACACACACCCAACGATCTCCATTGTAATATATGAGCATTATATATGCAACCCAACGTTTCACATCACTCTAACTACAAAGAAGAGTGACCCATTCTTGCATAGGCATCTTTTCCTCTCTGAAATACTGAATGAAGAGGAGTCTCAAATATGGGAATATCTAAGATGGCTGGTGCAAACAAAAAAATTGTACTGTGGGCTGCATGTGGACCCCTGGCTGCAGGTTGTGCACCCCTGCTCTACAGGCAGCTGCAGTCAGCCTGCATGTTATCCCCACATGTATTCAAGCTGTCTAGCAGCCGCAAATCATGCAGCTGTGTTGACATAAATTAAATCTCCGAGCACGCCGAAATACTCGGAGACAGCCAGAGCATACTCGGAGAAATTCGAGTAATGAGCATACTCGCTCATCACTAGTAGCTACACATTGAATTAAAATTTGCTGCACAGCTCCATTTAACCACTCAGTGTATGCATCCATGGTCCCGGACAGGTCATCGATATCAGATGCTGAGAGAACCCCTTTAAAGGGATTCTTTGTGACTGCAGACTTGTGAATCCTCACAGTGTGCACAGTGCGAGCTGTCGCTCTGGGCGGTGACCGCAAGTATGCGATTTGCTTCCATTCTGAAGAGACGTTTCCGGGCCTGCTCAATTCAAATTGCAAACTTGCGTCACGTGGCCGCCTGCTCCTGGTACCGAAGAATCCTGACAGCATGCACATTGCGTGCTATGAGGATTTCCAAGTCAACAATAACATAGAATAACTGCAGACTTGAGCCCCAAGCATGCACATCCCTTTAACTTATTTTGCTCTTGCCATGTGTTCTGTGTATAACAAAATGATAGTTTACTATAAATTTGCTCTTTTAAATGAGCTTTAGTAATCAAAGAGACTACACCGTAAACTATTCTACAAACGTATCTCCTAGAATCAGTGGGTAGGGTCATCTAGGGACAACTGGGATGACTTTCAAGTAATGTCTTCTGCTGCATGGAGCAGTTAGATACTGCAGTTACTGAATTTTGAGTACTGTCTGCAGGAAGAATACAAAATAATAATAGTAGCCTTGATAATAATAAACTACGGTAATTATTATAGGCTAATTATTATCTGGTAGAATCTGGGCACTCACAGATCTTTTTTTGCATTTGTTTTGGCACAGGGTCTTAGTTATTGTACTGCTATATTTATCATAAATCTGATAGACTCAGAAAACTGTGCATGTACAGAAGAAGCAGTGCCGGACACACAATGCCGAGCAGTGATTTATACAGCTGCTGAGTCTGCTAGAAGATTGATACCTAACACAGAAGAGAGGAAGAAGAAGCAGCATATAAGTAATGAGAAAGGGAGAACTGCTTACAGTGATCATTTCTTTTTTCTCCCATCAGTTCTAGCACAGCAGATGGAAAAAAAATAAAATCCTGCAGCGCTCGGCTCCAATGAGAACAAATGCAGAATTCCAACACAACGAGGCTATAATTAGTACATGTCTACTATTGTGTCTGGCCTGCAGGTGAGATATGCTGCCTAATACTGAGGACTTGGCTAAGGTATTACAAGAAATAAAGAATGTAGTGCTTCATTAATAAAGGAATTAATACATAGGAAATATTACATCTCTACCACTCCTGCCAGTAGCGTAGCTACCGGGAGGGCAGAGGGGGCGGTCGCCCAGGACCCCCGCGCTCTGAGGGGGCCCACCCGTAGCTACGGTACTGTAACTGCATCAGCGAGCGTAGCGTTACATTCTGCGGCAGAGCAGGGAGAATCAATCTCCCTGCTCTGCCACTATGGGGCCCCTGAACAGACGGGGGGGCCCGGTGCCAGTAGTGGGCCCCCCTGCCCGTCATCGCATGGTGAGCTGTATCGGCATCTAGTCGATACAGCTCACCGCATTGATGAGGGAAGGAGTGCTGCGCTGCTTCTCCCATCATTCCCCTGTCAGCGTCTGACGTCACAGACGCCGACACTGACAGGGGGCACGATGACGTCACTGCCTGGCGCCCGCTGTCAGGACAAGAGCGGGAGCAGGGAGCACCACTGGAACAAGGAGGAAGAGAGGTGAGTATTTATTTATTGTGTTTTTTTTATATGGGGGCTGCCTTATACACTACAGGATCTGCCTATGGATGGGTGCTGCCTTATACACTACAGGATCTGCCTATGGGAGGGTGCTGCCTTATACACTACAGGATCTGCCTATGGGGGGTGATGCCTTATAGACTACACGATCTGCCTATGGGGGGTGCTGCCTTATACACTACAGGATCTGCCTATGGGGGTACTGCCTTATACACTACAGAATCTGCCTATGGGGGGGTGCTGCCTTATACACTACAGGATCTGCCTATGGGGGGGTTGTGCCGTATACACTACGGGATCTGCCTATGGGGGGTGCTGCCTTATACACTACAGGATCTGCCTATGGGGGGTGCTGCCTTATAGACTACATGATCTGCCTATGGGGGTGCTGCCTTATACACTACAGGATCTGCCTATGGGGGTACTGCCTTATACACTACAGAATCTGCCTATGGGGGGTGCTGCCTTATACACTACAGGATTTGCCTATGGGGGGGTTCTGCCGTATAGACTGCGGGATCTGCCTATGGGGGGATACTGCCTTTTACACTGCAGGATCTGCCTATGGGGGGTGCTGCCTTATACACTACAGGATCTGCCTATAGGGGTGCTGCCTTATACACTACAGGATCTGCCTATGGGAGGTGCTGCCTTATACACTACAGGATCTGCCTATGGGAGGTGCTGCCTTATACACTACAGGATCTGCCAATGGGGGGATGCTGTCTTATGCAGCGCCCCCACTGCCGCAGGGCCGAGGGGTACCCGGTACCGGGCCTCTGAGTCTCTGTTCTGGGATTGTCACAGTGGCTAGACCCGGTCCGTGACCCTGCTGAGGGGCACCCAATAATAGGTGTGGATGGTGGTGGTAGTGCGGTGCAGTAAATAACGAGGACACCAGGTTGCAGTCTCTTTACCTCTTTACTGAAGGCTTCAGGGTCCTCAATCCGGAATACGGTTAACCGGGCTGCGCAAGCCTGGTCGGTCCGATGGCACATCCAGAGTTCCCTTTGCAGGTGGAAATCTGTGCCTACCTGCTAGCGCTTGTGTGTTGTAGTCCTTCCCTGCTGAGCACCACGGGATAGTCCTCACAACTGTTGTGTCTGTTTCTCGTGTTCCCTCACAACTCGATTCTGATGTTCTTCCACGTCCCCCAGATCTTATGGTTAGGACGCACCCGTATGACGGGGAGGCTCGGAGCTCTTCCGGGACTCTAGCGTCGCCCCACTCCTGTTGTTACCCCCCTGTGTCTTCCTAGGTCAATTGGGTGTGTGACAAAACACTCTGGGATCGCCTTTGCTGGGGTCAAAGGTCACGTGGTTTGCGCATTGAATTCTGAGGCGACAGCAGGTTTCCAAGATGACTGACCTCAGGTCAGATTTATTAACGTGAAAGCAACATAGGAAAAAACAAAACATAAAAATAAATCCTAGCCTGTCCGGCACTAACTAAACAAATAAGCTGCTATCTAACAACTGGGGGGGCTTCTCCCACCCAGCTAACAACACACAGTCCTTGAGCACCGCTCTCACTCACGTTTGTCTCACACAGACAGGCAATCTGTGTGCCCCAGGCTGACACCTGAAACCTCCAGCTGGTCAGCCTTTATTCCTGCACTTATTAACCCCTCAGTATCCTGAAGATACTGAGCGGCCTAATTCACATAGGACAAATACCTGGGCGAGATATACCTGCCCCCGACTACCAGACCGACATGACTCTTACATATCCTCCCCCCCTGCTCAGACCACTCAGGTCGAGCAAGAATACTCTCGAAACAGTGTACTCGGGACAGGGCATCAGCGTTCCCCATCTGCACCCCGGGGCGGTGCTCCACCGTGAAAGAGTAAGCCTGCAGGGCAAGGAACCACCGCATTACCCGACTATTACGGTCCTTGTGGAGATGCATCCACTTGAGAGGGGCATGGTCCGTGACCAGCCTAAACTTCCTACCTGCCAGGTAATATTTGAGGGAGTCGAGAGCCCATTTGATGGCTAGGCACTCTTTTTCAATCACGGCATACCTCTGCTCATGTACATTCATTTTCCGACTGAGGTAGAGGACCGTGTGTTCGACTCCGTCCCTTACCTGGGAAAGTACAGCTCCGACACCAGTATCAGAAGCATCAGTTTGCACCACAAACTCGCTGCTGAAATCAGGAGTCACTAGTACGGGCTGAGAGCACAAAGCCCGTTTCAGACTGTGGAAGGCCTCTTCAGCCGCTGAGGTCCATTTTACCATGACGGAATCCCTCCCTTTGGTAAGATCCGTCAAGAGGGTAGCCATGGCCGCAAAGTTGGGTATGAATCGGCGATAATAGCCGGCAATGCCCAGGAAAGCTTGAACTTGTTTCTTGTTCACTGGTTGCGGCCAGCCCTGAATTGCCTGTATTTTGTCGATCTGGGGTTTAACCACTCCTCTGCCAATCACGTAGCCCAAGTATCGGGCTTCTTCAAGGCCGATGTGACATTTCTTGGGATTCGCCGTTAAGCCTGCGTCTCTCAGGTCATCAATCACCGCCTGTACCTTCTGGAGGTGAGCTTCCCAGTCCACGCTGTAAATTATGATGTCGTCTAGGGAGGCAGAAGCGTACTGCCTGTGGGGCCTCAAGGGGCATGACAGCAGCAATCCGGTCCTGCATTTGCATTACATGGTCTATCACCGTTTTAAAGGGAGTGACTTGACCTTCCCAGGTTTCTTTTGCGACGTCCAACAGTCCACGGGGACGACGGGCGTATAATAGCTCGAAAGGCGAGAATCCTGTGGAAGACTGGGGAACTTCCCTAATGGCAAACAGCAAATAGGGTAACAAGTAATCCCAGTTCTTCCCATCTTTGTCAATCGCCTTCCGGAGCATCTGTTTTAAGGTTTTATTGAACCGCTCAACCAGGCCATCTGTTTGAGGGTGATAGACAGACGTACGCAACTGGTCTATTTGTAAGAGTCTGCAGAGCTCCTTCATCACCCTTGACATAAAGGGAGTCCCCTGGTCGGTGAGTATCTGTTTTGGAATTCCCACCCGACTAAACACTTGTACCAACTCTTTGGCGATCGTTTTGGTAGCAGTGTTACGCAAAGGGATGGCTTCTGGGTAACGAGTGGCATAGTCCATGATGACGAGGATATGTTGATGCCCACGTGCGGACCGGGGAAGGGGCCCAACCAAATCCATCCCAATTCTCTCAAATGGGACCCCAATGATAGGGAGGGGTACCAAAGGGCTACAGAACCGAGGTTTAGGTGCCGAGATTTGGCACTCTGGACAGGACTCACAATAGTTACGCACATCATTGTGTATTCCAGGCCACACAAAACAATGCAATATCCTTTCTGTGGTTTTTTGTACCCCCAGATGTCCCCCGATTATATGTCCGTGGGCCAGGTCCAGTACCTTCCGCCGATAAGGTTTGGGTACCACTAACTGTTGCACAGTGTCTTCCCCTTTTTTTTCTACCTGGTAGAGTAAATCATTCTCAAGAACCATGTACGGGTACGCTAGCCTAGTGTCAGGTTCTACGGGTACGCTATCTATCACGTTTACATTTTTCCTAGCCTGAGTCAGGGTAGGATCTTTCATTTGTTCGCAGTGGAAGTCATCCAACTAAACTCCCAAATCTGGTAGGCAGGGTGCTGGATGGCTGTCTGCCTCCGCCTCTCGCTGAGTTTCCTCAGTTTCCTCAGTTTCCCCCGCCATAAGTGAGAAGGGGAACTGAAGGTTAGATTCAATAACCTCCCCAGCAACATCTTCCTGTGGGGTCTCGTCTAGGAGTTCGGGACCTCCAGATGGCATGGGGGAAGGTTCACAGCTACCGTGAAGGAGCAACTGATTCTCCCATAACTGCCAGAAATGGGGGAAATCCCTACCCAGGATTATATCATGTAACAATGCGGGAACGAGTCCCACTTTGTGTTGCACAGACCCAAAGGGAGTGGCAATCGGTATGACCGCTGTTAGGTATGAGCAGGTGTCACCATGCACACACGTTACAGAGAATTTATCAGACGAACCAGACGGAAGTGCCACCAGACTAGCTTTCACCAGAGTCACCACACTTCCAGAGTCTAGTAACGCCACAACACTTTTCCCATCAACAGATAATTCACACAGGTGTTTTGCTATATCATTTTGGCCCGCATTCACATTCACCAGCCGTGTAACCAAAGACATGCGTTTCTTAGAGTCTATAACATCGCACTGCATGGGTTCAGTGGTAACAGGACAGTTCGCAGAAACATGGCCCTTCTCACGGCAACGGAAACACCTAACAGGCCCCCTACTGAGACCACCGTCCCACACTCTCGGTCTCGGAGTGCGAGCAGTCCCGGGTTCCTCCCCCACAGTTTTTGGCGATTTTCCTTCACCCGTAGTTGCTTGAACAGTCTTACCGGTTCCACGAGGAGAAGGCACAGACCGGGTGCTAGTGGTTTCGTCGGGAAGTCCTTCTGCCACGGAATAACGCTCGACCAACTCCACAAGTTGATCCGCTGTTGTGGGATTTCCTTGGCTTACCCACCTTTTCAGCGCTGGAGGTAGCACTCTCAGATACTTGTCCAGGACAACCCGCTGCATTATTTCTGGGGTTGTCAGTACCTCGGGTTGCAGCCATTTCTTTGTCAAGTAGATCAGGTCGAACATCTGAGACCGCGGCGGTTTATCTGGCTGGTATGTCCACTGGTGTACCCTCTGCGCACGGACAACCGTCGTCACACCTAGCCGGGCCAGGATCTCAACTTTCAGCTTCTCAAAGTCCTGAGCGACTTCCGGGTCCAAGTCATGGTAAGCTTTTTGGGCCTCGCCGGAGAGAAACGGAGCAATCAAATTGGCCCATCGTGCCTTCGGCCACTTCTCCCTCAGCGCCGTCCGCTCAAACGTTGTCAGGTACGCCTCGACGTCATCTTCTGCGGTCAAATTTTGCCAGTATCGACTCACATGGATCCTTCTGGACTCTGCTTCCGGGTCCACCTCAGGCATGCTCACCAGGCGCTGCGCCACCTGTTGGAGAAGCTGGCGGTCTGCAACCGTCATGTCCACTAACTCCTTCAGCTGTGCGGCCATCAAGCGATTAGCTTCATGCTGTGCGGCAGTGGCCTGCTGCTGTACGGCAGTGGACTGTACTAGGGCTTTCACCACGTCTTCCATACTGTCGCCTGTGCCACGCGATGCCCGCGTTCTCCACCACAATGTGACAAAACACTCTGGGATCGCCTTTGCTGGGGTCAAAGGTCACGTGGTTTGCGAATTGAATTCTGTGGCGACAGCAGGTTTCCAAGATGACTGACCTCAGGTCAGATTTATTAACGTGAAAGCAACATAGGAAAAAACAAAACATAAAAATAAATCCTAGCCTGTCCGGCACTAACTAAACAAATAAGCTGCTATCTAACAACTGGGGGGGCTTCTCCCACCCAGCTAACAACACACAGTCCTTGAGCACCGCTCTCACTCACGTTTGTCTCACACAGACAGGCAATCTGTGTGCCCCAGGCTGACACCTGAAACCTCCAGCTGGTCAGCCTTTATTCCTGCACTTATTAACCCCTCGGTATCCTGAAGATACTGAGCGGCCTAATTCACATAGGACAAATACCTGGGCGAGATATACCTGCCCCCGACTACCAGACCGACATGACTCTTACAGGTGAGGCAGCCCGCCTATAACTGACTGTCCTGCCGTAGGTTTGAAGTTTGGCTTGGAGCTCTATACTTCCTCGGCGTTCCGGCCACCGGTTATGCGCCTCAATAGGATGTTGCCTCGTCTTACAGCATGACTCCTACTGGTATTCTCCTTGTTGCGTTGATCTCGTTTCTCACTCAGCACAATATACCTCGCTTCTTGTCCTTTCTTAGGGTACCGCCGCTATATCGTGCAGGCGCGGTCCCGTAACGTTCTCTCTGGTTGCTAGGCCTCTGTCAGGATCCCACCCCTGACAGGGACCCCTCTGAATCTTCCCCTACAGCACCCTCTGCCACAAGGTGTTGCCTGGTTCCAACCCAGTCAGCTTTCTGAACTAACTTCCTGCCTAACCCCCAGTTTTACCAGATTGTGAGGAGTGGCCTAATAAATAGAACCCTTAGCTCCCCCTGGAGGCCAGACTGTGAAATGTATTGGTGTCTGTGATACCTGGTCAGATGAACTCCTTCAGTGCCATCAGACGTACCATAGCCCCCTTTAGTGGCGGAGCTACAGTACTGCAACGACCAGGACTCTGGGGCGCTGCACTTACACTACAGGATCTGCCTATGGGGGGTGCTGCCTTATACACAACAGGATCTGCCTATGGGGTTGCTGCCTTATACACTACAAGATCTGCCTATGGGGGTGCTGCCTTATACACTACAGGATCTGCCTATGGGGGTGCTGCCTTATACACTACAGGATCTGCCTATGGGGGGTGCTGTCTTATACTACAGGATCTGCCTATGGGGGTGCTGCCTTATACTTCAGGATCTGCCTATGGGGTGGTGCTGCCTTATACTAATTGATCTGCCTATGGGGGGTGCTTCCTTATACAACAGAGTCTGCCTATGAGGGGTGCTGCCTTATATTACAGAGTCTGCCGATAGGGGTACTGTCTTATATTGCAGGGTCTGTCTATAGGGGTACTGTCTTGTACTATATTGAGGAATATCTGGCACATTAGTGCAGCGCCCCAGAGTCCTGGTCGTTGCAGTAATGTTATTCTCCCACCAGGGGGGAGTGATATTACGTCTGAAGGCAATAAAGGAGATCTTCTGTCCAGGTATCACAGCCACACACAACATACTTCACACTCCAGCCACCAAGGGGAGCAAAGGTTCTATCTACTAGGCCACTCCTCACATATAGGTAAAACTGGTGGGTTGGTTAGGAAGTTAGTCAGAACCCAACGGAGTTTGGCAGAAGCTGGCTGGAGTGGGTTCCAGCCAGATCCAGACTGCGGTCTGAGGAGGACGAGGGTCCACGGAGCTGCGCCTGCCCCACGTGCGGTAGCATCCAAAGAAAGAGACATTGAAAGGAAGTGTATTGCAGTGAGTGAGCAACGAAGTCATAGCAAAAGGAGAGGAAAACCAGAAGGAGTTCTGTCCTGTGAGAGGCTGCCTCCTTCTGAAGCGCAGGAATACCGGTGGCCAGAATACCGAGGGAGTAAGGATCTCTATGCTTTACTTTAGAGACTGGCAGGACAGTTAATTCTATGTTGGCTGCCTGACCTTTATACACAGGAGACACGGTGGCAACTTGTGGGGGCCGGGGCGTCTCTAGGGCCCCTATAAAAAGCCTCAGGCCACCAGTCATACGTGTTTGTTCTATCCGACCACGGGTAACAGTGAGAGGAGTAATAACAGTGAGGACCTCATTAGAGCTTATGCAAGTGGGAACCTACGGTGTTACTGTGCGCATAGGAAGGCTATTGAATTCCACCTGGATATGGAGACTCTGGATTTGCCTTCAGACCGGCCGGACTCTGGCTACCCTGTGATCCGGTGCCCTGGACTGCGGACACTGAAGCCTTCAGTAAAGGTAAAGAGACTGCAACCTTGTGTCCTCGTTATTCACTGCGCCTCACACCATCCACCATCTACACTCTGGGAAGCCCTGGGGATACACTTCACCTGTGGGAAGTTATACCATCAAGCTGCCATAACATCACCCCAGCGGAACCCTAAGCAGCGTCGGTCACCCTGACCGATTACCACAGGTGGCGTCACGAACACTTCCCCTTTAAAGACCTTTCCCAAAACCATAAAAACTAATTTCTTTATTGGACGTCCCTCAAAGGGCCACAGACCGGGTCGGGCCACCGTGACATTCCCCCGAACCGAAGGACCCGGTGCCGAGTACCCCATTGCCCTTGCGTGGGGGCGCTCCAAAAATCTTGGCGTCACGAACAGGATCTACTTAAACCTGAAAATCAGATCATGTGCACCTAAGAACTGTGCCAGAGTTGTATTTGAACTGTGTTTCATTGCTGAACTGTGTACCACCATTGTCGCCAAAATTCCCGCCAAAACCGCCGCCATTACAGCACCATGTGGCGTGCAGGAGGAGTGGGGCGTGTCATCGTGGGCGTAGCTTGGAAGAACGGCGCGAAAGTGGAGTCAGCCCCTCACAGATATTACTATGTCTGAGAGATATGCCCGTCAACAAGAAAGGTCCGCCTCCTGGTCTGGGATGGTGGAAGAAGAGGGAAACGCCCTCCGGAGGAGGAGGAGCAAGAACCGCTGGACTCCATTAGACAGAACCTGGTTGGCAACATGGCGAGCGGAGGTCACCCGGAAGAGGGGGAGAAAACCCGCAACCGTCGCAGCCAATGGGAGCTGAGCGAAACCCTGCCAGGCAGCAGGAACCAGGAAATCCTGGGCGCAGAAGTGGAGGAGTTGTGTCGGCAGTTCCGGAGCCTGTGCCATCATGCGACAACCGGCCACGAGGAGCAGCAACACCGCCAGCAGCCGGAACCCCAGCCTGCAGAGGAGGAGACCGGCACCGGAGATGCCACGGAGGCAGGTAAAGACACCGACCCTGCCCCGGTTGCCTAGGAACCCCTGCTAGTGGCCGTAGACTCCCCTCCACCACCACCACCCGGCCGGGTGTGTAGCCGCCTAGAGTGGGAGAGGCCCTGGGAGACCTTAAAAACTTCCGAAGTCCCACTGCAGCTCACCAAACAAACTGTGGACATCAAGGGGGAGTGGGTAACCTTTAAGTGGACCCGCGCCACGACCAACCTGATCGGGTTCCCTGGAGAGGGCCAGCTAGAAGGAGAAAAGATCGAGGTGGTCGGATTAACCGAGTACCGATGCCAGGAGACCCAACGGCAGGAGCAGGAGCAGAGGGAAACAGAGCGTCGGTGCCAGGCTGAGCGTGAGAAAGATCTTCAAGATAAAGCCCGGGCCAGGCAGATGAGTGAGGAGGACTGGGGCCCACAGCGCTACGGGACTGTAGTGACCTTCCGCCTACATCGAGGCTGGGGCTTTATAAAGGAGCCAGGCCTCTATCCGGAGGTGTTCGTGAACAGACGTGATGTGGAGGCACACCTCATGGAGGGACACCCAGGTCGGGATTTGTATCCAGGCGACCGTGTCACATACACGCGGCATTGGGGAGATAAAGGATGGTACGCTCTCCATGTCTACAGATATCGACCTTCGGGGAGAGCCAAGGAAAGTGTCTCCCATGGCACTGGCGCCCCCTCGTGGTCAGGCTACGGTTACTACAAAGACCGCCGTTGCTACCCCG
Organism: Ranitomeya variabilis; assembly: GCF_051348905.1. Taxonomy (NCBI): domain Eukaryota; kingdom Metazoa; phylum Chordata; class Amphibia; order Anura; family Dendrobatidae; genus Ranitomeya; species Ranitomeya variabilis. Next base: position 990,404,245 of record NC_135233.1, on the reverse strand, counting down.
ACGTGCACCATTGTCAAAACTACGACCTGCACCGTTGCCACCACCGCCACCGTTGTGGCTAGAGAACTGACCGCGGTGATGGCTAGTGCCCAGCCAATCTCGGGATCCAAAACTGTGGGTACCCAGACCCCTGACTGGAGTAGGGGAGCTCCTGGTACAACACCTGGTAACCGCAGGTATCCGGGCGGATGGCCTCGCCCATTGCTACTGCAGCGCCCCAGAGTCCTGGTCGTTGCAGTAATGTCGCTCTGCCGCTAAGGGGAGTGATGTTACGTCTGACTGCACTAAAGGAGTTCACCTGATCAGGTAACACTCACACTACACTTCACACTCCGGCCACCAGGGGGGGTGGTTCTATCTAGTAGGCCACTCCTCACACTCTGGTAAAACTGGGGGTTGGACAGGAAGACAGGGAGAAGTAACTGGGAAGAGCTAGAGAGAGGACCTGTCAGGGATGGGATCCTGACAGATTCCTAAGAAAGGACAAGAAGCGAGGTTTATTGTGCTAAGTGAGAAAACAGGAATACAGCAAAGAGGCGATAGGACCAGAAGGAGTCGTGCTGTAAGACCGAGGCAACATCCTTCTGAGGCGCAAACAGTCGGTGGCCGGAACGCCGAGAAAGTAAGAGACTTTAAGCATTACTTCATACCACGGCCGGACAGCCAATTATAGGTTGGCTGTCTCACTTAACCCCTTCCCGACCTTTGACGCCACGTAGGCGTCATGAAAGTCGGTGCCAATCCGACCCATGACGCCTATGTGGCGTCATGGAATGATCGCGTCCCTGCAGATCGGGTGAAAGGGTTAACTCCTATTTCACCCGATCTGCAGGGACAGGGGGAGTTGTACTTCAGCCCAGGGGGGGTGGCTTTGCCCCCACGTGGCTACGATCGCTCTGATTGGCTGTTGAAAGTGCAACAACCAATCAGAGCAATTTGCAATATTTCACCTATGAAAATGGTGAAATATTGCAATCCAGCCATGGCCGATGCTGCAATAGCATCTGCCATGGCTGGAAATCATGTTCTGTCCCCCCCCACCGCCCCCGATCTCCTCCCCAGTCCTCCGTTCTGTCCGGTACCCCCCTCCGTCCCCCTATCCGCTCCCCCGTGCTCCTGCCCGCTCCCCCCGTCCTCCGATCCCCCCCCTGTGCTCCGATCCACCCCCCCACCACCCCCTCATACTTACCGAGCCTCCCGAAGTCGGTCCGTCTTCTCACTGGGCACCGCCATCTTCCAAAATGGCGGGCGCATGCGCAGTGCGCCCGCCGAATCTGCCGGCCGGCAGATTCATTACAAAGTACATTTTGATCACTGTGGTAGGTTCTATCACAGTGATCAAAATAAAAAAATAATAAATAAACCCCCCCTTTATCACCCCCATAGGTAGGGACAATAATAAAATAAAGAAAATATATTTTTTTCTTTTTCCACTAGGGTTAGGGTTAGAACTAGGGTTAGAACTAGGGGTAGGGTTAGGGTTAGGGGTAGGGTTAGGGTTAGGGGTAGGGTTATGGCATGTGCACACAGTGCGGATTTGGCCGCGGATCCGCAGCAGATTGGCCGCGAATCCGCACAAAAAAACACTGGAAATCTGCTGTAAATCCGCAGGTAAAACACAGTGCCTTTTACCTGCAGATTTTTCAAAAATCGTGCGGAAAAATCTCACACGAATCCGCAACGTGGGCACATAGCCTTAGGGTTAGGGTTGGAATTAGAGTTAGGGTTGGAATTAGGGCTAGGGTTGGAAATAGGGTTAAGATTAGGCTTGTGGTTCGGGTTACGGATAGGGTTAGGGGTGTGTTGGGGTTACAGTTGTGGTTAGGGTTGGGATTAGGGTTAGGGTTGGGATTAGGGTTAGGATTAGGGTTAGGGTTGGAATTAGGGTTACGGGTGTGTTGGGGTTAGGGTTGTGGTTAGGGGTGTGTTGGGGTTAGGGTTGTGATTAGGGTTATGGCTACAGTTGGGATTAGGATTAGGGGTGTGTTGGGGTTAGTGTTGAAGTTAGAATTGAGGAGTTTCCACTGTTTAGGCACATCAGGGGTCTCCAAACGCAACATGGCGCCACCATTGATTCCAGCCAATCTTGCGTTCAAAAAGTCAAATGGTGCTCCCTCCCTTCCAAGCCCCGACGTGCGCCCAAACAGTGGTGTACCCCCACATTTGGGGTACCAGCGTATTCAGGACAAACTGGGTAACAACTGTTGCGGTCCAATTTCTCCTGTTACCCTTGCAAAAATAAAAAATTACTTGCTAAAACATAATTTTTGAGGAAAGAACAATTATTTTTTATTTTCATGGCTCTGCGTTATTAACTTCTGTGAAGCACTTGGGGGTTGAAAGTGCTCACCACACATCTAGATAAGATCCTTCGGGGGTCTAGTTTCCAAAATGGGGTCACTTGTGGGGTGTTTCTACTATTTAGGCACATCAGGGGCTCTGCAAATGCAACGTGATGCCCGCAGACCATTCCATCAAAGTCTGCATTTCAAATGTCACTACTTCCCTTCCGAGCCCTGACGTGCGCCCAAACAGTGGTTTACCCCCACATATGGGGTACCAGCACACTCACAACAAACTGGGCAACAAATATTGGGGCCCAATTTCTCTTGTTACCCTTGTGAAAATAAGAAATTGCTTGCTAAAACATCTTTTTTGAGGAAAGAAAAATGATTTTTTATTTTCACGGCCCTGCGTTGTAAACTTCTGTGAAGCTCTTGGGGGTTGAACTTGCTCACCACACATCTAGATATGGCTACGTTCACATTTGCGTTGTGCGCCGCAGCGTCGGCGCCGCAGCGCACAACGCAAACAAAAGCGCAGCAAAACGCATGCACAACGCTGCGTTTTGCGCCGCATGCGCCGTTTTTTTCATTGAATTTGGACGCAGCAAAAATGCAACTTGCTGCGTCCTCTGCGCCCCGACGCGGGCGCCGCAGCGACGCATGCGGCGCAAAACGCAAGTGCGCCGCATGTCCATGCGCCCCCATGTTAAATATAGGGGCGCATGACGCATGCGGCGCCGCTGCGGCGCCCGACGCTGCGGCGCTGGCCGCAAATGTGAACGTAGCCTAAGTTCCTTGGGGGGTCTAGTTTCCAAAATGGGGTCACTTGTGGGGGGTTTCTACTGTTTAGGCATATCAGGGGCTCTGCAAACGTAACATGATGCCCGCAGACCATTTCATCAAAGTCTGCATTCCAAAACGTCACTACTTCCCTTCCGAGCCCCGGCATGTGCCCAAACAGTGGTTTACTCCCACATATGGGGTATCAGCGTACTCAGGAGAAACTGGACAACAACTTTTGTTGTCAAATTTCTCCTGTTACCCTTGCAAAAATAAAAAATTCTGGGCTAAAAAAATATTTTTGAGGAAAGGAAACACATTTATTATTTTCACGGCTCTGCGTTATAAACTTCTGTGAAGCACTTGGGGGTTCAAAGTGCTCACCACACATCTAGATAAGTTCCCTTGGGGGTCTAGTTTCCAAAATGGAGTCACTTGTGGGGAGTTCCTACTGTTTAGGCACATCAGGGGCTCTGCAAACGCAACCTGACGCCCGCAGAGCATTCCATCAAAGTCTGCATTTCAAAACGTCACTACTTCCCTTCCAAACCCCGACGTGTGCCAAAACAGTGGTTTACCCCCACATATAGGGTATCAGCGTACTCAGGAGAAACTGGACAACAATATTTGGGGTCCAATTTCTCCTGTTACCCTTGGGAAAATAAAAAATTGTGGGCTAAAAAATCATTTTTGAGAAAAGAAAAATTATTTTTTATTTTCATGGCTCTGCGTTATAAACTTCTGTGAAGCACTTGGGGGTTCAAAGTGCTCACTATGCTTCTAGATAAGTTCCTTGGGGGGTCTAGTTTCCAAAATGGGGTCACTTGTGCGGGAGCTCCAATGTTTAGGCACACAGGGGCTCTCCAAACGCGACATGGTGTCCGCTAATGATTGGAGCTAATTTTCCATTCAAAAAGCCAAATGGCGTGCCTTCCCTTCTGAGCCCTGCGGTGCGCCCAAACAGTGGTTTACCCCCACATATGGGGTATCATCGTACTCAGGACAAACTGGACAACAACATTTGGGGTCCAATTTCTCCTATTACCCTTGGGAAAATAAAAAATTCTGGGCTAAAAATCATTTTTGAGGAAAGAAAAATTATTATTTGTTTTGACGGCTCTGTGTTATAAACTTCTGTGAAGCACCTGGGGGTTATAAGTGCTCACTATGCATCTAGATAAGTTCCTTGGGGGGTCTAGTTTCCGAAATGGGGTCACTTGTAGGGGAGCTCCAATGTTTAGGCACACAGGGGCTCTCCAAACGCGACATGGTGTCCGCTAACGATTGGAGTTAATTTTCCATTCAAAAAGTCAAATGGCACGCCTCCCCTTCCGAGCCTTGCCGTGCACCCAAACAGTGGTTTACCCCCACATATGAGGTATCGGCGTACTCAGGAGAAATTGCCCAACAAATTTTAGGATCCATTTTATCCTGTTGCCCATGTGAAAATGAAAAAATTGAGACTAAAAGAAATTTTGTGTGAAAAAAAAGTACTTTTTCATTTTTACGGATCAAGTTGTGAAGCACCTGGGGGTTTAAAGTGCTCACTATGCTTCTAGATAAGTTCCTTGGGGGGTCTAGTTTCCAAAATGGGGTCACTTGTGGGGGAGCTCCAATGTTTAGGCACACAGGGGCTCTCCAAACGTGACATGGTGTCTGCTAGCGATGGAGATAATTTTTCATTCAAAAAGTCAAATGGCGCTCCTTCCCTTCCGAGCCTTACCATGTGCCCAAACAGTGGTTTACCCCCACATGTGAGGTATCAGCGTACTCAGGACAAATTGGACAACAATGTTCGTGGTCCAGTTTCTCCTTTTACTCTTGGGAAAATAAAAAATTTTTCGCTAAAAGATCATTTTTGTGACTAAAAAGTTAAATGTTCATTTTTTACTTCCATGTTGCTTCTGCTGCTGTGAAACACCTGAAGGGTTAATAAACTTCTTGAATGTGGTTTTGAGCACCTTGAGGGGTGCAGTTTTTAGAATGGTGTAACTTTTGGGTATTTTCAGCCATATAGAACCCTCAAACTGACTTCAAATGTGATGTGGTCCCTAAAAAAAATGGTTTTGTAAATTTTGTTGTAAAAATGAGAAATCACTGGTCAAATTTTAACCCTTATAACTTCCTAGCAAAAAAAAAATTTGTTTCCAAAATTGTGCTGATGTAAAGTAGACATGTGGGAAATGTTATTTATTAACTATTTTGTGTCACATAGCTCTCTGGTTTAACAGAATAAAAATTCAAAATGTGAAAATTGCGAAATTTTCAAAATTTTTGCCAAATTTCCGTTTTTTTCACAAATAAACTCAGAAATTATCGACCTAAATTTACCACTAACATGAAGCCCAATATGTCACGAAAAAACAATCTCAGAATCGCTAGGATCCGTTGAAGCGTTCCTGAGTTATTACCTCATAAAGGGACACTGGTCAGAATTGCAAAAAATGGCAAGGTCATTGAGGCCAAAATAGGCTGGGTCATGAAGGGGTTAAACACCTAAGCAGACAACGGAGGCAGCTGTGGGAGAGGGGCGACTCTAGAGTCCCGGAAGAACTCCAGGCCTACCCCGTCATACGGGTGCGTCCTAGCCATATCAACTGGGGGACGGAGAGAATGAACATCAGAGGCAGACATAATAAGTTGTGAGGACTATCCTGGGGTGCTCAGCAGGGAAGGACTACAACACACAGGCGCTAGAAGGTAGACACTGATTCTCACCTGAAAAGGGAACTCCGGATGTGCCGTTGGACCGGCCGGTCTCAGCCAGCCCTGTTAACAGTGCTCTGGATTGGGTACCTCCAAACCTTCAGTAAAAAGGTAAAGAGACTGCAACCTGGTGTTCCTGTTATTTACTGTGACCTGCACCGCACCACTAAAACACCACCATCACGCACACCTATCATTGTACGCCCCTCAGCAGGGTCACGGACCGGGTCTAGCCACCGTGACAACCCCAGAACAGAGACTCAGAGGCCCGGTACCGGGTACCCCTCGGCCCTGCGGCAGTGGGGGCGCTACAACTTGGCGTCACGAACAGGATCTACTTAAGCCTGAAGAATCAGGTCATGTGTGCCTTGGAACTGTGATTTGTTGTGCTTGGACTGTGACTTATTGCAAAGACTGTGTATTGCCAATTGCTGCCAAGAGTTCCCGCCACAATTCACCATTGCCGCGCACGGAGAGAGGAGCCTTAGCTTCGTGGACGGAACCGGTCAAAAAGAAGCGCGGAACGAGAAAGCGCGGTAAAGTGCCAGCCCCGGAAGAGGAACTCCGACCTCCAGCAGGTTAGTGGGAGGAAGGGACAGCCATGTCCGAGTCGGGAGGAGCGGAGGCGGCGGTCGCAGCCGTGGACGCAGGGGCAGCTCCGGTCCCCGCAGCGGACAAAGCCCTAATACCACCACTGGTGGCCGCAGAACCCGCTGCCCCCCTCAGCCAGTCGGACGCTGCCGCTACCACAAAGGCCATAATGCCCTTCTCTATGCCGTACCTGCCCGGAGCGGCCTGGCTCCCACGATACTCCGGGGAGTCGCATACATTCACTGACTTTAAAGAAGGGATCTGCAGCCTGCTCGAGTTCTATCCTCTGACAGAGCCTCAGAAGGTTCATATGATCATCGGCCAACTCTTTGGGGCGGCTCTGAGAGAAGTGAAGTCCTGGCCCGCCGCGGATAAGGGAACGGCACAGCAGGTTTTTGCAAAGCTTAAAGCCACCTTCGATACCCGTACTGCTACAGAAATTAAATTGACTTTCTATGGATGCAAACAGAGACCGCAGGATAGCTTACGGGACCATGCCCTTAATCTCCAGGAGGCGCTGCGGGCCATTAAGCAGAGTGACCCCGGCAGCAAGCAAGATGAGGATAAACTCCTGAAAGAGCGGTTCATTGAGGGGCTCCTGTGCAGTCACCAAAGGAGCCAATTACACTTCCTGGCCATGCAGAATCCAGACTTGACTTTTGCGCAATTCAAGGATAAAGTTATCCAGGCGCTGCAGGAGCGACAACCCAGCCGCACAATACCACCCAGGCGTCCCGCTCTCACATACCACCAGGAGGTGGCGTCGGATGCCCCAGTTGCCGCCGAGGCCGATGCCCAGAGCCTAGAGGACGACTCCCCTGCAGGACTCCGCCTCCAGATGCAGGAGCCGACCAAGAGCGTTGCTGCCCTGGCCCGGACGGTGCAGTCCCTACAGGAGGCCCCCAAGGAGAAGATCCAGCTGGCCTCCAGACCAGAAGATGTTCCCTGGATGCGACAGAGGAGGACTCCACCGACCAGAGGCCGGGACAGCGATCGCTTCCATCAGGACGGACGACCCATCTGCCGCCGCTGTCACCAGGTGGGCCACCTTGCAAGGTACTGTCCTTTAAACGAGCAACCCCTGGGGAAAAGGGCCAACCCCCAGGAGTAGGACGATCGGGCCCGCAACATTGGAGAGCCAAATACGTTGGAGGGCGACCAGTCCTTCCTGTAGTGGTTGACGGTATCCCCATGAACGCTTTGCTGGACACTGGTTCTCAGGTGACGACTATGCCTTACGTGCTTTATAAACGGTATTCGGAGGACACCGATATTACTTGTGGCCCCGATGACGATTTCACCATAATAGCCAGTAATGGTCAGCCATTGCCACAAGTGGGGTATAAAGAGGCCACCATCAAAGTGGGGCGGGTGGAATTCAAAGCCCAGGGGATTGTAATTGTTGATATTGACCGCCGAGAATGTAATCCCATGATGACTATCGGTACTAATGTTATAGAAAATTGTCTTGCAGAAGTTATTGTTCTGTTGCAACAGGTAGCAGAAACCGCTGGCCACAGTGAACAACGCGCCCTGCAAAAAGAAATCAGAGCTCTGATGCAAAGACAGCAGGTAGAGCTGACTGGTTGTGAGATTGGTCGTGTCACTGTGAGTGATTCAAACCCCATCGCGATACCCCCCAGGAGTGAGATGTTAATATGGTGTCGGGCAGCCATAGGCCTCAGGGGAAAGGACTACCAGGCCCTGGTAGAACCCGTCTATTCAGACAATAGACCTATGCTCCTAACAGCCAGGGGGGTGGTCGACGTCCGCCAGGGGAGGGTGCCAGTACATGTCCTTAATTGCGGGGAGGAAGAGGTCCATCTCCCCAAGTATGCCACGCTCGCCAAACTGTTCACCGTCAATAATAGTGTGATACAGACACCTGGACCCTTGGCCCCATCTAATCTGGCGGGGGACAACGGTTCTGCAGGGCCCTCGAAAGATTGGTGTCGGGAATTGCATGTGGGCACTGACTCCACCCCATCCCATCAGAAACAGGGGGCCTACAGGGTGGTTCACGAGTACGAGCGGGTATTTAGCAAACACCCCTTAGATTTTGGACAGGTGAAAGGGATCCAACACCATATCCCCACGGGAGATCACCGGCACATAAAAGAGAGATACCGCCCTGTACCCCCAGCTCATTACCAGTGCGCTAAGGACATGTTGCGAGAAATGAAGGAGGCTGGGGTGGTGAGAGACAGTTGTAGCCCCTGGGCAGCTCCGTTAGTCCTTGTTAAAAAGAAAGATGGCACCATGAGGATGTGCGTTGATTACAGGCAGTTGAATCGCATTACACATAAGGACGCATACCCACTGCCCAGGATAGAGGAGTCTCTGGCTGCCCTAAAGTCTGCTAACTATTTCTCTACCTTAGATCTCACCAGTGGGTATTGGCAGGTTCCCGTGGCGGAGGCGGACAAAGAGAAGACGGCCTTCACGACACCGATGGGTCTCTGCGAGTTCAACTACATGCCCTTCGGATTGTGCAATGCCCCGGGGACGTTCCAGAGAATGATGGAGTGCTGTCTGGGGCACAAGAACTTTGAGACCGTACTGCTGTATTTGGATGATGTCATTGTCTTCTCTAAGACCTACGAAGACCATCTGAAACACCTGGCTGATGTGTTTGAAGCCCTGTCCAACTTTGGCTTAAAGGTGAAACCGTCCAAATGTCTTCTGCTGAAACCCAAAGTGCAGTACCTGGGCCATGTGGTGAGTGCTGAAGGAGTGACCCCAGACCCCGACAAGGTCACGGTGATCCAGGACTGGCCGAAGCCCAGCAACCTCCACGAAGTCCGGCAGTTCCTCGGGCTGGTAGGCTATTACCGGAGGTTCATTAAGGACTTCACCAAGAAGGCAGCGCCCTTGCAAGACCTGTTGGTGGGCCAATCAAAGAAGACCAAGGGGAAGAACACCCCATTTGATTGGAACGAGGGGCTGGAAGGATCCTTCACTTGCTTGAAGTCGGCACTGACGGGAGAAGAGGTACTGGCCTACCCTGAATACGACCAACCGTTTGTGCTGTACACGGACGCCAGCAATGTAGGATTGGGAGCCATGCTGTCCCAGGTCTAGAAAGGCAAGGAAAGGGTAATCGCTTACGCCAGCAGGAAACTTCGCCCCACAGAAAGGAACCCTGACAACTACAGCTCCTTTAAGCTGGAATTCCTTGCCATCGTCTGGGCAGTGACAGAGAGGTTCAAACACTACCTGGCCTCAGCGAAATTCACCGTCTTCATGGATAACAATCCGCTAACGCATCTGGATACCGCCAAACTCGGGGCCTTGGAACAGCGGTGGATGGCCCGGCTGTCCAACTACGACTTCACCATCAAGTACTGGGCAGGACGCAAGAATGCAAATGCCGATGCCTTGTCTCGAATGCCAAATTTGCCAGAAACGGGGGAAGACCCGGAGGCACTTGAAGAGGTGGAGCTGCCTGCATTCCATCGCCCCAAAGCCACTCAGAACTCCCATCATGTGAGGAACAGGCACAAGAACCAACCGGATGCCACGCTGAATCCCCTGCCCCATCACGGATGGGCGGAAACTCAGGATGGTGACCCCACGGTCCGTCGGGTGAAAGAGCTCTTGACGCAGGCAGGGCTGCATCCCGTCCCAGATGATCTACAGGAGACCCAACAGCTGTGGAAGGGGAGAAGTAAACTGTTTATCCATGATGGCAAGCTGTGCCGGAGAAGCATCGACCCACGTACTCACGAATTGGTATGGCAGATAGTGGTGCCAAGGCGAGATGCGCCCATGGTTCTAGGAGCCTACCACGATGGAGCTGGACACTTCGGGTGGAGGAAGCTGGAGAGGCTACTCCGAGGGAGGTTCTATTGGATTGGCATGAAGAGAGCCATTGAGAAGTGGTGTCGGGAGTGCGGTCCATGTAGCCTACGCAGGAGGGACCGTGGCAGCCAGCGGGCTCCCTTGCAGCCTATCATCACCAGGCAGCCGCTCGAACTGGTCGCGCTGGATCATGTGAAGCTGACACCTAGCCGGTCAGGCTATATTTACGCTCTTACCATCGTAGATCACTACTCCAGATTTTTGGTGGTTGTGCCTGTCAAGGATCTAACGGCCAGGACTGCCGCCAAGGCCTTCCAGCAGTACTTTTGTAGGCCCCATGGCTACCCGGAGAAGGTACTGACCGATCAGGGACCAGCATTCGAAGCAGAAGTGTTCCAAGAGTTCTGCCAACTGTACGGGTGTAAGAAGATCAGAACAACACCGTACCATCCTCAAACCAATGGGATGTGCAAAAAGATGAACCAAGTGGTGATCGACTTATTGAAGACCTTGCCCGTAGAGGAACGGAACCTGTGGCCGACAAAGTTGCCTGACTTGGTGGATATATACAATCACATCCCAGTAAATTCTACCAACTGCACTCCAGCGTACCTGATGCGAGGAAGGTCTAGCCAGTTACCCGTTGATCTGGACATGGGGGTCCTAATCCCTGAAGATACCTCGCCGGATGCAGATTGGGATGCAGAAAGGCAGCGAAGGTACCGCAAAGTACAGGAGTGCGTGGAAAGAAGTCTCGCCCAGGCTAGGCAGAAACAAGAAAGGGACTACAACCAGCACGCTCCTGCGATTCCCCTGTCACCTGGTGAGCAAGTACTCAAACGAAAGAGGAGACTACACAAGCTCGATGACCAATGGGAAGCAGAACCATATACCATCCTGCCATCCGATTTCGACAACACGAAGGTCTGTCTCATCAGCAAGGACAGAGGGGAGACCTCGACGGTGATATCCAGGGACCACCTTAAAGCCTGCCCTGATAAGCTGAGAGCGAAGGAAATGGATCCAGGAACCTCCCCACCTGTAGAAAAGGAGAAGATGATCCACACTGTCCTTGGTGACTTTCCCCAGTCCTGGACTCAGATAAATCAGGCCATCGTGGTACCTGTTCTAACGTTCCACCAGCCGGACCCACCAGAAACAATGGTGGTACCAGATCATCCGGTCCCGCAACCTCAACAAGCCCTATCTGAAGATGCTGTGCCGACCGTTGAAATGGCAAATCCTCCCTCTGCTATCGGCGAGCCTGCCGTACCCACTGTTGGTAGCAGCAGCCCTGAGAGCTCTAGCCTGCCAGTGCTACCCAGACTCACTAGAAGTGTAGCCAGAAGACAGTGCACTACACCAGCGGTAGCAAGCATAGCGGGCCCTGGTAGGTCAATAGCGACCACTGCCCTGCGAAGGTCCACACGCAGCACTCAGAATCAAACTCCCCTCCGCTACAAAACTTGGAGGTATTAATGAGGGCTGCTATTTAGTTGAAAATGTTTGTGTGCATATCTTCTGTTACAGGTTTTAAAAATGGACAACGGAGTAATGGACGGTGAATTGCTCCAAAAACTTCTAAAAGGGGACCCTTTTGTTTACCCGGGGTCCCTGCTGTTTCAACCATTGAACTGAGAGTCATAAACTGTGCATGACCTAACTTTCGCAACGTTCAAGAAGTCCTCACCTCCCATAAGGGGAAGCACTGTTATGTTTAATTGTTTATAACCTTTCAAATTGTTGTGTGTTTCCTGTTAACATGTATTGTTGTTCTTGTTTTCCCAGTACTGGATTTAACCGGGGGGGAGTGCAGCGCCCCAGAGTCCTGGTCGTTGCAGTAATGTCGCTCTAAACACCTAAGCAGACAACGGAGGCAGCTGTGGGAGAGGGGCGACTCTAGAGTCCCGGAAGAACTCCAGGCCTACCCCGTCATACGGGTGCGTCCTAGCCATATCAACTGGGGGACGGAGAGAATGAACATCAGAGGCAGACAGAATAAGTTTGTGAGGACTATCCTGGGGTGCTCAGCAGGGAAGGACTACAACACACAGGCGCTAGAAGGTAGACACTGATTCCCACCTGAAAAGGGAACTCCGGATGTGCCGTTGGACCGGCCGGTCTCAGCCAGCCCTGTTAACAGTGCTCTGGATTGGGTACCTCCAAACCTTCAGTAAAAAGGTAAAGAGACTGCAACCTGGTGTTCCTGTTATTTACTGTGACCTGCACCGCACCACTACAACACCACCATCACGCACACCTATCATTGTACGCCCCTCAGCAGGGTCACGGACCGGGTCTAGCCACTGTGACAACCCCAGAACAGAGACTCAGAGGCCCGGTACCAGGTACCCCTCGGCCCTGCGGCAGTGGGGGCGCTACACTACCTGTGGAACTGCGGCCGCCTGAACAGGAGTAAACCCCAGAATCAGAACAACTGTAAATAGTTCTCTAAAACTCCTTTCCTTGTTTTTGCTGCTTTAAAACCCGACCAGGGTTAGTCCTTAAAAGGATCCCTTCGTTTACCCGGGAACCCTATTGTTTTATGTTTTGCACAAAGTTCATCACTGTTTTAAAAGACTGCCGAATCATGGACGGTGAATAATTCGCAAGCTGTTGTTGTATATACTTGCACCTTCTTAAAGGAGCCCCCTACTGGTTTTACAAAAAGAAGAGCTTTTTGAAGAGACTGTTCCGGATTACAGTGCAGAAGTTCTTGCTTTATCAGACTGGCAAATCGATAGTTTGCACTACCTCAAAGAGACTTGAGATGTCCCTCTTAAAGGGAATGTTTAGGCTATGTGCACACTTTGCGGTGTGCTCTGCCGGTTCTCCCGCAGCGGATTTGATAAATCTGCAGGGCAAACCCGCTGCGGTTATCCCTGCAGATTTATCGCGGTTTGTTCCGCGGTTTCCGCTGCGGGTTTCCGCCTATACTATTGATGCTGCATATGCAGCAATATGCAGCATCAATAGTAATGTTAAAAATAATAAAAATTGGTTATACTCACCCTCTGACGTCGCGATCTCCTCGGCGCTGCACGCGGCGCTCCGGTTCCAAAGTTGCTGTGCCGAGAAGGACCTTCGTGACGTCACGGTCATGTGACCGCGGCGTCATCACGGTCATGTGACCGTGACGTCACCGCAGGTCCTGTTCGCACAGCAACTGAGACCGGGGACGGCCGCGTGCAGCGCTGAGAGGTGAGTATAGCATCATTTTTTATTTTAATTCTTTTTTTTTTACACTATTTATGGTTCCCAGGGCCTGGAAGAGAGTCTCCTCTCCTCCACCCCGAGTAGCAAACGCGCATTATCCGCTTACTTCCCGCAACGTGGGCACAGCCCCATGCGGGAAGTAAGCGGATCAATGCATTCCTATGGGTGCAGAATCGCAGCGATTCTGCACAAAGAAGTGACATGCTGCGGGTTGTAAACCGCTGCGTTTCTGCGTGGTTTTTCCCGCAGCATGTGCACTGCGGTTTGAGGTTTCCATAGGGTTTACATGTTAATGTAAACACTATGGAAACTGCTGCGGACCCGCAGCATCAAAATCGCCGCGGATCCGCGGTAAAAACTGCGAAGTGTGAACATGGCCTTACTGTTGCACTTAGCCAAGATACAATGTTGCCTTAAGAGAGTTAAATAGTAATAATGTTACATAGGAATAGTAAGTAGTTTGTTAGATAGCAATAGGAAAATGTTTAATGATGTTCTCTAGAGATTGAGGACGAAGGAAAGTTGAAGACTGAGCTTCAATAAAGTGAACCTGTAGGGGTTAGTGAGTCCTCCGGAAAGTCATAAGAAGATGGTTGGTGAATTTGTACTTAGGAAAATAAAGGAAAGGTAATATGTACTATAGTGTTTTATAGTAGGCCTTTAGTGGGTACCTGCCCTTACGCCCTTAAAGGAGAAAGTTAAATTATTGTTCAGAATTTGCACTTAGTAGATAGAATGCCCGGCTGGGTAATAATGGTTATTTATAGTCAGTTATTTAATAAATGTTATTTAAAATCTTAAGCACTATGTAAATATGTTTTTGTTTGTAACGTTCAAGTGTCCTCACCTCCCATAAAGGGAAGCACTGTTAAATTTACTTGTTTATTGCATTTCAAAATTTTGTATGTCTTTTGCTAACATGTATTGTTGTTCTTCTTTCCCAGTCCGGGAGTACTGGATTTAACCGGGGGGGAGTGCAGCACCCCAGAGTCCTGGTTGTTGCAGTAATGTCGCTCTGCCACTAAGGGGAGCGATGTTACGTCTGATTGCACTAAAGGAGTTCACCTGACCAGGTATCACAGTCACACATTACACTTCACACTCCGGCCACCAGGGGGAGCAAAGGGTTCTATGTATTAGGCCACTCCTCACACTCTGGTAAAACTGGGGGTTGGATAGGAAGTTAGTGAGAAGCTGACTGGGTTTTGCCCAGGTAACATCTAGTGAGAGGAGAGCGTTACTTGGGAAGATTCAGGGGGGTCCCTGTCAGGGGTGGGATCCTGACAGTGGCCTAGCGAAAGGACAGATTGTTACGGAGCCGTGCCTGCACCTCATTGCGGCGGCATCTTAAGAAAGGACATGAAGCGAAGGATATTGTGGAGAAGTGAGAAACGAGATCACAGCACAAAGGCGATAGAACCAGTGGGAGTCGTGCCCCGAGATCGGCAACATCCTACTGAGGCGCGTAGCCGGTGGCCGGAACGCCGAGAAAGTAACAGACTCTACGCATTACTTTAAACTACGGCAGGGCAGTTAACTCTAGGTTGGCTGTCTCACCTTTTACACCTAATGAAGACAACGGAGGCAATTGTGGGAGAGGGGCGTCTCTAGGGTCCCTATAAAATAACTCCCCGTCATATGGGTGCGTCCTATCCATATCATCTGGGGGACGAAGAGAGAAAGAACAGAAACATACACGACAGTTGTGAGGACTATCCCGTGGTGCTCAGCAGGGAAGTACTACAACACCCAGGCGCTAGTAGGTAGGCTACTGATTTCCACCTGCAAAGAGAACTCTGGATGTGCCTTCGGACCGGCCGGTCTCAGCCAGCCCTGTTAGCAGTGCTCTGGATTGTGGATGCCAAAGCCTTCAGTAAAGAGGTAAAGAGACTGCAACCCTGTGTCCTCGTTATTTACTGCGACCTACACCGTCACCTACATCTTTAATTGGGCGCCCCTTAGCAGGGCCACGGACCGGGTCAGGCCACCGTGACAACCCCAGAACAGAGAGAGACCCGGTACCGGGTACCCCGCTGCCCTGCGTTTGGGGGCCGCTCCACATACAGCAGCAGCGGCTCAGTATTGGGGTACCAAAGGCAGTAATAGGGACACATATGGCAGCAGCGGTTCAGTATTGGGGTATCAGGTGCAGTAATAGGGACACATACGGCAGCAGCGGCTCAGTATTGGGGTATCAGGTGCAGTAATAGGGACACATACGGCAGCAGCGGCTCAGTATTGGGGTATCAGGTGCAGTAATAGGGACACATACGGCAGCAGCGGCTCAGTATCAGGTGCAGTAATAGTGACACATATGGCAGCAGTGGCTCAGTATCGGGGTATCAGGTGCAGTAATAGAGACACATATGGCAGCAGCGGTTCAGTATCAGGGTATCAGGTGCAGTAATAGTGACACATATGGCAGCAGCGGCTCAGTATTGGGGTATCAGGTGCAGTAATAGGGACACATACGGCAGCAGCGGCTCAGTATCAGGGTATCAGGTGCAGTAATAGTGACACATATGGCAGCAGCGGCTCAGTATCGGGGTATCAGGTGCAGTAATAGGGACACATACGGCAGCAGCGGCTCAGTATTGGGGTATCAGGTGCAGTAATAGGGACACATACGGCAGCAGCAGCTCAGTATTGGGGTATCAGGGGCAGTAATAGTGACACATATGGCTGCAGCGGCTCAGTATTGGGGTATCAGGGGCAGTAATAGGGACACATACGGCAGCAGCGGCTCAGTATCAGGTGCAGTAATAGTGACACATATGGCAGCAGTGGCTCAGTATCGGGGTATCAGGTGCAGTAATAGAGACACATATGGCAGCAGCGGTTCAGTATCAGGGTATCAGGTGCAGTAATAGTGACACATATGGCTGCAGCGGCTCAGTATTGGGGTATCAGGGGCAGTAATAGGGACACATACGGCAGCAGCGGCTCAGTATTGGGGTATCAGGGGCAGTAATAGAGACACATACGGCAGCAGCGGCTCAGTTTTGGGATATCAGGTGCAGTAATAGGGACATATACGGCAGCAGGGGCTCAGTATTGGGATATCAGCAGGATGAGGAGTTTGTGCAGGTTGGGGATAGATGGTGATGGCGCTGGAATGTGAGAAGTGAAATGTGTCTTTGTTGTAATCTCTGCAGACGAGTCATGGCTGGAAGAAGTTATGTTGGTCTGGTCCAGATGGAAAAGACGGGAAAAGTGACAATTCCATCAGAAAACGTCAGCGATAAGTCTGTAACTGTGCTGTGATCGCTTACATGTTCTGTAGGACTGGTATCTTCAATTGACCATATGGCGGTAATATCCATGTTGGTCGTTATATAGAGATTATCTTCAGTAATAGCGCGGTCATCTGCTGAGGTTCTCCTCCACTATTAGGGTGCGTCACCGAATTGTAATCAAGGTTACCTGGTTAGGGGCTCACTCAGAAGCTTCGCCCCCCCTGATCCAAAACCCTAGCTACGCCTCTGACTCCTGCTGCTACAAACAGCATAGTCCCCAGGGGTGCAGCCAGGGCCAGCGCCAAGTTTTCCTGGGCCCCAGGTGAAAGAGTCTCAGTGGGCTCCTTTAACACATACCACACTTCATGATGCAACGATACAGCAGGGAAATATAGGTATGTACAATGCGAAAGAATTCACTTCTTAATTCCTCCATGACGTGATGAAGAACAAGGGAGTATTACTGGCAAGTTATAAATTACTCTTTATTAAATATAAACTATAAAATTGCATATAAAGACAAACATGGAAAACGGGATGACAGAGAACCAAACAAATCTCCAGTGGCATGTAATAGTATCCAACAAGAGTGTGTCCTACCATAGAAAAGCAGGAATACCAAATCTATCAAGGGTAAAACACAGGTCAATAGAGTGTGATATAAACATAATCGGCATAATGGACACAAAGTCATCTTTACCCAAAGTGCCTATGCAGTATCTAAGTTGTTGCACCCTTACCCATGATGGATCAGATAGCTGCCACAGTATTATGAGCACTAGATAGTCCTGCACACAGTATTATGGGCACCAGATAGTTCTCCTTACAGTATTATGGTCACCACATAGTCCTCCATACAGTATTATGGTCAACACATAGTCCTCCATACAATATTATGGGCACCACACAGTTATCCATACAGTATTATGGACACCAGATAGTCCTCCATACAGTATTATGGGCACCAGATAGTCCTCCATACAGTATTATGGGCACCACATAGTCCTCCATACAGTATTACGGCACCACATATTCCTCCATACAGTATTATGGGCAACCACATAGTGCTCAATACAGTATAATGGGCCCCATATAGTGCTCCATACAGTAAAATAGGCCCCATATAGTGCTCCATACAGTATAATGGGTCCCATATAGTACTCCATACAATATAATGGGCCCCATACAGTGCTCCATACAGTATACTGGGCCCCATATAATGCTCCAAACAGTATAATGGCCCCAATATGTTACTCCATACAGTGTAATGGGTTCTGTATAATGCTCCAAACATTATAATGGGCCCTATATTTTACTCCTTACAGTGTAATAGGCCTCATATATTAATACTTACAGTATAATGGGCCTCATATAATACTCCAAACATAAAAAAAAAAATACTCACCTCTCCTCATTTCCCAACTGCTCCAGTCTCCTCAGTGTCTTCTAAACCTCTTCGCTGCTCAGCACAGAGGGCTCGCTATAGTGACGTCATCTGTGCTGAGACGTCATAGAGCTCAGAAACAGAGTAGGAGTGATGAGAGAGGGGGCATCAGCAGACAGGTCTCTCTCCCATCATTGTTTTCAAATGCATCAGCATCCAGGATTCTGAAACAGTTGAAAGTACAATGTGTGCGATGGGAGCCGACTTACGGGCCCCATAATGTGCCTTGTCCCCAACAGTGAGTGGGTCCCCCCATTTGTCCAGGGCCCCTGCACTTATCCGGGTGCACCGGGTGGTGACGCTGGCCCTGGATGCGACCCAAGACCTACAGAAGTAACAGTCACACTAATTAATCGCACCTCTCTTCCATATACTACTACAACGCTATAATAAACGGCACAATGTAGGTGAAGGGCTCTGTTACGGGTTTTGATTTTGGGCACAAGGACTTCTAGCTTTCGTATTCAACCAACTTCACTGCAGAAACGTCTCATAAATAATTTCTCCTGGTATGTAAGCTGTCTGTTGTCAGTGCTAGAGAAATAAGGCTTAGGTAAATATTCTTTATCTCTTACGAATGCTCTTTGGTGGAAGGAACATGATGAGCATTGGGAGAAACAGTTTCTTCCATCAAGCATTTTTAGAATTACTGCTAAGTACTTTAGTTGTCAATGGTTATGAATTTTCCTGGATGGTCCCAATTTTCTCAAATATAAACTTTGAAAATTTACAATGGGCTAGGGAATATAATCCTGGCACATCCTACACCGGAAAGGGTGCACAATTTCAGAATAGGCTTCACTCCTCATTGTGGTATTTGCAGGTAGCATAATGAGGCTTTCACAGAAAAATGGGAAGAAGTGCCGTGCCTTTTTCAGTTTTCTATTATACGTAACAGATAAGTGGGTATGTATCTTGGCTTCGAAAAAACTAACATGTCTGACAGAGAGTCCTTTTAGTTTTTCACTAGTTAACTGCAGACGGAACCTAGTCTCACTGTGCCAATAACTAGACCAGATTGAGAGATACATTTGGGCAAACATCATGTTATAAAGGAATAACACCGGTAAGTGAAAATAAACTTTTGAATATTTGTTTTGTTGTAGCTCCTCCAAATTTCTAAATTTGCAGTAAATAGATAAGGATCCAGGTACAGAGACCCTTATTGGTTGCTTAATGGGAATATGTCGGGAGGCTTTTGTTATGTAATCCGAGGGTAGTATGACTTAGGAACTGACACACTGGTTTCAGCAATGTGTCACTTATTAGGCGGCACGTGCATATATTTTTGGTGCACATGTTTCTATTATACTTTTCCTCTGATTGTTCCACTCTTGGTTTTGGCTTACAAATGCTGAGGTAAAATACTGACCAAATACTGAACGTGTGAACGTGACATCTTTGGAATCAGGGTCTCTTTTCCAACATTATGCTGCTCATTATCCTGCTAACAGATTCCCTTTAAGGCCCTCTTCACAGGTCAGTGTCTCCTGTAGGCGTGGTGGCAGTTTTCACACATACTGGAGACACTTACACACTTGGACCCATTCAAATCTATGGGACTGTGCAGGTCATTGTGTTTCCACGGACCACATGTCCGTGTGCAAAACACATTGACATGTCCGTTTTTTTGCTGGCAGCAGGGTGCACAATACATCCCGTGCACATACACACTGATGAAACACAGATGACATACAGATGACATCCAGCAAAGACTAAACAGACAGCTGCTAGCTGATATTAATAGGCTGGGATGAACAAGAATGAACTCTCATCGCCACAAAATAAGAGAAAAAGAATGGATCTACCTGTGGCAATACATTTTTTTTTCTCCCTGATCACAGCATTATGGACAAGAAATTACTTGTATTAAAAGGTAACTTTAAATCTCAGAGAGACAGAAGAGTCTGGGAATATAAGCTGATGATGACCTTTGACACACTCAGTGCAGGAAAGAATGTGTCGCATGGATTTATGTCTTTTTACATCAATTAAGGAATTTGCTCCACAGACCATGTGGGGGCATCATAACATAGAACCAGACCCCAATCAGGGGACAATAAAAAACATTTACACTCCTTATCTATGAACTGTTTCAATATTTATGGACATAACTGTTTATCACTCACATAATTGTAATTCTGCTTCACGTCACCTGTCTTATCTATGGCATTTTTCTGTGCTTTGTTGTGCATAAATATGTGATTCTTCAGAATTTCTATTCTTCTATGCCTGATGAAGGGACCTGAGTAGTCTCGAAAGCTTGCAATTTGTTACCATCTTTTCAGTTAGCCATTTAAACGTATCAACCACTGAGGACTCTCAATTATAAATATTTTTTATCCACTGGCTAACACGGTACCAAGGTATATATCTTTCCTGTCCAGTAGGAGAATTAAGTGGATTTCACTGATAATATATATTACAACAATTGTTATTTTCACTTGTATAATTAATTTCTGTAAGAAAAAAAGATTAAACGATATTTACTCTTTAACCCCTTTCTGACATCAGACGAAATATTCCGTCCATTTGTCCTGGGCCTATTTGACCATAGACAGAATATAGAGCAATCGCCCGCTTCTGAACTTTGCACTGTGTCTGAAAAATATTTCCTATAGGGTATTGGTGCAATCAGGAAAAAATGGACCTCAGTTTGTTGTAAAAAAAAAATTTACTATTAGCCCTTAGAAAAATTAAAAACTTGGGGCTAAAACAACTTTTGTGAGGAAAATGTGATTTTATTATTTTCATGGCTCAACGTTATAAACTTCTGTGAAGCACCTGGGGGTTCAAGGTACTTACCATGCATTTAAATACTTTCCTTGTGGGGTCTATTTTCCAAAATGGGGTCACTTGTGGGGGGAGGCGTTCCACTGTTTAGGCACATCAGGGGCTCTCCAAATGGGACATGACGTGCGCTAATGATTCCAGGAAATTTTACATTCAAAAAGTCAAATGACGCTCCTTCCCTGCCATGCCCAGCCATGCGCCCAAACAGTGGTTTTGAAGCTTTCCAGAGTTATTACCTCAGAAAGGGACAGTGGTCAGAATTGAAAAAATTGGCCCGGTCATTAAAGTGCAAACCACCCTCGGGGCTAAAAGGGGTTAATTCTAATGTCACAGAATAGCAGGCAATCTGACGGCGGAGTATAAATGATTTTATAGATTGAAGTGTCATTGCAGATTGTAAGTGATAGGTTTATTACAGTAAATTGAATTACCGTACACTCCAGATTGTAATGTCCATGGTGGCCTTTGCTTCGGAAGTCAATTATTAATCTTTACAAAGGGAGACTGAGCAGACTGGGAGGGAATGAATACTGCAACAATTATTAGGGTCAGCAAACAGGACAGAACAAAGAAAAACATTAAAAACACTGACACAGAGAGCAAAGATTACAGGGGGAGTCTGTGGAACAAGAGTGGCACGGTCAAAAGGTAGTCAGAAATCAGAGGAGAAAACACTTTCACTGGGGAAAAGGCGAGTAATCACACACCTAAATATAGCAAAGAAATCAAGGGACACGGATGAAAGTGAACAGCGCTGTGAGATCACTATGTCTATGAGCACAAACCCAGGTAATAGCAGAGAATGAGACAGCGTAATTACATAACTACTGGCTGCAGCTGCTAATCTATGCAATCTATATGTACTTTTTCTCTATGTATCACTTTTCCATGTATTTCCATGTATATTTGTTTATTACATTGCAAAAATCATTATCACAATAATTATACAAATTCTCATGCATTTTTTTTGGTTATGTAAACATTACAAATCCTTTAAAGAGGAATCTCATACATTTATGACATATCCACAAGATACGCCATAAATGTGTAGTAAATGTTGGACCCTCCAATGTGACCCCTGTTATCTCATTGCGTGCTGATGTTAGTGGAGAACTTCCATACAAATGAAGGGAAATTCTGCCCCCCTCGACACTGATAGCGGCAAGCGTTGGGGTCCATTTCTCGAGATAAGGGTGGGACCTGCCATTCAGTTAGGGAGTATCCTGTGCGTATGTCCTAAATGGACAAGATGGGAATATCCATTTCATGACGAGAAATTAGGTTCACATTTGAATGTTTGCAAACATATAATTTATGTGTCGGACATATGATATGCGGCAAAACCAAATGCAAGTGTGCGTGTGGTGTAGACAAGAAAATATATATAATTTAAGTGTATTTAAAACATTTCAACACGTCTTTTATTGAGAATAATTGATAAACAACTTTATGTCTTTTATAGTTTCTTGGGGACCAAAAAAAGTGGTCAATTATATTTTTTGTATGTTCAAAAAACCTGCTAAATTTACCCCTTCTAGGCTATGGATTGAAGGGTTTCTTGTCACTTGGTTGCGTTTGAGGTAGACACAGGAAGGGGTTTCAGTAAACAGTAAAAAATGGCCAGGATGGTTTACTACAAATTTATAGTATCATAGAATATTAGAGTTGAAGGGACCTCAAAGGTCATCGTGTCCAAACCTCTGCACAATGCAGGATTCACTAAACCATCTAAGGCTACTTTCACACTAGCGTTAACTGCAATACGTCGCAAATGCGTCGTTTTGCCGAAAATACGCATCCAGCAAAAGTTCTTGCTGGATACGTTTTTTCGTCATAGACTAACATTAGCGACGCATTTGCGACGCATTGCCAAACGTTGCGTCCGTTTTGCGACGCTTGGGCGTGTGGTAGCGGACCGTCGGGAGAAAAAAACGTTACATGTAACGTTTTTTGCTCCCGACGGTCCGCTTTTTCCGACCGCGCATGCGTGGAGGAGTTTCGTAGTGATACCATGTAGCATAGTCCAAGATCACCAGGATATACTGATGCTCTTTGGCGGACTTGACCAGGGGTCCCACTAGATCCATGGTTATGCAATCAAAAGGAACCTCAATGATGGGCAATGGCACTAAGGGGCTACGGAAGGTCAACTGGCAGGTGGGAAAGGACCTACAATAGTTTGAGATTTCTTGGTGATAACCGGGCCAGTAGACCCTCTGGTGGATACATTATTGGATTTTCTTGACCCCCAGGCACCAGCAGGCACAGAAAAGGTAAACCCTTCAGCTGCAGTCTGCAACAAGATTTTTTTTTTTTGAAGCGATCAGGCTGTCATCTGCAGGACCAGGCGTCCTCCTTTTCCTCCACAAACCTCAAAACAATGCAAAGTTCCACCCTATTATAGTAGGGTATAATAGGTCCTTGACTATGCCAACCTTATGGGATTTGGTGCCACAGTTTGTGTCTATGACTACTCAGGCCACAGGGTAGTTTTTAGCGCCCACCATCTTCCCAGGAACCAGCCAGTAAGGAATTGTGGCTCTTACTAAGGTTTCAAACTACCCGAGTCCAACAGACCAGTCATTTGCACATTGTTCATTGATACGGGACATGTCTGCAGTCCCTCACTTGGGTGAGAGACAGCACTGCAGGCAGGGTATGCAAAATATGAGCAGCACTGTCCTACACTGAAGTCCATTGGCTCAGTGGTCATGGGGCAATGGGTGTCTATGTAACCCAGGGTGTGACATCTCCAACAAAACACGTTGTTGGGTGGGGCCTTTGGCAACAACTCAGACACTTCCTAGATGTGGCTCTAGTTCCCCTCTTTTGGTTGTCAGCCCCCAGTTAAGACTCCTTTCTTCCCCAAGAAACTCTTGACTGCCTGGTACCTTTCCACCAGGCCCACTAGGTAATCAGAATTCCGGAGATCTCCCTGGGCAACCTAGGATTGCACTGGCTCAGAAAGGAGTGTATGAGCCTGTCCATAATGATACTGTCCTCCATCTGTGCTGGGGAGGAAGATTCAGGTTGCAACCACTTATGGACCAGGTTTAGGAGGTTGAACTGTTGTGAAATTGGATTTTGGGCTTCCCCGGTGGCCACTGGTGGAATTGAACTGGTGTGCATCATCCTCTCTGTTCACCTGTTTCCATCAGGATGTGGGAGTCGCTATTTAGCCTTGCTCCTCTGTCACTTCCAGGCCGGTCAACATTGTAATCAGAAGCCTTTCTGTGCATGTTCCTGCTGCTAGACAACTCCCAGCTAAGTTGGACTTTTGTCCTTGTTTGTTTTTGCATTTTGTTCCAGTTCACAGCTGTAGTTTCGTTTCTGTGTCTGGAAAGCTCTTGTGATCTGAAATTGCCACTCTGATGTTATGAGTTAATACTAGAGTTTTAAAGTAATTTCAGGATGGTATTTTGATAGGGTTTTCAGCTGACCATGAAAGTGCCCTTTCTGTCTTCCTGCTATCTAGTAAGCGGACCTCAATTTTGCTAAACCTATTTTCATACTACGTTTGTCATTTCATCTAAAATCACCGCCAATATTTGTGGGGGCCTCTGTCTGCCTTTCGGGGAAATTTCTCTAGAGGTGAGCCAGGACTATATTTTCCTCTGCCAGGATTAGTTAGTCCTCCGGCCGGCGCTGGGCGTCTAGGGATAAAACGCAGGCTACGCTACCCGGCTACTGTTAGTTGTGCGGCAGGTTTAGTTCATGGTCAGTTTAGTTTCCATCCTTCCAAGAGCTAGTTCTTATGTTTGCTGGGCTATGTTCTCTTGCCATTGAGAACCATAACAGTTTGACCGGCCACAAAGGGTTAAATTAATTGACAGAGAAAGGAGAGAAAAGAGAAGTCTGCTGAAGATTTTTTTTTTTTTTTTCCCTTCAGTTCTGAGTGTGCTTGTAATTGAATCTCTTGCAAGTCTGCCTATATTGCAGCCTTTCTCTCTCTCTCTCCTTCTAATCCTGGAATGGCTCTGTGTTCACCTGTTTAAAATGGATATTCAGAGTTTAGCTGCAGGTTTGAATAATCTCACCACGAAAGTTCAAAATTTACAAGATTTTGTTGTTCATGTTCCTATATCTGAACCTAGAATTCCTTTGCCTGAATTTTTCTCGGGGAATAGATCTTGCTTTCAAAATTTCAAAAATAATTGCAAGTTGTTTTTGTCCCTGAAATCTCGCTCTGCTGGAGATCCTGCTCAGCAGGTCAGGATTGTGATTTCCTTGCTCCGGGGCGACCCTCAGGATTGGGCTTTTGCATTGGCTCCAGGGGATCCTGCGTTGCTCAATGTGGATGCGTTTTTTCTGGCCTTGGGGTTGCTTTATGAGGAACCTCAGTTAGAACTTCAGGCGGAAAAGGCCTTGATGTCCCTATCTCAGGGGCAAGACGAAGCTGAAATATACTGCCAGAAATTCCGTAAATGGGCTGTGCTTACTCAGTGGAATGAGTGCGCCCTGGCGGCGAATTTCAGAGAGGGTCTCTCTGATGCCATTAAGGATGTTATGGTGGGGTTCCCTGTGCCTGCGGGTCTGAATGAGTCCATGACAATGGCTATCCAGATCGATAGGCGTCTGCGGGAGCGTAAACCTGTGCACCATTTGGCGGTGTCTACTGAGAAGACGCCAGAGAATATGCAATGTGATAGAATTCTGTCCAGAAGTGAACGGCAGAATTTTAGACGAAAAAATGGGTTATGCTTCTATTGCGGTGATTCAACTCATGTTATATCAGCATGCTCTAAGCGTACTAAGAAGCTTGATAAGTCTGTTTCAATTGGCACTTTACAGTCTAAGTTTATTCTATCTGTGACCCTGATTTGTTCTTTATCATCTATTACCGCGGATGCCTATGTCGACTCTGGCGCCGCTTTGAGTCTTATGGATTGGTCCTTTGCCAAACGCTGTGGGTATGATTTGGAGCCTCTTGAAACTCCTATACCCCTGAAGGGGATTGACTCCACCCCATTGGCTAGCAATAAACCACAATACTGGACACAAGTAACTATGCGGATTAATCCGGATCACCAGGAGATTATTCGCTTTCTTGTGCTGTATAACCTACATGATGTGTTGGTGCTTGGATTGCCATGGCTGCAATCTCATAACCCAGTCCTTGACTGGAAAGCTATGTCTGTGTTAAGCTGGGGATGTAAGGGGACGCATGGGGACGTACCTGTGGTTTCCATTTCATCATCTATTCCCTCTGAGATTCCTGAATTCTTGACTGAATATCGTGACGTTTTTGAAGAACCTAAGCTTGGTTCATTACCTCCGCACCGGGAGTGCGATTGTGCCATAGATTTGATTCCGGGTAGTAAATACCCTAAGGGTCGTTTATTTAATCTGTCTGTGCCTGAACATGCTGCTATGCGAGAATATATAAAGGAGTCCTTGGAAAAGGGACATATTCGTCCTTCGTCATCTCCCTTAGGAGCTGGTTTTTTCTTTGTGGCTAAGAAAGATGGCTCTTTGAGGCCGTGCATTGATTATCGGCTTTTGAATAAAATCACGGTTAAATATCAATATCCGTTGCCACTGCTGACTGATTTGTTTGCTCGCATAAAGGGGGCCAAGTGGTTCTCTAAGATAGATCTCCGTGGGGCGTATAATTTGGTGCGAATTAAGCAGGGGGATGAGTGGAAAACCGCATTTAATACGCCCGAGGGCCACTTTGAGTATTTGGTGATGCCTTTTGGTCTTTCAAATGCCCCTTCAGTCTTTCAGTCCTTTATGCATGACATTTTCCGTGATTATTTGGATAAATTTATGATTGTGTATCTGGATGATATTTTGATTTTTTCGGATGACTGGGACTCTCATGTCCAGCAGGTCAGGAGGGTTTTTCAGGTTTTGCGGTCGAATTCCTTGTGTGTGAAGGGTTCTAAGTGCGTTTTTGGGGTTCAAAAGATTTCCTTTTTGGGATATATTTTTTCCCCCTCTTCCATCGAGATGGATCCTGTCAAGGTTCAGGCTATTTGTGATTGGACGCAACCCTCTTCTCTTAAGAGTCTTCAGAAATTTTTGGGCTTTGCTAACTTTTATCGTCGATTTATTGCTGGTTTTTCTGATGTTGTTAAACCATTGACTGATTTGACTAAGAAGGGTGCTGATGTTGCTGATTGGTCCCCTGCTGCTGTGGAGGCCTTTCGGGAGCTTAAGCGCCGCTTTTCTTCCGCCCCTGTGTTGCGTCAGCCTGATGTTGCTCTTCCTTTTCAGGTTGAGGTCGACGCTTCTGAAATCGGAGCTGGGGCGGTTTTGTCGCAGAGAAGTTCCGATTGCTCCGTGATGAGACCTTGTGCTTTTTTCTCGCGTAAATTTTCGCCCGCCGAGCGGAATTATGATGTTGGGAATCGGGAGCTTTTGGCCATGAAGTGGGCTTTTGAGGAGTGGCGTCATTGGCTTGAGGGGGCTAGACATCAGGTGGTGGTATTGACTGACCACAAAAATCTAATTTATCTTGAGTCCGCCAGACGCCTGAATCCTAGACAGGCGCGCTGGTCGTTGTTTTTCTCTCGGTTTAATTTTGTGGTGTCCTACCTGCCGGGTTCTAAGAATGTTAAGGCGGATGCCCTTTCTAGGAGTTTTGAGCCTGACTCCCCTGGTAATTCTGAACCTACAGGTATCCTTAAGGATGGAGTGATATTGTCTGCCGTTTCTCCAGACCTGCGGCGGGCCTTGCAGGAGTTTCAGGCGGATAGACCTGATCGTTGCCCACCTGGTAGACTGTTTGTTCCTGATGATTGGACCAGTAAAGTCATTTCTGAGGTTCATTCTTCTGCGTTGGCAGGTCATCCTGGAATCTTTGGTACCAGGGATTTGGTGGCAAGGTCCTTCTGGTGGCCTTCCCTGTCTCGAGATGTGCGAGGCTTTGTGCAGTCTTGTGACGTTTGTGCTCGGGCCAAGCCTTGTTGTTCTCGGGCTAGTGGATTGTTGTTGCCCTTGCCTATCCCGAAGAGGCCCTGGACGCACATCTCGATGGATTTTATTTCGGATCTTCCTGTTTCTCAGAAGATGTCTGTCATCTGGGTGGTGTGTGATCGTTTCTCTAAGATGGTCCATTTGGTTCCCCTGCCTAAGTTGCCTTCTTCTTCCGAGTTGGTTCCTCTGTTTTTTCAAAATGTGGTCCGTTTGCATGGTATTCCGGAGAATATCGTTTCTGACAGAGGTACCCAATTCGTGTCTAGATTTTGGCGAGCATTCTGTGCTAGGATGGGCATAGATTTGTCTTTCTCGTCTGCTTTCCATCCTCAGACTAATGGCCAGACCGAGCGGACGAATCAGACCTTGGAGACATATTTGAGGTGTTTTGTGTCTGCAGATCAGGATGATTGGGTTGCTTTTTTGCCTTTAGCGGAGTTTGCCCTCAATAATCGGGCCAGCTCTGCCACCTTGGTGTCTCCCTTTTTCTGTAATTCGGGGTTTCATCCTCGATTTTCTTCTGGTCAGGTGGAATCTTCGGATTGTCCTGGAGTGGATGCTGTGGTGGAGAGGTTACATCAGATTTGGGGGCAGGTAGTGGACAATTTGAAGTTGTCCCAGGAGAAGACTCAGCTTTTTGCCAACCGCCGGCGTCGGGTTGGTCCTCGGCTTTGTGTTGGGGACTTGGTGTGGTTGTCTTCTCGTTTTGTCCCTATGAGGGTTTCTTCTCCCAAGTTTAAGCCTCGGTTCATCGGCCCGTACAAGATATTGGAGATTCTTAACCCTGTGTCCTTCCGTTTGGACCTCCCTGCATCTTTTTCTATTCATAATGTTTTTCATCGGTCATTATTGCGCAGGTATGAGGTACCGGTTGTGCCTTCCGTTGAGCCTCCTGCTCCGGTGTTGGTTGAGGGCGAGTTGGAGTACGTTGTGGAAAAAATCTTGGACTCCCGTGTTTCCAGACGGAAACTCCAGTATCTGGTCAAATGGAAGGGATACGGTCAGGAGGATAATTCTTGGGTGACTGCCTCTGATGTTCATGCCTCCGATTTGGTCCGTGCCTTTCATAGGGCTCATCCTGATCGCCCTGGTGGTTCTGGTGAGGGTTCGGTGCCCCCTCCTTGAGGGGGGGGTACTGTTGTGAAATTGGATTTTGGGCTTCCCCGGTGGCCACTGGTGGAATTGAACTGGTGTGCATCATCCTCTCTGTTCACCTGTTTCCATCAGGATGTGGGAGTCGCTATTTAGCCTTGCTCCTCTGTCACTTCCAGGCCGGTCAACATTGTAATCAGAAGCCTTTCTGTGCATGTTCCTGCTGCTAGACAACTCCCAGCTAAGTTGGACTTTTGTCCTTGTTTGTTTTTGCATTTTGTTCCAGTTCACAGCTGTAGTTTCGTTTCTGTGTCTGGAAAGCTCTTGTGATCTGAAATTGCCACTCTGATGTTATGAGTTAATACTAGAGTTTTAAAGTAATTTCAGGATGGTATTTTGATAGGGTTTTCAGCTGACCATGAAAGTGCCCTTTCTGTCTTCCTGCTATCTAGTAAGCGGACCTCAATTTTGCTAAACCTATTTTCATACTACGTTTGTCATTTCATCTAAAATCACCGCCAATATTTGTGGGGGCCTCTGTCTGCCTTTCGGGGAAATTTCTCTAGAGGTGAGCCAGGACTATATTTTCCTCTGCCAGGATTAGTTAGTCCTCCGGCCGGCGCTGGGCGTCTAGGGATAAAACGCAGGCTACGCTACCCGGCTACTGTTAGTTGTGCGGCAGGTTTAGTTCATGGTCAGTTTAGTTTCCATCCTTCCAAGAGCTAGTTCTTATGTTTGCTGGGCTATGTTCTCTTGCCATTGAGAACCATAACATTGAACATTTGGGACCTGGGGGATTGTCACTGCAATAGGCCCAGCGGTGCACCTGTTGAGCCAGTCAGAGTCACTCTTAAGAGCGCCAAGATCTCAATCTTAAACTTGGCGTACCCTTTTGTGTCCTGCAAGTCGAGGTCATAACAAGCCTTCTGTGGTTCTCCAGTTAGGTATGGCACCAGAACCTGTGCCCACTGCTCTGGAGACAATTTCTCAAATTCCGCCACCCTTTTGAAACGCCTCAACATCATCACATGGTGTCATATTTTGCAAGGCTCTCCTTACCATCTTCCTGACATGTAAGTCATCACCTTGACTATGGGGTGGGGCGGTTGCCCTGCCATGCATCACCTCAGCTAGGAGTTCCATCTGATTCCTGTGCTGCTGCTGTTGCCACTGCTTCAGCTTCTGTTTCTGCTGCTGCCATAGCTGTTGCTGCTGGAGATCAGCCTGCACCAGTTGCTTTATCAACTCCTCCATGTTGTCAGCTTTCGCTCCTGCAGTAGCTTTTATCCAGGACATGCGGTATCTCAGGGGCAGTCACACTGCCCCTTGGGATTCATGGCTTTGCTTCTGGCACCAATTGTAAGGTTTCTACTCACTTGGTTGCATTCGAGGTAGGCACAGGAAGCAGTTCCAGTAAAAATGTCCAGACTGGTTTATTAATACTTAATAAACCACTCCGGAAATCAAACAAAAAAACTGCCTTTTCTGGAAAAAAGTGAGAAGACAAAGTAAATGGTCCACACAGCGGGTTCACTTGCTTGGATTAGTGTCCAGTTCTTGAGTCCTTAGGACTTCACCTCCACTGAATGAGACAACTGGTCTCCATTTTATTTGTCATACCATGCCCCCAGGGTGGGGACATGTGAACAGCCATTCCCACCATCTCTGCTTGTAAACCCGGCATTGATACGCCCTATTAACTCTCTTAGCACTATACGTGCTGGAGCAAGCTTTCCCGGGTTACATCACCAAAGCTACCAACCTCAATGATACATATCTCCTCTCAAGAACCTCTCCGGCAGGCATGGATCGCCCCCAGGCGCAGGGCAGTGGGGTACTTGGTACCGGATCCCTTCTGTCGCAGTTCTGGGGATGTCACGGTGGCCCGACCCGGTCCGTGGCCATGCTAAGGGGCACCCAATTAAAGGGGTGAAGTTTGTCAAGTGTTCGTGACGCCACCTGTGGTATTCGGTCAGGATGACCGACGCTGCTGAGGGGTCTGCTGGGGTGATGTTATGGCAGCTAGATGGTATACCTTCCCACAGGTGAAGTATGTCCCCAGGGCTTCCCAGTAAGGTAGATGATGATGGTGTAGGTCGCAGTAAATAACGAGGACACAGGGTTGCAGTCTCTTTACCTTTTACTGTAGACTTCAGCGTCCACAATCCAGAGCACTGTGAACAGGGCTGGCTGAATCCGGCCGGTCCGAAGACACATCCATAGTTCCCTTTGCAGGTGGAAATCAGTAGCCTTCCTACTTGCACCTGGGTGTTGTAGTACCTCCCTGCTGAGCACCACGGGATAGTCCTCACAACTGTCGTGTATGTTTCTGATATTCTCTTTCTACGTCCCCCAGATGATATGGATAGGACGACCCGTATGACGGGGTAGGCCTGGAGCTATTTTATAGGGACCCTAGAGACGCCCCTCTCCCACAATTTGCCTCCGTTGTCTTCATTAGGTTAAAGGTTGGGCAGCCAACTTGGAATTAACTGTCCTGCCGTAGTTTGAAGTAATGCGTAGAGCCTATTACTCCTTCGGTGTTCCGGCCACCGGCTACGCGCTTCAGAAGGATGTTGCCGATCTTAGGGCAGAACTCCTCCCGGTATTATCTCCTTGTGCTGTGATCTCGTTTCTCACTTCTCCACAATATACTCCGCTTCTTGTCCTTTCTTAGGATGTTGCCGCAATGAGGTGAAGGCGCAGCTCCGTAACGTTCTATCTCTCGCTCAGTCTCTGCCAGGATCCCACCCCTGACAGGGACCTCTGTCTGCAGCTCAGATGTTCCTCTTTCTCCCCCTGTCTGCCTGACAGGTCTTTCCTGGGTCTCACCCAGTAGCGTTCTGCTCTAACTTCCTATCCAACCCCCAGTTTTACCCGAGTGTGAGGAGTGGCCTAATACATAGAACCCTTTGCTCCCCCTGGTGGTTGGAGTGTGAAGTGTAGTGTGTGACTGTGATACCTGGTCAGGTGAACTCCTTTAGTGCCATCAGACGTACCATCACTCCCCCTGGTGGAAGAGCGACAATACTGCAACGACCAGGACTCTGGGGCGCTGCAGGCATCTTACAGGATACACTGGCATATACATTTGAATACAGTTTTTTGCAACTCAGGCATACAGTATATACAGTATGTCTAGCAGAATGTACTGTACAAGTGTAAACATAGTCTAAGGCTGTGTTCCTATGAGGAGATTTTGGTCAGTTTTTGACGCTGCTTCTTACAGTTCCAGCAAAGGGGATGGTATTTATAAAAATCTCCTGCCAATTGTGATTTTTTTTTTACTAAGTGTAAGGGTATGTGCACACGTTGTGGATTTCTTGCGGATCCGCAGCGTTTTTTTCCGCTCGGAAACGCTGCAGATCCGCAAGTGATTTACAGTACAATGTAAATCAATGGGGAAAAAAATGCTGTGCTAATGGTGCAGAAAAATCCACACTGAAAACGCAGCAGATTAAAAAAAGGACCATGTCAATTCTTTTTGCGGATCTACAGCGTTTCTGCACCCATTGACTGCCATTGATTCAGTCAAATCTGCATCAAAACCACAGGATCTGCGGTTTTGCTGCGAAGTTGATGCGAGAAACGCTGCAGCTCGGGAGGGGGAAGTGTGGGTGGAGTGTGGGCGGAGACTATGTGTGTGGGTGGAGACTGTGTGTGTGCGCGGGGAAGATGTGCGTGTCTGTGTGCGGGTGTTTGTGTGTGTCTGCGGTGGTCTGCGGGTCTGTGTGTGTCTGTGTGCGGGGATCGCTGGGCTGTGCAGGGATCGCAGGCTGTGCGGGGAACGCAGGGCTGTGTGAGGATCGCAGGGCTGTGCGTGGGTGTGTGCGGGGCTGTGTGTGTGCAGGTCTGTATGTAGGCAGGCATCGTCCGATGGGACTACTAGTCCCATCCGGCTATGCCTGCTACAGTGACAGGTAGCCGGATGATGGGATAGTATAGTCCCATGATCTGGCTACTATGTTCAAGTGTAAAAAAAATAACACATACACACATAAACAGAATATACAGTACAAAGGTATAGACATACAGTACATACAACATACTCACCATCTACAGCTAATCCCCGAAGCCCTCGATTCTCCTGTAAAAAATATGAAAATAATAAACCAACAATATACTCCCTGATCCACAGTAATCCAATTAATACAATTGTCCCACGATGATCTCCCGTGGAGAACTGTCACATCAGCTGATGCGACCGCTCTCCAGGGGTTCTGGGTATCCTTCCGCACTGTATCCCTCCGCCGCTGTGAGTACAGTATAGTTCATACTGTCACTTGCTGTACTGCTGCGTGGGAAAGTTCCCACATAGCATTGCCATAAACTGAGAGCAATGAACTAAAGTAACCTCTTCAGTGATGCACTGCAGGAGCCATTGTCTCCTGTCAGTGTGTCACTGGAGGCCCTATAGAGCGGTGACATCACCTGATGTCACTGTTCTATAGGGGAGATCGTCGTGGGACAATCGCTATTAATTGGACTGCGTCGGACAGGGAGTATACGTTTGATTTATTATTTTTTATTTTTTACAGGCGATCAAGGGTGTTGCAGGAATTAGGCATGGTTGTAAGTATGGTGAAATTAAGAATATTAAAATATTTTTTTCTAGCTGTGTCTGTTTTTTAACTCTTTCACTACTATAGGATTAATAATGGATAGGTGCCTTATTGATGCCTCTCCATTATTAACCGGGCTTAATGTCACCTTACAATACAAAGGTGACACTAACTCCTTATTACCCCATATGTCATTGCTACAGGGCAGTGGGAAGAGATTGGCTAAGGGCCGCAATTGGCGCATCTTACATTGGTGCCATTTCTGGGGTGGCTGGGAGCTGGTATTTGTAGCTGGGGGGGGGCAATATCCATGGTGCCTTCCTAGGCTATGAATATCAGCCCGCAGCTGTCTGCGTAGCCTTTCTGGCTATAAAATATAGGGGGACCCCATGTCATTTTTTTGGGTCCCCCTATTTAAAAAAGCCAGTAAAGGCTACGCAGACAGCTGTGGGCTGATATTCATAGCCTGGGAAGGGGCCATGAGTATTACCCGCTTCCCAGGCTATAAACACCGGCCCCCAGTCGCTGGCTTTCCCACTCTGGACTTGAAAATTGCACGGGAACCCACGCAATTTTTTAAAAAAAATTAAACAGATATTGCGTTTAAGGCCGGGGTCACTCTTGCGAGAAACTTGCACGAGTCTCACTCCTCAATACCCGGCACTGCAGCTGACACTGGGACCAGAGTGTGCAGCTGCATGAATTTGTATGCAGCTGAACGCTCCTGTCCGAGTGCCGGTGCCAGTGCCGGATATTGAGGTGCGAGACTCATGCGAGTTTCTCGTAAATTGTGACCCCAGCCTAACTCAGATTTTTTTTTTGTCTATCTATATCTATCTATAGATGTATCTATAGATATAGATCTGTCTATCTCATTCCTTCTATTCTATCTATCTATCTAATTCCTTCTATCTGTCTATCTATCTATCTATCTATCTATCTATCTATCTCATTCCTTCTATCTATCTGTCTCATTCCTTCTATCTATCTATCTATCTATCTATCTATCTATCTATCTATCTATCTATCTATCTAGGTTAAAAAAGCAATCTCAGAAGGCTCCTTGCAATAGTAGAAAAAAAAGGGGAAACAGCACAGCAGACTTCCAGAAAAAAAGTGATGTTTATTGCCCAAATGGCGTGGCGACGTTTCGGATACAATCCTTTTTCAAGCAATGAATATACTACAAATGCAGACATATATAGGTGCTCCATTCATCAATTTGATATATCAATTATTCACAAATTATTAAAAAGTATACAATATATACAAAGTATATAATTAGTGCTTAGTGCATACACATGTGATTTTTTATAAAACATTATAACAATAATACATATTAAATATTGTGCACAATATAAGTGAAAATACATAAATAATTAAATGGTTCCAGGTGTCGCATCCTAATCCCATTGTACATTTATTTTTCTGTTTATACATATTTTTTTAAAAAAGCGCTGTGACTTAGTAGCGCTGAGGTTTTGTTCCTTTGTAATATGCTGTTTACTGGGATTTTTTTGCCTTTACCTAAGACCAGTCTCACACGTCCAGATAATTCCGGTACAGGAAAAAGCGGTACCGGAGTTATCCGTGTCCGTGTGCTCACGTGGCACATCAGTGTGGCACACGTGCGGCAGCCGTGTGCCGCCCGTGTGCCGACTGAGGACCACGCGGACCGTGCAGGAGACAGCGCTAGAGTTAAGCGCTGTCCCCCCTGCGTGTGGTGCTGAAGCCGGCACTCATTCCTTCTCCCCAGCAGGGTTCGCTGGAGAGAAGGAATGAAAAATCAAGGTTTTTTTTAATTATTTTTGTGTTTAAAATAAAGTTCCTGGTCACCTCCTGCCTCCCACCCCCTGTGCGCCCGCCCACTTGCATTAAAATACTCACCCAGCTCCCGCAATGCTTCCTCTCAGCACCGGCAGCTTGTCCTGTGTGAGCGGTCACGTGGTATCGCTCATTACAGTGATGAATATGCGGCTCCACCTCCCATAGGCATATGTTGGTCAAAAAACGCATCCTGCAAAGTCGTCTGCAAGATGCGTTTTTTCCCCATAGACTAACATTAGCGACGCATTGCGACGTATTGACACACGTCGCAACCGTCGTGCGACGGTTGTGTCGTGTTGTGGCGGACCGCCGGCCGCAAAAAACATTACATGTAACTTTTTTTGTGCCGACGGTCCGCCATTTCCGACCGCGCATGCGCGGCCGGAACTCTGCCCCAACCTCCCCGCACCTCACAATGGGGCAGCGGATGCGTGGAAAAACAGCATCCGCTGCCCCCGTTGTGCGGCGCTTGCACAGTATGCGTCGGTACGTCGGGCCGACGCAGCGCGACCGACGCTAGTGTGAAAGTAGCCTTAGTTGTTCATGACCTATTATGCTCTTTAACTCATTGTGTAGCTATTAGGCCTTTTGTTTTTTTCTTGCACTTTTTTGCCTTCATATGCATTCTTCCAGTTGTCTTGGACTTTAATATATATGTAATAAGTAGGTGGTCCTTTGTATGTACTTCTTCATAGCAACCCTCTTTTTTGTATTTTGCTAGTTTTTGCACTGTGTGGTGTATGTTTTCAAGTTGGCTGCTTCACCCATTGTTTTTAACTTTTTCTGGTATATGTAATATTTGTATTTTTGCACTATGATTTATCTTTATACGTACTGTAATAAACATT
This sequence comes from Ranitomeya variabilis, assembly GCF_051348905.1. NCBI lineage: Eukaryota > Metazoa > Chordata > Amphibia > Anura > Dendrobatidae > Ranitomeya > Ranitomeya variabilis. Next base: position 990,368,143 of record NC_135233.1, on the reverse strand, counting down.
ATTTGGTTCATCATGCATTATTTTGGTTAATTTTTGTTCACATCTAGTAAAAGTCTGTGGGGAAAATCTGCACATAAAACTCAGCGTACCCGCAAGAGAGATTGACATGTTGCGGATTTGAAACACGCACCACAGGTCAGTTTACACTGACCAAAAAAGAAGCACTGTGGGCATAAGCTTTATATAAATCCCATCCACTTGGCTGGAACTGTAAGACGCTGCGTTTTTGATACGCAGCGTCAAAACTCATCGTGGGTTCACAGCCTTAGAACTGTCTTTGCCAATAGTTGCGTTATCTGCTGGTCCTGTAAGCGCTACATTTACAATGGCAGATTAAATGCAATGCTTTAGGTAAGCAGGAGATATCAAACTTATGGTATTAACCAATCTGTAATTGTTTTGCCATAGGAAAAATGAATACGACATTAGGGTCAAAGCTGATCATCATAAGGAGTAAAAGAGTGGTAATTGGTAACGCCATATCTGCTGCTGACATCATCATCACTGATGGCAAAATTAGTAATATTCTGCCTTGGGGAAAACTACAGTCGTCTGAATCACAGGTAACACCCAGGATGACTATGTCTTGGAAGTATTGATTGAGGAGTTAATTTTGGCGGCTCAAGGCCCATATGAACAGAATGGCAAACACCTGATGAACCAGTAAAATTCTTGTTAAAAAAGAAAACATCAACAACTCTTGGATCACATCCGAGTGTGGTTGTAATTTTCACCGACTGATACAATGGAGAAGATGGAGACATTTTTTTTTCTTCCATCTTCTTCACATCTGAGAATCTCAAATCACAGTGTGATCACACTCTGATCAATCTCTGATTAGCGTCTGATCACAGCATAATTAGTATAATAGGACCAATTTTCTTGGATGAGCGAAAATATGGTTATGTGACCTCAGCCTAATTATGAATCATCTCGAAAGACAAGCAGTTGGCTCCAAGTTTAGTTCTGAATAGAGATATCTTCTGGTGACTATTTGTGACTGTAGTATTAGGGCTATTTATTGTGTAAGGCTATGTTCACACTGAGTTTTATTGGAGACCATCATCCCTAAATTCCTCCTCAAAAACAGTTGGAAAGCTATTTTTATTAATTTTTCTGGGAAATCCACTTTTCAGTTCATATGAGGTGTGTTTTGGGCATTTTGTTTTCCTGAAGAGGTTTTGAAAGAACAACTGGTGGAAAAAAAAGTGGTGGAAAAAAAGTTCATATCAGGCTATGTTCATACATAGTTTTTCTTTTTTTAGGTGGATGAATTTCTCAAGTAGAAGCCACCTTCAGAAAACGCTCTTTTTTGAGGAGTTTTTGAAGGCGTTTTTCTTTTCTTTGAAAAAGCGCTTTACAAAATGAACACAATACATAGCAATACCAAAACAACATTTCTGCGCACATATTCTCTTATGTCTCTTCTTTGAACTTCTTCAGGGTTTGGAAACCCTGAATCCACCCGCTCTCTAAATTTCACGGCAGGAGCGGACACAGACTGAAGAGAAACTCTGTAAGGCTAGGTTCCCATTGCGTTAATGGGATAGCGCTAACGGACAGCGTTGCACGGCGAAATTAACGCCGTGCACCGCGTCCGTTAGCGCTCCCATTGCCGGCAATGTTAGAGCGCATTGCTAGCGCGTGTCATTTTCGGCACGCGCTAGCGATGTGCCGGTCTTTTGTAGCGCGCCTCGGACGCTGCTTGCAGCGTCCGCGGCGCGTCAGAGGTCCGTTCCCCGCTCTCGCAGATCGGGGATCTGCGAGAGCGGGGACATTAACGCGACCCCTGAATGCGGGCCCGAAAAAGACATTGCGTTAGCGCAATCCGCTAGCGCTCGCGCTAAACGGATTGCACTAACGCAATCTGAACCTAGCCTAAGGCTGGGGTCACACTAGAGTAGAATACGGACGAGTGCTATGCAAGAAAACATCACACAGCACTCGGCCCCGTGTTAATGTGGCACCCTAGGAGTTCGGTTGCCACAATGGAATTGCCTTCCTCACAGGAGGGGTGATGTCATGCCTGGACGCAAGGAGGGGTTCCCTAATCAGGTAATACACACATACAACATCTTCCTAACTCCAGACCAGAAGGGGGAGCTCTAAGCCGGTTTCAGGGTAGCTTCCCTATAAGTTCTGGTCTGGAGGCAGGGTTAGGGTGTTTAGTGTGAGACACTGAAGGGAAAGGAAGAAAGAGAGAGGAGCCTGGGGTCTGGAGCTGCGATTGGGCTCACCCAAAGATAAAGCGCAAAGAGACCGGACACCGGAATCTGTGGTGGTGAGAGTATTGCATACTCAGCCACCAAATCCGGAGGGCAGGAGATTTCAAGTCTCCTGGCCCCAACTGACATCCGGAGGCAGCACGTCAGGTCAGGAGCCTGGGGCTGCCCGTGAGAAGGCAGTGCCCAAGACAGGCTCAGGCTGTCAGCCATACGGGTGGGAAGTACAGACACTGAGGACTTGTGCAGAGCTTCAGGCAGCAAGGGTCAGAGTACAAAGCGCAGAAGGAAGGCCTCCGAACCCACATGGATAGGTGGATCCCAAGCTGTTTCCAGGCTGCCCGGACCTCATCACCAACTGCTACCTGTACCCTGGACTGTACCTGCATTTCATCAGTAAAAGGTAAAGGAAACTGCTATCCCTGTGTCCTTCAATTATTTCCTGCACCCTCAGTCCTGCACCCCACTGTCAATCATCCCTATTACCAACTGTACCGGTAGCCCTGGGGACTAAGCTCTACCTGTGGGGAGCTATACCAACTCTGCTGCAACTCCATCAGCCCCAGTGGACCCCTTTAATCAGCGTCAGCCATCCCTGGCCGAATACCACAGGTGGCCTCACAAATTATTCTTTATAGACTTATTCTCCACTTCCACTCATCCCCTTTTACTGGACGCCCAGGGCCACGGATCGGGTCACTGCCACTGTGACCACCCCTTTAAGTACTGCCGGACCCGGCCTGAGTACCCCACGGCCCTAGCGGGTGCTCCATTAATCTATGGGGCAGCTCCATTCACCTTTTTTTCTTGTGCACATTCAGCGTGCAAGTGAAATCGCAGTATGCTACGATTGTACGCGTATATCGCCCGAGTCTCACCAATGCAAGTCTATTGGTGCAAGAAAAAAATCAGATGCCACATGGACCATCAGTGTGACTTGCGACAAATACGCACACATGTTCCTAATTTCAGCTCATTGTGTCATTAAATTCAATGGGCAAAAGTAGTGAGAAATGTAAATGGGCCATGGGGTACTCGATACCGGGTCCAGTCGCTCTTAAAGGGGATGTTACAGTGGCTGCGACCCGGTCCGTGGCCCTGGGCGCTCAATTAAAGGGGAAAGATCTTTTAAGGGGAATTGTAGATAAAGTCTATTGTTCATGACGCCATCTCCGTGGGCGGTTCTTTCGCTCCTTCCCGCCAGATCAGGAGGCTGACCTCTCTCGTTGACGGTCAAATTTCTCGGACATAGTGGTACTGATGAGGGGCGGCCATAATTTTCGCGCCGTTCCTCCAGGTGCCGCCCACAACAACACGCCCATTGCCTCCTGCACACCACATGGTGCTATAATGGTGGCGGTTTTGGCACAATTTACAGTTCAATAGTCACACAGTTAAGCAGTCTCTAAGGCGCACATGACCCGATTCTCAGGGTCGATCCATCCTGTTCGTGATGCCAAAAGATGAGTCACCCACCAGGGCAGCGGGGTACTCGGCACCGGGTACGGTCACTCTTAAAAGGGATGTCCTGGTGACTGCAACCAGGTCCGTGACCCTGGGTGCCCAATTAAAGGAGAAAGGTGTTTTAAGGGGAATTGTGGATAAAGTCTATTGTTCGTGACACCACCTGTGGTTTTCGGTCAATAGGGACCGACGCTGCTTAAAGGGGTCCTCTGGGGTGATGTTGTTGCAGCTAGATGGTAACACTTCCCACAGGTGAAGCGGAGTCCCCAGGGCTCCCAAGGTGTGTGGCAAGGATGGTGTATGCCGACGAATAAGTGGAGGACACAGAGTTGTAAAGTCTTTACCTGCTTTACAGGGTACCAGGTACAGGTGTCCTGTGGTCCGGCCGGCTCGGAGGGAATGGGAGAATCTCCTTCCCAGTTGAGGTCCGTGAGCCTTTCCTCCTTGCGCTGTTTTGTGAGGTCCCTGCTGCCTGAAGCTTTCTAACAAGGTGCTCGTTCTTTCCCCCTGTCCTGGGACAGGTACCTGCATGACAGGCAGCTTGAGCCGTTTTACAGGGACTCTATCATGCCCCGGGCTCTTCAGGTGCTGCTGCGTCTCAGGTGTGGTGTGGGCCAATTACATACAGTTCTTGGTCCTCCGGTTCTGCTCTGTGTCTTACAGTCCCACAAAAGGCTCTGGCTCTCGGTACCCAGCTGCTGCGCTCTGGCTCTGAGTGTGTCCGATCGCAGTTCCCTTCTGAGCCCTTTTTCCCTCCTTTGCTCCCTCCCTCTGTAGCTCCACCACATACAACCCTTCAGGTTCTCTCACTCCTTCCAGAGGCTGCAGCTCCCTCGTGGCTGCTCAGCCTCTCTGTCTGCTCTCAGTTCCAGACTTCCTTCTCCTTCAGTGTCTCTATCAGACTGTCCTCACTCCTCCTCCAGGTCAGGATACATATAGCTTAGGGAAACTCCCCTGAATCCGGGTCCTGAGCTCCCCCTCCTGGCCTGGATTTGGAATGTGCTGTGTGTGGGTGCTTTACCTGGGAAAGAAAACTCCATTGCCTCTGAGCATTATATTAACATCCCTGAAGGGAAGGCAACATCACTGTAAAACTCTTACTGTTTCACTCATTCATTCTCGTCTTGACTATTGTAACTCTCTCTTAATCGGCCTCCCTCTTGCCAAACTCTCCCCACTCCAATCTGTCCTGAATGCTGCTGCCAGGATTATTTTCCTCACCAACCGTTACACCGATCCCTCAACCTTGTGCCAGTCATTACACTGGTTACCCATCTGCTCCAGATTCTAGTACAAAACTAGATTCGCCCTCATCCACAAAGCACTCCATGGCTCAGCACCACCCTACATCTCCTCCCTGGTCTCAGTCTACCACCCTACCCGTGCTCTCCGTTCTGCTAATGACCTGAGGTTAGCATCGTCGATAATCAGAACCTCCCACTCCGGTCTCCAAGACTTTTCACATGCTTCGCCAATTCTTTGGAATGCACTACCCAGGTTAATACGATTACTCCCCAATCCCCACAGTTTTAAGCGTGGCCTAAAAACGCATTTGTTCAGACTGGCCTACCGCCTCATCGCATTAACCTAACTATCCCTGGGTGGCCCATTAAAAAAAACAAAACAACAAAAACAACAAAAACATAATTAGGTTCCTCACATCATGTTCTCATACACTTCATGCAGTTTTTAGGCCTCGTTGTCTGTACTGCTACATACTTAGGCTGATAACTGGTTCATGCAGCTTTACATGAACACCCAATCCTTACACTATGGCTGGTCCGAACAACGAAAGCAATTGTTACCATCCACCTCTCGTGTCTCCCTTTTTCCTATAGATTGTAAGCTTGCGAGCAGGGCCCTCACTCCTCTTGGTATCTATTTTGAACTGTGATTTTGTTATGTAATGTCTATTGTCTGTACAAATCCCCTCTATAATTTGTAAAGCGCTGCGGAATATGTTGGCGCTATATAAGTAAAATTATTATTATTATTTATTATTAAGGGAAGTGTTTATAAGTCTGTCGCGACGCCACCTGTGGTGTTCAGTCAATAGTGGGACCGACGCTGTGTTAAAGGGGTCCTCTGGGGGATGTTATTGCAGCACTGATGGTACTCTTCCCACAGGTGAAGCGGGGTCCCCAGGGGCCTTATGGTGGTGATGACGGTTGCCGGTAAATGAGTAAAGGACACAAGTTGTAAGTCTTTACCTGGTTTACTGTAGTTGGCAGGCCACAGTCCAGGGCACTGACAATAGGTACATAGGAGTCCAGGCATCCTGAAAACAAGCGAAATCCCCTTGGCAAGTCAAGTTAGGAGCCTTCCACTCTGCGCTTGCTAAAGTCCCTTGCTGTCTGAAGTGTTCAAAACAAGGTCCTAATTCTTTCAGTTCTTTCTCCTGTCCTGGGAAATGTACCTGTATGGCAGGCAGCTTGAGCTGTAATTTCTGGGGTCTCTACACGGTGTCTCCAGGCTCCAGGATGCTGCTGTGCCACAGGCATAATTTGGGCAATGTCTGTATGATCTTATGCCCTCCAGTTCTGCTGAGTGTACTGTAGTTCCACTCTAGCCTCGGGCTCCCGGTATCCGGTCTCTGCGCACTGACTCCTCGGAGGCCTATTCTCAGCCTCCTTGAGCCCTGAATCTCTCCTCTCTGCTCCTTTCCTGTCTGTCCTCGCTCACAGACTGTCTGTACAAACTGAACAACTAGCTCCTCCTCCAAACCAGGATCTTTATCCAGGGAAGCTGCCCTAAAACAGGCTTTCGAGCCCCCCCTCCTGGCCTGGATTTGGAAGGTGTTGTGTGTGTGATAACCTGCCAAAGGGAATCTCACTTGTCTCCAGGCATAGCACTGTAATAATTATAGGGGATAATTCAGGAGACTCTTTGCGTGGAACAAGACAACTACAGGACACAGTTTTATAAGTGGTAAAGTCTATATTATCACACGGGGATTCAAACAGGTGCAGAGAGAAACTCAAGACCACAACACTTGGTGCAAATAATAAACGCAGCTTAGCAGTCTTCAGAGAAAAATGCAATCAAGCAGAAAGTCTATGAAGCAGTTATTCTTGAGGATACTTGACACGAATAAATCCTTGTCTTAGTCCAGACACAGATAGATATGCTTATAGGCAGTTCAAATCATATCTTAGCTCGACCAGGGAGGCCTGGTTAATAGTCTCAGGTTAATGCAAAGCAGCAGCAGCTTACATGTCCAGCAAATGCAGATGAAGTAAACAAGAGCAGCAGATGAAGGAGGATTACTGGAAACTTGTGTATGCAGCAGGAACTCAGAGCAGAGTAGAAGGATCACCACACAGGTTCACAGGAGCAGGTGTATAGCCAGGGAGTAATCAGAGGTCAGGAGCTGGATGCAAGGCAGAATACTTTAGCACAGACTGAAGGCTGGGGTGGAGTTTTATAGCAGGAAGACACAGTGCACATGAGACCAAAGACGCCATCTTGGAAGAGGGCAGTAAGGCACAAAAGGTAAAAAACGTTCAGAGTCCTGACATTACTCCCTCCTTAGAAGCGGCCTCAGAACGATCCTGGACCTGGTTTCTCAGGGAATCTCTGATGAAAACGAGAAATCTTCTGTTGGGCATTGATGTTTTCCACAGGTTCCCAAGAGTCTTCCTCAGGGGGATATCCCTGCCATCTTATCAGATATTGGAGCCGATTCCTGCGAATCCTGGAATCAATAATTTCCTCCACCACAAATTGTTCTTGCCCATCAATCACCACAGGCTGCGGAGGTGGCACAACACGTCCCTGGAAGGTATTAGGAGATACAGGTTTTAGTAAAGATACATGAAAAACTGGGTGTACCTTCATTGTCCTAGGCAGCTTCAGCCGGCAGGCCACAGAGCTCACAATACCATTGATCTTGAAAAGGCCAATAAATTTCTGTCCAAGTTTTTATGAAGGAACGTTTAACTTCAGATTCTTAGTTGCTAACCACACGGAATCTCCTACCTTGAACATGGGTGCAGGTTTACGGAATCTATCAGCCAATCTCTTATAAGGTTCTTGAGCTGTAGTCAGGGATTCCTTCAGAAACTCCAGATTTTGTCTAATCGCAGTCAGCCTTTCCTCCACTGCCGGAACCGGAGAATTAATTGGAGACCTAGGTAAAATACACGGATGATAACCCAGATTGGCAAAGAATGGTGTAAATTTAGTGGAGGCGCTCTGAGAATTATTATGTGAAAATTCGGCTAACGGCAACAACTCCAACCAATCATCCTGGAGATGGCTGACATAGCATCTTAGGTATTGTTCCAGCATCTGGTTGGTACGCTCAGTCTGACCATTTGTCTGGGGATGGTAAGCAGAAGAGAGACAGAAATTAATATTGAGTGCAGAGCAAAACCCCTTCCAGAATCTTGAAGTGAACTGTACTCCACGGTCAGAGATGATCTCATCCGGAACCCCGTGCAACCGAAAGACATTTTGTATAACCAAGTTCACTATCTTTAGCTGAGGGGAGGCCAGTGCACGGAACAAAATGAGCAGCATTAGTCAGGCGATCAACTACCACTATGATTGTATTCATGCCCCCTGATGTAGGCAGCTCCACAATAAAGGCCATTGATATAGACCCCCAAGGGCGGGACGGAACTGGTAATGGTTGTAGAAGACCTGTAGGTGCCACATGAGGAGTCTTGTAACGGGCACATACCTCGCAAGAGAGAACATAGTCCTTGGTATCCTTCAGGCAAGTTGGCCACCAGAAGAATTGGCTCAGGAAGTCTTGTGTCTTCTGTACCCCCCTGTGACCAGCCAACTTGGAGTCATGTACCAACTTGAGGATCTGCAGACGGACGACCTCCGGGACGTAGATACGTCGATCTCTGAACCACATGCCACCCTTAAAGACAAGATTAATATCCACAGGTGGGTTGGCCAGAAATACATCACCTTCATAGGCCTCCCTGCACTCCTTCCACAAGTCCTGATCGTGGATAACTCCAATGAAATTGGCATCAGATAGAATGGTCTTGGACGGGGCTCCAGGTACGGAATCCGCAGCATGGATTTGGGACAAAGCATCAGCCTTCCCATTACGAGAACCTGGACGGTACGAGATAACAAAGTTAAATTGATTTAAAAATAAGTTCCAACGAGCCTGATGAGGAGAAAGACATCTAGCAGATCTAAGGAACTCTAAATTGTGATGGTCAGTTAGTACTATGATCTGTTGTGCAGCTCCTTGCAGATGATGCCTCCATTCTTTGAAAGCCGCAATAATAGCCAGCAATTCCTTGTCTCCCACGTCGTAATTCTTCTCTGCTGAGGTTAGTCTACGGGAAAAGAAAGCACAAGGTTGTAGCAGACCCTTCTCTCCAGTTCTTTGGGAGAGAATAGCACCCAAAGCATTATCAGAAGCGTTTGCAGCGCCCCAGAGTCCTGGTCGTTGCAGTACTGATGCTCCGCCGCTAAGGGGGGCTATGGTACGTCTGATGGCACTGAAGGAGTTCACCTGACAAGGTATCACAGACACCAATACACTTCACAGTCTGGCCTCCAGGGGGAGCTAAGGGTGCTATGTATTAGGCCACTGGTTGGAACCAGGCAACATCCTGTGGCAGAGGGTGTTGCAGGGGAAGATTCAGGGGGGTCCCTGTCAGGGGTGGGATCCTGTTATGACCCCAGTGGACAGGGTCTCAGAGGAACGTGTAAGTCTGCAAGATACAAAAATCCAGCTCATAGGGCTGTGGTAACTGGGTTGACCAAATAGCTACTCCTAACGCCAACACTAGAAGTAGCCGGGGATCATGCCTATGGTGATCACTAGATGACTCGCGCCAGCCGGAGAATCTAACTACCCCTAGGAGAAGAAAACAAAGACCTCTCTTGCCTCCAGAGAAAGGGACCCCAAAGCAAGATACAAGCCCCCCACAAATAATAACGGTGAGGTAAGAGGAAATGACAAACACAGAAATGAACCAGGTTCAGCAAAGAGAGGCCAGCTTAATAATAGCAGAATATAGCAAGATAACTTATCTGGTCAACAAAAACCCTATAAAAATCCACGCTGGAGATTCAAGAACCCCCGAACCGTCTAACGGTCCGGGGGGAGAACACCAGCCCCCTAGAGCTTCCAGCAAAGGTCAGGATACAGATAGGAACAAGCTGGACAAAAATACCAAACAAAACAAAAGCAAAATCACAACAGGATCCTGACAGAGGCCTAGCGAACAGAGAGAACGTTACGGGACCGCGCCTGCACTTCATCGCGGCTGTACCCCAAGAAAGGACAAGAAGCGAGGTTTATTGTGCTGAGTGAGAAACGAGATCAACGCAACAAGGAGAAACACCAGTAGGAGTCGTGCTGTAAGACGAGGCAACATCCTACTGAGGCGCGTAGCCGGTGCCCGGAACGCCGAGGAAGTATTGAGCTCCAGGCCTTACTTCAAACCTATGGCAGGACAGTCAGTTATAGGCGGGCTGTCTCACTCAAATCACCTAAGAAGACATAGGGGGCAACATTTGGAGAGGGGCGACTCTAGGGTCCCGGAAGACCTCCGAGCCTACCCGTCATACGGGTGCGTCCTAGCCATATCATCTGGGGGACAAAGCAGAACATCATAATCGAGTTGTGAGGGAACTTCAGAAACAGACACAACAGTTGTGGGGACTATCCCGTAAGCACAGCAGGGGAGGACCACAACACACAAGCGCTAGAAGGTAGGCACAGATTTCCACCTGCAAAGGGAACTCTGGAGGTGCCATCGGACCGGCCGGACTTGCGCAGCCTGGTTAACCATATTCCGGACTGAGGATCCTGAAGCCTTCAGTAAAGAGGTAAAGAGACTGCAACCTGGTGTCCTCGTTATTTACTGCGACCTGCACCACATCATAACATCATCACCATACCTCCACCTTCATTGTACGCCCCTCAGCAGGGTCACGGGCCGGGTCTAGCCACCGTGACAACCCCAGAACAGAGACTCAGAGGCCCGGTCCCGGGTACCCCTCGGCCCTGCGGCAGTGGGGGCGCTACAACTTGGCGTCACGAACAGGATCTACTTAAGCCTGAAGAATCAGGTCATGTGTTCCTTGGAACTGTGATTTATTATACTTGGACTGTGACTTATTGCAAAGACTGTGTATTGCCACTTGCCGCCAAAAGTTCCCGCCAAGAACCGCCGCCATTACAGCGCTAAGGAGAGCGCAGGAGAAGAAGAAGGGCGTGGAAGTGGGCGTAGACAAGCTGAAGAGCGCGAAAGACAATGGCCGCCCAATCTAAATATTTCCGTACCTTGAGGACGTGTCCGTTCTGCGGCCGAGATCCGCCTCCTGATTCTCAATGGCGGGCGGAGACAGAGAAAACGAAACCGCCCACAAAGGAGAGAGCGGGAAAAGGACGAGGAAGAAGGAGCAGAACACGTGGAGGACGCCATGGCGAGCTGCCCAGAACCGGAGCGTGGGGTCGGAGCAGAGGACTCCCCCAGCTACCCGGAGGGAAACCGTGACCAGGCCTCCACCGCTGATACTGACTTCCTGCAGGCCGGAGTGGATGAGCTCAGCGACCAACTCCTGCGGACGCAGCTGAGCACTGAGGCCGGGTGGAAGAAGACCTTCATCGGGAGCCTCACCAGACGTCTGTCGGCAGCCTCGTCTGGTCCGGAGCCGGAAAGAAGTTCCAGCGCTCCGAAGCCAGAAAGCAAGGCCCTGCCGGAAAGCGAGATGCTGCAAACGGAGATGACAGCGCCGCAGCACAAGGCCCTGCAACCAGCGTTCCAGATCCCAGTGGAGACGGAGCAGATCGGCACTGGAGGGACCGCATCTGAAGCAGGTATGAAGAACGACCCTGCCCCGCCAGCAGAGGACCTGCTGATAGGCCCCGTCGCGGCACCCCCTCTCCCTGGGACCTATAGATTCCAGCGCCTTACACCCTAGGATCAGGCCCCGGGTATGGAGCACTTCTTAAAGGCTCCGATCTCGCCGATCACCTTGCCGGGCGAGGTCTATGCGGAGCTACGGCCGCCAGAGCGAGAGTAAACCTCGGAACCACGAGTATGTAAATAGTTAACTGTTTGTTTCCCTGCTTTTTGCTGCTTTAAACCCGACTAGGGTTATTCTTAAAGGGATCCCTTTGTTTACCCGGGATCCCTATTGCTTTTTATTTTTGCTTTTGTTTTTCATTTTTGTCCCTTTGTTCCCCCTTTTGTTACAAGAACTGCTGGATCATGAACACTGCATGATTACAAACATATTGTAAATAGTTTGCACCTTCTTAAAGGTGCCCTCTACTGGTTTTACAAAGAAAAGGACTCTTTGCGAAGAAACTGTTCCTGGAAGCAGTACCGGAGTCCTTGCTGCATGCGGACTTGCAGCTTGAGAAGTTGCACTACCTCATAGAGACTTGGTCCCTTCTTAAAGGGAACGTTCATCCATAGCACTTGCAGAATGATGATGCTTTGAAAGGAAGTACTAATAATGCTTACATATGAGAGTTATATGTAGTAAGCTAGTTAATTGTGAGAAATGTTTAATGATGTTGCTAGAAGAATGAGGACAGGAAGTGAACCCGGATGGGGTTAGTTGGTGAGTCCTCCTAGGAGCCATACAGAGATGGCTCGGTGATCCTGAACTGAGAGAAGGAAGATAAGTTCTATACTGTGTATAGTAGCAGAAAGGCAGTAGGCCCAGGCGGAAAGGGGCGGTCCTGCAATAGAATGAGAGGCAGTAGGCCTGGGGCAGATAGACAGGCGGTCCTGCAGATGTAAAGATGGAAAATGAAGAAAAGTTGATTAGCCTTATAGTGTTTTATAAGAAGGTCTTTAGTGGATTCAGCGTGTACGTCCTTAAAGGCAACGTTAAATTATTGTTCAAAAATTTGCACTTAGTAGAATACCGAATACCCGGTTGGGTCAGAAAAGTTATTTATAGTATGTTATTTAAAGTATTAAACCATGTTTGTAACATTCAAGTGTCCTCACCTCCCATAAAGGGAAGCTCTGTTCAAATCTGCTTATTGTTATTGCATTTCAAAATTGTATGTCTTTTTGCTGACATGTATTGTTGTTTTCTTCCCGGTCCAGGAGTACTGGATTTAACCGGGGGGGAGTGCAGCGCCCCAGAGTCCTGGTCGTTGCAGTACTAATGCTCCGCCGCTAAGGGGGACTATGGTACGTCTGATGGCACTGAATGAGTTCACCTGACCAGGTATCACAGACACCAATACACTTCACAGTCTGCCCTCCAGGGGGAGCTAAGGGTGCTATGTATTAGGCCACTCTTCACAATCTGGTAAAACTGGGGGTTAGGTAGGAAGTTAGTTAGAAGCTGACTGGGTTGGAACCAGGCAACATCCTGTGGCAGAGGGTGTTGCAGGGGAAGATTCAGGGGGGTCCCTGTCAGGGGTGGGATCCTGACAGAGGCCTAGCGAACAGAGAGAACGTTACGGGACCGCGCCTGCACTTCGTCGCGGCTGTACCCCAAGAAAGGACAAGAAGCGAGGTTTATTGTGCTGAGTGAGAAACGAGATCAACGCAACAAGGAGAAACACCAGTAGGAGTCGTGCTGTAAGATGAGGCAACATCCTACTGAGGCGCGTAGTCGGTGGCCGGAACGCCGAGGAAGTATTGAGCTCCAGGCCTTACTTCAAACCTACGGCAGGACAGTCAGTTATAGGTGGGCTGTCTCACTCAAATCACCTAAGAAGACATAGGGGGCAACATTTGGAGAGGGGCGACTCTAGGGTCCCGGAAGACCTCCGAGCCTACCCGTCATACAGGTGCGTCCTAGCCATATCATCTGGGGGATGAAGCAGAACATCATAATCGAGTTGTGAGGGAACTTCAGAAACAGACACAACAGATGTGGGGACTATCCCGTAAGCACAGCAGGGGAGGACCACAACACACAAGCGCTAGAAGGTAGGCACAGATTTCCACCTGCAAAGGGAACTCTGGAGGTGCCATCGGACCGGCCGGACTTGCGCAGCCTGGTTAACCGTATTCTGGACTGAGGATCCTGAAGCCTTCAGTAAAGAGGTAAAGAGACTGCAACCTGGTGTCCTCGTTATTTACTGCGACCTGCACCACATCATAACATCATCACCATACCTCCACCTTCATTGTACGCCCCTCAGCAGGGTCACGGGCCGGGTCTAGCCCCATGACAACCCCAGAACAGAGACTCAGAGGCCCGGTACCGGGTACCCCTCGGCCCTGCGGCAGTGGGGGCGCTACACGTCCACCTCCACAATGAAAGGTTGTGTTGGGTCTGGGTGTATCAACATTGGTGCTGATGTGAAACAGATCTTAAGCCGATCAAAAGCTTCTTGAGCCTGTGATGACCACTTAAAGGGCTTTTCCTTCTTTGTCAAGGAAGTAATGGGACGGACAATATCAGAAAAATTTTGAATGAAGCGTCTGTAGAAATTTGCAAAACCAATAAAACGTGGACCTCCTTAACGTTCTTGGGTACCGGCCAGTCAAGGATAGCTTGAATCTTACCAGATTCCATGTTCAGCCCCTGGGGAGAGATGATATAACCTAAGAACTGTATCTCAGAACGATGGAACTCGCATTTCTCTGGCTTAATATACAGATGGTTCTCTTTCAGACGTCTTAAAACAGTTTTGACATGTTCTTCATGTTCCTGTAGAGAGTCAGAAAAGATTAGTATATCATCCAAATAGATCACTACAAACTGGTCCAACAAATCTCTGAAAATGTCATTAGCAAGATGTTGAAATGTTGCAGGGGCGTTACAAAGCCCGAAGGGCATCACGAGAGATTCAAAGTGTCCATACAGGCATCTGAATGCTGTCTTCCACTCATCCCCTGGACGAATATGCACCAAATTATAAGCCCCACGAAGATCCAGTTTAGAGAACACCTTAGCATGGCAGACTCTTTCCAGTAATTCGGGAATCAGAGGCAAAGGGTAACGGTTTCGTACGGTTACCTTATTGAGTTATCGATAGTCAACACAGGGTCTCAGGGTCCCATCCTTCTTCTTTACAAAAAAGATAGGTGCCCCTGCTGGTGAGGAAGAAGGACGTATGAAGCCTTTGGCCAGATTTTCATCAATATACTATTTTAAGGCTTGAAGCTCAGGTGCCGCTAAAGGGTATACGTTACCAAATGGAATGACTGCCCCGGGAAGCAGCTCAATGGGACAGTCATAATGCCTGTGTGGAGGAAGCTGATCTGCATTCTTCTTGTCACAGATGTCAGAGAACTCTTTATAAGCTGGAGGTAAAGAAAATACCTGTACATGTGGTTCCGTAGCCGTGGACTCAGGGACAGTTTCTGTTAATGCTGAGTTGCTCCTTGTTGGGAAGATAATCTCCTTGGTCTCCCAGTTGATAATTGGGTTCTGAGAACGCAACCAAGGAATGCCTAAAATCACAGGAAAATGAGGAGAAGAAATTAGCAAGAAAGAAAGTTGCTCCTGATGATTAGGCTCCAACAAAATTTCAAGGGGTACGGTCTCCTGATCCACAGGCCCAGAGATTAAAGGTGACCCATCCACGGTTTCCATGGTAATTGGAGAGGCTCTTTGCTGAATTTTAATACCATGTTCCTTGGCAAATGCGATATCCATGATATTGCCACCTGCACCAGAGTCAATCATTGCTGAACTGGAAATCCACTGTCCTGAACACAGGATCTTAATAGTGAGAGAACAGTGAGAGTTCTTTTCCTTCAGCTCCTTGGGGGGTGAAGTCATAGAAAGTGAATGGAATACAGCGTTTAAAGGCAGGCTACATTCAGATATGTCAGATTCATCATCACAGTTGTCATACTCCCCTATTGCTGCTAGCACCTTGTTAGGCCGTCTAGGACACTTTGTTATGATGACCTGGTGGTTAGGAGCACTAGGAATGACCTGATGAGCAAACTAGTAATACAGGACAAGCTCTGGGAAGTGGGAGCTCTGCTGACCGCAACCCCTAATCCTATCACAACAACTAGAAATAGCCGTGGAGCGTACCTGACTCTGCCTAGACGCCTCTTCACAGCCTAAGAGCTAACTACCCCTAAAGATAGAAAATAAGGCCTAACTTGCCTCAGAGAAATTCCCCAAATAAATAGGCAGCCCCCCACACGTATTGACTGTGAGTTAAGATGGAAGTCACAAAACACAGGAATGAAATAGGTTTCAGCAAAGGAGGGCCAGACTTAACTAAACAGACTTGAGGATAGAAAAGGTATATTTGCGGTCAGCATAAAAAACTACCAAAAAACCACGCAGAGTGTGCTAAAGAGACCCCACACCGACTCACGGCATGGAGGTGCCACTCTGCATCCCAGAGCTTCCAGCTAGCCAGGCAGAATCATGATAGCAAGCTGAACAAAAAAACAGTGGTAAACAAATAAGCTAGCAGGGACTTAGCTTTTGCTGGAGTAGACAGGTCATCTGAAAGATCCAAGAGCAAACTGAACCAGTACTAGGACATTGACAGCTGGCATCCAGTAACGATCTAAGTGGAGTTAAATAGAGCAGCCAGCCTAGGACTAAACGAGGTCAGCTGAGGAAGGAACCTCAGAACCAGCAGCTCCACTCACAGCCACCAGAGGGAGTCCATGGACAGAACTCACCGAAGTACCATTCATAACCACCGGAGGGAGTTCGAGAACAGAATTCACAACACACTTAGGACAATTGATAAAGAAGTGGTCAGACTGGCCGCAGTAGAAACATAGACTTTCACGAAGGCGATGCTCCCGGCACTCATTGATCTCGCGCCTCTGAACGGAATCAATTTGCATTGGCACCTCCTCCATCTCCCGAGAGGTTTTGCTTGCAGGCTCTTTGGAAGGAAGGGAATAGTTAGAAACACGGTTATATGCAGCCAATTTTTCCTGCCTACGCTCAGTAAGGTGAATGTCTATGTGCACACAATGCTGTATAAATGTCTCTAGCTCTTGTGGTGACTCAGAGCGGGCTAGGTCATCTTTTACAATACTAGACAGACCCCTTTTAAAAATAGGCAATTGTGCATAACTGTCCCAATTGGTATCTACCGCCAATCTCCTGAATTCAGTGGCATACTCAATAACAGAACGTTTAGCCTGGCGTAAAGACAACAAAGCAGATTCAGCGGTTGCATGGCGATTAGGGTCATCAAACATTAATGCCATAGCGGCTAAGAAATCATCCAAGTCATTTAACCATGGGTCACGAGACTCAATCATCGGATTCGCCCAGGCGAGCGCTCGTGAGGTCAGTAGCATTATTACACACAATACTTTGGATCTATCAGTAGGAAAACGGTCAGCATGCACATCAAAATATAGCATACATTGATTCACAAAGCCACGAAATTTGTCGCGATCACCATTAAATCTGAATGGGGGCAACTTAGGTGGGCTAGCTGGTGGCGGTTGCCCAGAGGTTAAAGTCACTTGTGCAGCTATTCGCATGCTTATGTCCTGAAAAGCCCGTCCATACTGGGACTCTATGCCAGCAAGTTTGTTTTCCTGGGCTGCCATGTGGTTGCTCAAGTCCTGCAAAGTCTGTCCAAACACTTGTTGATTGAGTTCAAAGCTTCCAAACTTCTTTTGCAGACCTTCCACATCTTACTGCAGTGATCTAATTATGGAAAACACCTGCTCTAATCTGCTTTCTGCAGTCATTGTTCCAGCAGTCTCCTTTTTTTTTTCTTAGGCTAGAGTATCCTTTAATAATTATAGGGGATAACTCAGGAGACGCTTTGCGTGGAACAAGACAACTACAGGACACAGTTTTATAAGTGGTAAAGTCTATATTATCACACGGTGATTCAAACAGGTGCAGAGAGAAACTCAAGACCACAACACTTGGTGCAAATAATAAACGCAGCTTAGCAGTCTTCAGAGAAAAATGCAATCAAGCAGAAAGTCTATGAAGCACAGTTATTCTTGAGGATACTTGACACGAATAAATCCTTGTCTTATTCCAGATACAGATAGATATGCTTATAGGCAGTTCAAATCATATCTTAGCTCAACCAGGGAGGCCTGGTTAACAGTCTCAGGTTAATGCAAAGCAGCAGCAGCTTACATGTCCAGCAAATGCAGATGAAGTAAACACGAGCAGCAGATGAAGGAGGATTACTGGAATCTTGTGTATGCAGCAGGGACTCAGAGCAGAGTAGCAGGATCACCACACAGGTTCACAGGAGCAGGTGTATAGCCAGGGAGTAATCAGAGGTCAGAAGCTGGATGCAAGGCAGAATACTCTAGTGCAGCGCCCCAGAGTCCTGGTCGTTGCAGTACTGTGGCTCCGCCACTAAGGGGAGCTATGGTACGTCCGATGGCACTGAAGGAGTTCATCTGATCAGGTATCACAGACACCAATACATTTCACCGCCGGGCCTCCAGGGGGAGCTAAGGGTTCTATTCATTAGGCCACTCCTCACATACTGGTAAAACTGGGGGTCAGGCAGGAAGTTAGGGAGAAAGCTGACTGGGTCGGAGCCAGGCAACACCTTGTGGCAGAGGGTGTTGCAGGAGAAGATTCGGTAGGGTCTCTGGCAGGAGTGGGATCCTGACAGAGGCTTGGCAACTAGAGAGAACGTAACGGGACAGTGCCTGCTCAGTATAGCGGCGGTGCCCAAGGAAGGATTGGAAGCGAGATAGATTGTGCTGAGTGAGAAACGAGATCAAAGCAAGAGGAGAATACCAGTAGGGGTCATGCTGTAAAACCGAGGCAACATCCTACTGAGGCGCACAACCGGCGGCCGGAACGCCGAGGGAGTATTACAATATTCAGCTTCAAGCAATACTCTAAACAGCGGCAGGACAGTCAGTCTAAGGCGGGCTGTCTCACCTTAATCACCTATGCAGTCTTGGGGGGCAACTTGTGGAGAGGGGCGACTCTAGGGTCCCGGAAGAGCTCCGAGCCTACCCGTCAAACGGGTGCCGTTCTAACCGTAACATCAGGGAGGAACGGAAAATTAGCAGAACATCATCTAATTGAGTTGTGAGGGAACTTAAGAAACGGACACAACAGTTGTGGGGACTTTCCGTAAGCACAGCAGGGAAGGACCGCAACACCTAGCGCTAGAAGGAAGGCACAGATTTCCACCTGCTAAGAGAACTCTGGAGGTGCCATTGGACCGGCCGGACTTGCGCAGCCTGGTGATCTGGATTCCGGACTGAGGACCCAGAGATCTTCAGTAAAGAGGTAAAGAGACTGCAACCTGGTGTCCTCGTTATTTACTGCACTGCACCACTATACCACCATCACCATCATATCATATCCTTCACTGTACGTCCCCCTGACAGGCAGGGCCACGGATCGGGCTTAGCCACCGTGACAACCCCAGAGCAGAGACTCAGAGGCCCGGTACCGGGTACCCCTCGGCCCTGCGTCAGTGGGGGCGCTGCACTAGCACAGACTGAAGGCTGGGGTGGAGTTTTATAGCAGGAAGACGCAGTGCACATGAGACCAAAGATGCCGTCTTGGAATAGGGCAGTAAGACACAAAAGGTAAAAAATGTTCAGAGTCCTGACAAGCACTACCCTCCCCGAGCAGCACTACTGTGGTACCTGAACTCCTGGGGTACCACATCTGCACCACGCCCATCTCCGTGGGCGGTTCTTTCGCTCCTTCCCGCCAGATCAGGAGGCTGACCTCTCTCGTTGACGGTCAAATTTCTCGGACATAGTAGTACTGATGAGGGGCGGCCATAATTTTCGTGCCGTTCCTCCAAGTGCCGCCCACAACAACACGCCCATTGCCTCCTGCACACCACATGGTGCTATAATGTCGGCAGTTTTGGCACAATTTACAGTTCAATAGTCACACAGTTAAGCAGTCTCTAAGGCGCACATGACCCGATTCTCAGGGTCGGTCCATCCTGTTCGTGATGCCAAAAGATGAGTCACCCACCAGGGCAGCGGGGTACTCGGCAGCGGGGTACTCGGCACCGGGTACGGTCACTCTTAAAGGGGATGTCCTGGTGGCTGCGACCAGGTCCGTGACCCTGGGGCCCAATTAAAGGAGAAAGGTGTTTTAAGGGGAATTGTGGATAAAGTCTATTGTTCGTGACACCACCTGTGGTTTTCGGTCAATAGGGACCGATGCTGCTTAAAGGGGTCCTCTGGGGTGATGTTGTTGCAGCTAGATGGTAACACTTCCCACAGGTGAAGCGGGGTCCCCAGGGCTCCCAAGGTGTGTGGCAAGGATGGTGTATGCCGACGAATAAGTGGAGGACACAGAGTTGTAAAGTCTTTACCTGCTTTACAGGTGGTAGTAGTCCACAGTCCAGGGTACCAGGTACAGGTGTCCTGTGGTCCGGCCGGCTCGGAGGCAATGGGAGAATCTCCTTCCCAGTTGAGGTCCGTGAGCCTTTCCTCCTTGCGCTGTTTTGTGAGGTCCCTGCTGCCTGAAGCTTTCTAACAAGGTCCTCGTTCTTTCCCCCTGTCCTGGGACAGGTACCTGCATGATGGGCAGCTTGAGCCGTTTTACAGGGACTCTATCATGCCCCGGGCTCTTCAGGTGCTGCTGCGTCTCAGGTGTGGTGTGGGCCAATTACATACAGTTCTTGGCCCTCCGAGTCTGCTCTGTGTCTTAGAGACCCACAAAAGCCTCGGGCTCCCGGTACCCGGCTGCTGCGGTCTGGCTCTGAGGGTGTCCGATCGCAGTTCCGCTCTGAGCCCTTTTTCTTTCCTTTGCTCCTTCCCTCTGTAGCTCCACCACATACAACCCTTCAGGTTCTCTCACTCCTTCCAGAGACTGCAGCTCCCTCGTGGCTGCTCAGCCTCTCTGTCTGCTCTCAGTTCCAGACTTCCTTCTCCTTCATTGTGTCTATCAGACTGTTCTCACTCCTCCTTCAGGTCAGGATACATATAGCTCAGGGAAGCTCCCCTGAATCCGGGTCCTGAGCTCCCCCTCCTGGCCTGGATTTGGAATGTGCTGTGTGTGGGTGCCTTACCTGGGAAAGAGAACTCCATTGCCTCTGAGCATGATACTACCCTCCCCGAAGGGAAGGCAACATCACTGTAACAACCGGTCACCTGGAGTGTTACATAAAGCCATAAACATGTCATACAGTTGTCATACGGATACATAGGTGCGAGAAAATTGCATCATTGCATTGCAAATGCATTATACACGGGTGACCAAACGGAGAACACTTGTGCGATTCTCAGCAGGGAGACTCGATTTTCCATACGCTAAGTGTGACACCGGCCTAAGAACAATACACAGGCTATTTGCAGTCCAATAGCTCGTCATAGTGCACAATTCCAACTGCATTTTTCACCCATTACCACTTGGGCCCCTGTGTGGCTGCACAGGTTACAGCAATGGTCTGTCCACCCCTGCTTCCCAGTATAGAGTAACACGTCAGTGGAGGAGCTGCTGCAAGAATGATGTTGAAACTGTCAGCGAAGGTAGTTCAGGAAAACAACTTTTCCTGAAGTGGCTTTACCTGGAAAAACTCTGTGACTTCACCACCATCTAAATGCCACTATGTTTACATACCCTTAAAACGTTTAATGAAGCAGTTTTCTGCACACGTTGTGGATTTTGCTGCCGATCCGCAGCGGATTTGACACTGCGGATTCGCAGCTGTTTTCCATGCGGTGTACAGTACCATGTAAACCTATGGAAAACAAGATCCGCAGTGCATATGCTACAGAAAATACCTCGCGGAAATGCTGCGTTGTATTTTCCGCAGCATGTCAATTCTTTGTGCGGATTCCGCAGCGTTTTCCACCTGCTCCTCAATAGGAATCCACAGGCGTAAAACCGCAGGTGAAATCCGCACAAATAACGCATGAATTCCGTGGTAAATCCGCAGGTAAAACGCAGTGCGTTTTACCTGCGGATTTTTCAAAAACGGTGCGGAAAAATCTGCACACTAATCCGCAACGTGGGCACATAGCCTTAGAAGAGTTTCTTTCCCTGAAGGTTTATTTGCAGGCTTACTTTTGGGAAGGGCCTAGTTTGGAGCAGATTCCATCAGATCCAACTTCAGGTTTTTTTTCATCAATCGTTATTACAAAACCTGAAATGTGGAAAGAAAACCTCAAACCTCGTGATATGGACAGCAAAGTGGATTTCCCATAGAAATGAATAGTAAGCGTTTTCCAAGTTTTGCTAGGAGGATTTTTGGGCAGATCCGCTCCAAAAACTCTTAAAAATACTCTCTGTGAACATAGCACAACTTAAATATCCCCATGTAAAATTATGAATCTTGAACAAAATAGTTTGTGAGTTGGTTGGCCTGAAGATACACAAAACCTTGAATGTTACGTATAACCTTCTACTTTTCCTTAACAGCTCCTGGATGTTGGTGAACTTGTTGTTATGACTGGCATCATAGATCCTCATGTTCACGTTAATGAGCCAGGGCGCACCGCCTGGGAGGGTTACCGGACCGCCACATTGTCAGCAGCTGCTGGAGGAATTACAACCATTGTGGATATGCCACTGTAAGAATGCTACAAGTATGCTAAGAACAGCTTGCTGTCAGTGAAGGGAAAAATGCAGATCTAATATTTTTCACATCTGAGAGCTTGTTAACTATAGGGGTATGGCAACAGCTTATTCCTCCTCTTAAAGGGAATCTGTCACCCCAAAAATCGCATATGATATAAGGCCACCGGCATCAGGGGCTTATCTACAGCGTTCTGTAATGCTGTAGACAAGCCGCCGATGTTACCTGAACGATAAGAAAAACAAGTTATATTATACTTAGCCAGGGGCAGTCCCGCTGCGGCCCGAGTCTGATGGGTGTCGCGGTCCGGTCCGGGCCTCCCATCTTCATACGATGATGTCCTCTTCTTGTCTTCTTGCCGCGGCTCCTGCGCAGGCGTACTTTGTCTGCCCTATTGAGGGCAGAGCAAAGTACTGCAGTGCGCAGGCGCCGGGCTTCTGACCTTTCCTGGTGCCTGCACACTGCAGTACTTTGCTCGGCTGTTATGATCCGGTGACCTTGGAGCCGCATGAGAGACTTTCTCAGGAGTAGGTGGTACCTGTACTGACCGCAAACCCTAAACTAACACCGCAACTAGAAGTAGCCGTGGGATGTACCTAACACGTCCTAGACACCTCGACACAGCCGGAGGACTAAATACCCCTATAGATGGAAATGGGAATTCTATCTTGCCTCAGAGCAGAACCCCAGAGGATAGGCAGCCCCCCACAAATATTGACTCTGAGTATAAGAGGAAAAACACACGCAGGTAGAAAAACAGGATTTAGCAAAAGAGGCACTTCTAGCTAAACAGAAAAGGATAGGACAGAATTCTAAGCGGTCAGTATTAAAATCCTAAAAATATCCACAGCAGATAATACAAATATACTACATCTAACTAAAGACATAGAAAGTATATCTGCATCTCCTGAGAATCCAGCATGACTGAAAAATCCAAACAAAGTCTAAGCTGGACAAAAACACAATGAATTGCACTGAATTGCAAAGCACACTGCATGTGTGCACAGAGACAAAAAACCAGACACTTATCTTAGTTGAATTGGCAGCAGGGCATGAGGAGCCAGAGAGAGATGCAATCCCTCCAAGTACAGTGGACAACTGGCGAGGACTCATGGATCCTGCACACCTAAATACCTAATAGAGCTGAAATCAGCAGAAACACCTGCCCAGGATTACAACCCCAAGACAACTGCACTACCACCAACAACCACCGGAGGGAGCCCAAGAGCAGAATTCACAACAGTACCCCCCCCCTTGAAGATGGACCCTCACCAGAGCCCCCAGGCCGATCAGGACGAGCCAGATGAAAGGCACGGACCAAATCAGCAGCATGGACATCAGAGGCAAAAACCCAAGAATTATCCTCCTGGCCATAACCCTTCCATTTGACAAGGTACTGAAGCCTCCGCCTCGAAAAGCGAGAATCCAAAATCTTCTCAACCACATACTCCAACTCCCCATCAACCAACACAGGAGCAGGAGGATCAACCGAGGGAACAACGGGCACCACATATTTCCGTAATAAAGATCTATGGAAAACATTATGGATGGCAAAAGAGGCCGGAAGGGCCAAACGAAAGGACACAGGATTGATAATCTCAGAAATCCTATAAGGACAAATAAACTGAGGCTTAAACTTAGGGGAAGAAACCTTCATAGGAACATGACGGGAAGACAACCAGACCAAATCCCCAACCTGAAGCCGGGAACCAACACACCAACGACGGTTAGCAAAACGCTGAGCCTCCTCCTGAGACAACACCAAATTGTCCACCACATGAGCCCAAATCTGCTGCAACCTGTCAACCACAGAATCCACGCCAGGACAATCAGAAGGTTCAACTTGCCCCGAAGAAAAACGAGGATGAAAACCAAAATTACAAAAGAAGGGCGAAACCAAGGTAGCCGAACTAGCCCGATTATTAAGGGCAAACTCGGCCAATGGCAAGAAAGCCACCCAATCATCCTGATCAGCAGACACAAAGCATCTCAAATAAGTTTCCAAAGTCTGATTAGTTAACTCGGTCTGGCCATTTGTCTGAGGATGAAATGCGGAAGAAAAAGACAAATCAATGCCCAGCCTAGCACAAAAGGCCCGCCAAAACCTAGAAACAAACTGGGAACCTCTGTCAGACACAATATTCTCCGGAATACCATGCAAACGAACCACATGCTGAAAAAACAACGGAACCAAATCAGAAGAGGAAGGCAATTTAGGCAAAGGCACCAAATGAACCATCTTAGAAAACCGGTCACAAACCACCTAGATAACTGACATCCTCTGGGAAACCGGAAGATCTGAAATAAAATCCATAGAAATATGCGTCCAGGGCCTCTCAGGGACCGGCAAAGACAAAAGCAACCCACTAGCACGGGAATAACAAGGCTTGGCCCGCGCACAAGTCCCACAGGACTGCACAAAAGAATGCACATCACGCGACAAAGAAGGCCACCAAAAGGACCTACCAACCAAATCTCTGGTACCAAAAATACCAGGTTGGCCAGCCAACACAGAACAATGAACCTCAGAAATCACTCTACTAGTCCATCTATCAGGAACAAACAGTTTCCCCACTGGACAGCGGTCAGGTTTGTCAGCCTGAAATTCCTGCAGAACCCGTCACAAATCAGGGGAAATGGCAGAAAGGACCACCCCTTCCTTCAGAATGCCGACCGGCTCCAATACCTCAGGAGAATCAGGCAAAAAACTCCTAGAGAGGGCATCAGCCTTAACATTCTTAGAACCCGGAAGATACGAGACCACGAAATCAAAACGGGAGAAAAATAGGGACCATCGAGCCTGTCTAGGATTCAGCCGTTTGGCAGATTCGAGGTAAATCAGATTTTTATGATCGGTCAAGACCACAATACGGTGCTTGGCTCCCTCAAGCCAATGTCGCCATTCCTCAAACGCTCACTTCATAGCCAACAACTCCCGATTGCCGACATCATAATTGCGTTCAGCAGGCGAAAACTTACGGGAAAAGAAGGCAAACGGTTTCATCAAGGAACCATCAGAATTCCTCTGAGACAAAACGGCCCCTGCCCCAATCTCAGAAGCGTCAACCTCAACCTGAAACGGAAGAGAAACATCTGGCTGACGCAACACCGGGGCAGAAGTAAGTCGGCGTTTAAGCTCCTGAAAGGCAGAGACAGCCACAGGGGACCAATTCGCCACATCAGCGCCCTTCTTCGTCAAATCGGTCAGGGGCTTAACCACACTGGAGAAGTTAGCAATGAAACAGCGATAAAAATTAGCAAAGCCCAAAAATTTCTGAAGGCTCTTCACAGATGTGGGCTGAATCCAATCATGAATGGCCTGAACCTTAACCGGATCCATCTCTATAGATGAGGGAGAAACAATGAAGCCTAAAAAAGAAACCTTCTGCACTCCAAAGAGACACTTAGACCCCTTCACAAACAAAGCATTATCACGAAGGATCTGAAATACCATCCTGACCTGTTTCACATGAGACTCCCAATCATCGGAAAAAATTAAGATGTCATCCAAATATACAATCATGAATTTATCAAGATAATTCCGGAAGCTATCATGCATGAAGGACTGAAAAATAGATGGAGCATTAGAGAGCCCGAATGGCATCACAAGGTATTCAAAGTGGCCTTCGGGCGTATTAAACGCAGTTTTCCATTTGTCACCCTGCTTAATACGAACAAGATTATATGCCCCCCAAAGGTCAATTTTAGTAAACCAACTAGCCCCCTTAATCCTGGCAAACAAATCGGAAAGCAAAGGTAAAGGGTATTGAAACTTGACCGTGATCTTATTCAAGAGGCGATAATCAATACAGGGTCTCAAGGAGCCATCCTTCTTAGCAACAAAAAAAAATCCCGCTCCCAACGGTGAAGAAGATGGCCGAATATGCCCTTTCTCCAAAGACTCCTTAACATAACTCCGCATGGCGGTATGTTCCAGCACAGACAGGTTGAAAAGTCGGCCCTTAGGAAACTTACAGCCTGGAATCAAGTCAATAGCACAATCACAGTCCCTATGCGGTGGAAGGGAACTGGACTTGGGCTCATCGAATACATCCTGAAAATCAGACAAAAACTCTGGAACTTTAAAAGAGGAGGAAGAGGAGATTGACATCACAGGAACGTCATTATGAACCCCCTGACAACCCCAACTAGTCACAGACATAGACTTCCAATCCAACACAGGATTATGTATATGCAACCATGGAAAACCCAGCTTAATAGCATCATGCAAATTATGCAACACCAGAAAATGACAATCTTCCTGATGGGCTGGCGCCATGCACATGGTCACCTGTGTCCAAAACTGGGGTTTATTTTTAGCCAAAGGTGTAGCATCAATGCCCCTTAAAGGAATAGGGTTCTGCAAAGACTGCAAGAGGAAACCACAACGCCTGGCAAATTCAAAGTCCATTAAATTCAAAGCGGCGCCCGAGTCCACAAACGCCATGACAGAAAATGACGACAATGAGCAGATCAAGGTCACAGATAACAGAAATTTAGGTTGTACAGTTCCGATGGTAACAGAACTAGCGATTCTCTTTTTACGCTTTGGGCAGACTGAAACGACATGAGAAGCATCGCCACAATAAAAACACAACCTATTCTGACATCTGAATCCATGTTGTTCCGCTCTAGACAGAATCCTATCACACTGCATAGGCTCAGGCATCTGCTCTGAGGACAACGCCACAGCGCGCACAGTTCTGCGCTCCCGCAAGCGCCGATCAATCTGAATGGCCAGAGACATAGAATCACTCAGACCAACAGGCGTAGGAAACCCCACCATAACATCTTTAACAGATTCAGATAGACCCTTTCTGAAAATTGCCGCCAAAGCATCCTCATTCCATTTAGTCAGCACAGACCATTTTCTAAATTTCTGACAATACAATTCTGCCGCTTCTTGACCCTGAGACAGGGCCAACAAGGTCTTCTCCACTTGATCCACAGAATTTGGTTCATCATATAATAATCCTAGAGCCTGAAAAAAGGCATCTACATTATGCAAGGCCGGATTCCCAGATTCCAGGGAAAATGCCCAATCCTGAGGGTCGCCACGCAGCAGGGAGATGACAATTTTAGCCTGCTGAATGGGATCACCAGAGGAACGAGGCTTCAGAGCAAAAAACAGTTTACAATTGTTTTTAAAACTCAAAAATTTGGACCTGTCCCCAAAAAACAAATCAGGAGTAGGAATCCTAGGCTCTAAAAGCGGAGTCTGAACAATATAATCAGAAATACCCTGTACCCTAGCAGCAAGCTGGTCTATACGAGAAACTAATCCCTGAACATCCATGCTATCACAAAACTCCTCAGTCACCCAGAGGAAAAGAGGGAAGAAAAGACAAAGCAGGCTACAGAAAAAAAAATGGCTCTTTCTTCCCTTCTTCTGAGATGCATTTAACTCATTGTTGGCCAGTTGTACTGTTATGATCCGGTGACCTTGGAGCCGCATGAGAGACTTTCTCAGGAGTAGGTGGTACCTGTACTGACCGCAAACCCTAAACTAACACCGCAACTAGAAGTAGCCGTGGGATGTACCTAACACGTCCTAGACACCTCGACACAGCCGGAGGACTAAATACCCCTATAGATGGAAATGGGAATTCTATCTTGCCTCAGAGCAGAACCCCAGAGGATAGGCAGCCCCCCACAAATATTGACTGTGAGTATAAGAGGAAAAACACACGCAGGCAGAAAAACAGGATTTAGCAAAAGAGGCACTTCTAGCTAAACAGAAAAGGATAGGACAGAATCCTAAGCGGTCAGTATTAAAATCCTAAAAATATCCACAGCAGATAATACAAATATACTACATCTAACTAAAGACATAGAAAGTATATCTGCATCTCCTGAGAATCCAGCATGACTGAAAAATCCAAACAAAGTCTAAGCTGGACAAAAACACAATGAATTGCACTGAATTGCAAAGCACACTGCATGTGTGCACAGAGACAAAAAAACAGACACTTATCTTAGTTGAATTGGCAGCAGGGCATGAGGTGCCAGAGAGAAATGCAATCCCTCCAAGTACAATGGACAACTGGCGAGGACTCATGGATCCTGCACACCTAAATACCTAATAGAGCTGAAATCAGCAGAAACACCTGCCCAGGATTACAACCCCAAGACAACTGCACTACCACCAACAACCACCGGAGGGAGCCCAAGAGCAGAATTCACAACACTCGGCCCTCAATAGGGCAGACAAAGTACGCCTGCGCCGGAGTCGCGGCGGGAAGACAAGAAGAGGACATCATCGTATGAAGATAGGAGGCGCCGGACCCGGACCATGACACCCATCGGGGGCTTATCTACAGCATTACAGGATGCTCTAGATAAGCCCCTGATGCCAGAGGCCTTATCTCATATACGATTTTAGGGGTGACAGATTCCCTTTAAAATAATCCACATTTGATCAAAACCCTGCTGGAAATATGACCCATATTATTGCATAATTTCCCCCCAAATATTGAGAGCGATGACATACAGAATAGCACACACAAATGTTCCAAATAATAAATAAAAAACGTCCACCATTCCAAATTCAGGTTCAAAATATTAGTAATAATGGTAATAATATTATTAGTTTATATAGAAAAGCCCTAGGTTTTAAATGTAATGAAGTACATTATTCTATCTGCATACAGCCACCACTAGGAGGAGCTAACTACATTTTGATTTTTTCAGCTAGTACTGAACTGCACAGGAGCTGTAGTAGGCTACGTTCACATTTGCGTTGTTGGGCGCAGCGTCGGCGACGCATACCGACGCATGCGTCATGCGCCCCTATCTTTAAAATGGGGGGCGCATGGACATGCGCCGGTATGCGTTGTACTGCGTTTTACGACGCATGCGTCATATAGACGCACAAGAGAGGGCGCAGGGGACGCTACTTGTAGCATTTTCCCTGCACTGAAATTCCCGATCTGTAGGATCTTATGACAACGCATGCGTCGCAAAACGCTGCGTTGTGTACATGCGTTGTTGGTTGCGTCACGTCGCCGACGCTGCGCCCAACAACGCAAATGTGAACGTAGCCTTATTATGCATGCAGTAAGCGCCCCCTAGTGGTGGCTACATATTTTCACTATGTTAGTGTCACACCAAGCAAGAGAAGCAGTACATTGCTGGGCCCCAACATGTACAGTACAATCACAAAAGTTAATTGCTTGCCCTAGACGTTTTTTCTCCCCAAAATGAATAGTCTTGAAAAACGTACATAATGTGCACACAAATCATACACTCCTTGACCGAAGTTATGTCGCTTATCCATCTACTATATAATTGTCTAAGGGTCACTTCCGTCTGTCTGTCTTTCTGTCTGTCACAGACATTGGTTGTGGCCTCTGTCTGTCATGGAATCCAAGTCGCTGATTGGTCTCGCCAGCTGCCTGTCATGGCTGCCGCGACCAATCAGCGACTGCCACAGTCCGATTAGTCCCTCCCTACTCCCCTGCAGTCAGTGCCCGGCGGCCGCTCCATACTCCCCGCAGTCACCGCTCACACAGGGTTAATGCCAGTGGTAACGGACCGCGTTATGCTGCGGATAACTCACTCCGTTACTGCCGCTATTAACCCTGTGTGACCAAGTTTTTACTATTGACGCTGCCTATGCAGCGTCAATAGTAAAAAGATCTAATGTTAAAAATAATAAAAAAATAAAAAATCTTTATGTACTCACCTTCCGCCGCCTTTCCCGCTTCTCGCGACGCCCCGGTGACCGCTCCATGCAAGTGGCAGGTTCCGGTGCTAAGGATGGTATGCGAGAAGGACCTGCCATGATGTCACGGTCATGTGACCGCGACGTCATCACAGGTCCTGCGAGAAGGACCTGCCATGACGTCTTAGTCATGTGACCACGACGTCATCACAGGTCCTGCGCTCATACCAACCCTGGGACCAGAAGCTGCCGCGTGCACCGCACACAGAGCCAGGACTTCAAAGGGCCTTCGGAAGGTGAGTATATGTTTATTTTTTATTTTAAGTCTCTATACTACGTGGCTCTGTGCTGTATACTACGTTGCTGTGCAATATACTGCATGGCTGGGCAATATACTGCGTGGCTGGGCAATATACTACGTGGCTGGGCAATATACTACGTGGCTGGGCAATATCCTACGTAGCTGGGCAATATACTATGTTACTGGGCAATATACTACGTAGCTGGGCAATATAGTACGTGGCTGGGCAATATACTACATGGCTGGGCAATATACTACGCTGTTGGGCAATATACTATGTCGCTGGGCCATATACTACGTCACTGGACAATATACTACGTCGCTGGGCAATATACTACGATGCGTTAGAATCAGGCCACCATCTAGTGTTATGTAAATAAAAGCTTATAATCTGACGTTAAATTCATCCATTGGTTGTATAAATTATTCTTTTGAAAGCTGAAACCCTCTGAAATTTGGTTTTGGTTAAGATAATAAATTGGCATCAAGGCAGAAATATTGATCATTTAATGGACACAGAATGGTCAGATTTTGGCAAGACAAAAGTTTTGTCGCCTGGTCATATAATGCACCCAATCCTAGTTTACATCCTCACCTGTGCTCAGCAAATGAGCGGTTAATTAGTGTGTGTGTATAAAAAGAAACCCAGCACCCCAGACCTTCACTTGAACTGCAACTTGAGCTCTGACAACATGCCAAAAATCCACCCTGCGACCAAAGCCTGGATTATCAAGAGGCTGAAGACCAGATCCACTGTAGAGGTGGCTGGCACCTTTAATGTGTCTCAGTGTCAAGTACAAAGAATTAAAAAAAGATTTGAAGAGACTGGAGATGTGTTTGACAAGCTCAGGTCTGGCAGACCCCTCAAGACAACTGCTCAGGAGGAACGTTTGTTGGTTAAAAAATCCAAAGCAAGCCCCTCTTCCACTGCAGCAGAGCTCCAACAGGCCTGGTCACCTCAAGTCCCTGTGTCAACTAGAATAGTTTGCGTTATTCTGTCTCGAAATGGCCTCCATGGTCGAATCGGTGCCCAGAAGCCAGCACTAAACATAAGGCAAATAAAAAAACATGTGGCATTTGCAAAGTCCCACAGCCTGCTAAACAGATGGACGCTGGAAAGGTGGCAGAAGGTGGATTTCTCTGAGGAATCTTCAGTAGAATTACACCACAGCCACCACAAATACTGCAGGAGACCTACTGGAGCCCGTATGGATCCAAAATACACCCAGAAAACAGTTACATTTGGTGGTGAAAAGATCATGGTCTGGGGTTACATTCAGTATGGGGGTGTGCAAAACATTTGCAAGGTGATTTCTATGTTCCCCACTGGACATATGCCCCAATAGGCTGACACAAAGGCATTTATTGCAGCTTTCCTCCCAACATATGATGAACTGGGCCTAATGCGTAAAAACGATATTAATATTAATATGCCTAGATGAAACCTGCCAGTTTCTGCCAGCACAAGCCTATGTTCAGCCTCACCTCCTTTGTAAAGACATTACCCAGTCCAGAATTCTCGAATACATTGATAATATTGCTATTTCCCCGCTCATAGTCATTTTTCTGAATGCAGGCAGATCTCGAGGCAGAGATTAGTATGATGGCGACTGTTGTGTGTGGGCAGTTTTATTTATGCCTCGGGCCTCATTGTATGATAATCAGTCTACAGAAAAGCCTGTATTATGAATACTTACAAAAGCTGTAACAAAGATCTATATCTACAGATGATGTAAGCGGATGAAAACCTCTTCAGAGGCGATGGAAAATTCACATGTGCTGCATCAAAAAATAGCTGCTTTCAGCCTAAACGTTAATTAAGGTCCTGTAATACACAGATCATATTTCCTATTATCCCATCATAAAATAATAATAGGAGCTGGGTTTGGACAAGGATCTAACTATAATAAATTCAAAGGTTGCAATTGCACCCAGGCTCAGACCCTGGAGACTAAGGGTGGGACTAAGGGCGAGGGGCAATTGGTCCTTTTGGGCTTTATGAGACCAATACTATTAAAAACCTGTGATAGTTGGGGTCTGTTGAGGATTTTGCAATAGGCCCCATGGACTTCAGATTTTGCACCTGGATGTGGGTGGAGCATCAGACTGTGCAGCGATACACCACAAACTGGTAACGCCCAATTGTCACTTTATTCATTCATTTCCAGTACGGATAATAGAGGAACAGCACAATGCAGAGCTCCACTTCTAAGATCAGAGCAGGACAACATCTTTACATGTGTAGGAAACTACAGCTTGCCCAATTCACTTGCATGCTAGGTGGCTCAGTGGTTAGCACTGTTGCTTTGCAGCACTGGGGTCTTGTGTTCAAATCCCACCTAGGAAAACATCTGCAAGGAGTTTGTATGTTCTCCCCGTGTTTGCCTTGGTTTCCTCCAGTTTTCTCCTACACTCCAAAGACATACTGATAGGATACTTAGACTGTGAGCCACATCGGGGACAGTGATGATGATGTCTTTAAAGTGCTGCACAATATGATGGTCTTATAAAAGTGAGTAAAACAAATCAATTAAATGTGTTGTCCAAGACTTTAGCATTGATGAACTATCCTTGGGATAGGTCCTCAATGTCTGATCGGTGGGAGTACAACACTCGGCACCCCACCAATCAGCTGTTCCCAGTATTGACTGGAGCTGCATAGCACAGCCCCGTCTACTGTATAGTTGCTGTGATCAGGTACTGTACATCCATCCACTCTTCAAGTCAATAGGGGGCGGATGTGCAGTGCCCAGCCATGGGTGGGAATCCGCTGTGTCAACGGGAACAGCTGATCAGCGTTGGCGCCGGGTTTTGCACCCATCACCGATCAGACATTGATGACCAATCCTAAGTATAGGCCATCAATATT
Organism: Ranitomeya variabilis; assembly: GCF_051348905.1. NCBI lineage: Eukaryota > Metazoa > Chordata > Amphibia > Anura > Dendrobatidae > Ranitomeya > Ranitomeya variabilis. The sequence goes on along the minus strand of NC_135233.1, from coordinate 990,335,227 downwards.
AAAGTCCTTGAAAAAAACTTTAATTTGTTTTGGTTTACATTCAAGAGGAGATAAAATTTAGGGATCTCGATGAAGATGACTTTTAAAACAAACCTGTCAGTAGATTTTGCCGCTATAAGGTACGTCCACCACCTTTCAGGGCTTATCTACAGCATTCTATAATCCTGTAGATAAGCCCCCGATGTATCCTGAAAGTGAAGAAATATAAGTTATATTATACTTACCCAGGGGGCGGTCCAGTCCGATAGGTGTCGCAGGTGCGGGTCTGGTGCCTCACACCTTCTTGCGACGCCACCCTCCTGTTGCTTCATCACTCCCTGGAATCGCGCTCCTGCGCAGGCGTACTTATCTGCCCTGTTGAGGGCAAAGAAAAGGACCGCAGTGCGCAGGTGCCGGGAAAGGTCAGAGAGGCCCAGCGCCTGCGCACTGCAGTACTTTACTTTGCCCTCAACAGGGCAGATAAGTACGCCTGCGCAGGAGCGCGATGCCGGGGAGTGATGAAGAAGCAGGAGAGCGGCGTTGCAAGAAGATGGGAGGCGCCAGACCCGGACCTGTGACACCTATTGGACCCAACCGCACCGGACCACTCCCCGGGTGAGTATAATAAAAGTTATTTTTCTTACCTTGCAGGTCGGACCGGGGGCTTATCTACAACATTATAGAATGCTGTTGATAAGCCCTGAAAGGCAGTGGCCGCATCTTATAGCGGCAAAATCTGCCGCTATAATTACATTATGATACACACAATATCTGGGTCACATCCATGGGTTTGGGGCAGTATACATAGGATTGGGGACTATTATAGTGAAAATGTATTACTGCCTTTGTATATACTATTTTCTATATATTTATAAGGTTGGCCAAATTCTATATACAGTAGTATACGAGATATTATATAGCCCATGCCATTATATCTCCACATGGCCGCCATATCCATTTACAGATACTATTCTGCTTGAACATATATTTCTGGCTTAGGGTGCAGTTTTTTGAATTTCTGTCACCATTACTGTGTACTGATTTTTGGTACCTTGTGATTTATTGTTTTTATGTATTGATGAATTTCTGTATTCAGTAAATTTTGATACTTTTTTGAGATAGTGGACTTTATTGCTTCTTCTTGGTCTCTGTAGGTTACAAGCAGTTACTCTAAAATAGGCATGAGAGCCAAATCTTACCCAGTTGGAGAGTATGCGAGTACATCTAGGATGAAAGGAGAGATTGTTGGGATCCAGATTCATACAGAACCATAGATATAACATATATTTTGTGTTGGCAGGAACAGTCTCCCTCCTACTACAACTGTGAGCAATTTCCATACAAAACTGGAGGCAGCTCGGGGACAATGCTATGTGGATGTGGCATTTTGGGGAGGAGTGATTCCTAATAATCAGGTAAGAATAATATCATGTTGCAAAATTAATACATTTATGGTTTGTTTTTTTCTTGTGTTTAGCCATACTTTAGTCATACTGGGCTTGATTTTACTTGAATAAATGTGCCAGAATTTTGTTCCAATTTGCAACCAAAATTGGGGAACATGTCTTAAGGGTTTTTAAGACACTTTTTTTTGTGCTTTACTCAACAAGTGGTCATTGGTTATCACAAAAACAGTGTGGCATAGTGTAGAAGGGCGCTGTCTAATGGGATAATATTAACCAAAATGGTGTAAACATTTTGGCACAAAACATGCAACGCAATAGATGGTATAGAAAAAACAGGTGTCTAAAGAAAATTTCTCGTACAGCATGAGCCGTGGTGATAAATTTGGTACACTTAGTTTACTATGTTTAAATGTAGCCTGACAGCTGATACTTGCCACTCGAGCTATGGGCACCGTGTATCAGACATTGACTTTATCATTTGAGATAGTTGTGTTTTTCTTCAAAATACTGCCACGTACAATTAAAAGCTGGCCAGGTACCAGGAAGTTCGGCTGACTAGTGCAAGAGGCCGCTCCCTGGTGGCTTCTTCCCGCCCAGATCCCCCTGAGTGACAGGTCTCTCTCTATGTGTAAATATCCTGCAACATTTCATAGTAAAGCATACCTTGCTGAAATGATACAGCCAGTGTCTTATCCATGCACTTCTCTTTAAATATTAAACCAGATTAGTAAATCTACCCCAATATGTTCAAGTATCCACTAATATGTTGGACTATAACTTTCACAATGTAATAACATAAAAGTGGCACCAAGCATAGTAAGGATGTCCATCCCTGGATACAATTTTTATTTCCAAAGCCCAAAATTCTGTAATTAGGAATTTATTTTAGATTCACAGAGGTCACATTTCTTTTTTTATTCTTTAGTGCCTTAATCCCAATCTCTATATGGATTTAGTATAAAGGCTAACCAGTGATGGCTGCATGGAAAAAGCCAGTCCGTGCACTGTGATGACTGCATGGTCCGTGTTATTGCGCCGTCTGACTGCACCCTTATAAAGAATGTTGGAACTATTTAGAATAGAATTGTGTTCAAACAGAATAAATATACACCTTTATTAACCCCTGCACCATCTTAAAGGGAATCTGACAGTAGCATCACTCTTAGCCGTCTATAAGAGCATGAAGTTCATAGGAAGCTAAATAAAATGATACCTGATATCTGCGATCCGATGTCTTGTTCAAGAGAAATCCATGTTTTTTTAAATATGTAAGTAAGCTGTTAAGATTTATGGGCCGGAAACTGATCTGCATGAGAATCTGCCTCCAGAGCTTATATTAAATGAAAGTGGGAGTTATCAGTGTGAGACGTGTAACTAACACAGAACAGGAGTACTGAACTTAGTCTTCTTACAAACACGTTAGCAGCTGCAGCTCTCACAGCTCTGCTGTATTGCAGCACTTTCTGCCTGTGAGATGGAAGCTGAAGCTGATAGGAACCAGCAGATGTGTCAGGTATCATCACACACAGCTCTGCAGTGAGATCAGGAGGGCAGACTGTCAGTCATTACATGTCTCACACTGGTAACGCCTTCTTTCATTTACAATAAGCTCTGGAGGCAGATTCTCAGGGGGATCTCTGTCCGGCTCACAGATCTGAACAGCTCATTTACATATAAGAAAAACGTGGATTTCTCTGGAGTAAGACATCAGATCGCAGCTATCAATGTATTATTTTATTCAGCTTCCTGTAGCCTACGTTACCATGTAAATCCCTAAATAACCTCTATAACATGAGAGGTTAATTTGCTGTCTTCATTGTGGGTATTAATATGCTTCAAACCCCCTATAAAAGTCTGTGACTTCCCCAGCAATTTGCATGAGTTGATACTGTATATAGGGTTCATGTAAGCGTCATTGAACACTGAGAGGCGCTGTCCTCAAGAATCAGACAAAGCAGGATGCTGCACAAGATCATTGGTTTGTGAATTTCATTATTATAGGTTTACAGGTAAACTAACAGAGCAATACTATAATTATGTAAAAAGTCATTAGCCTTTGAAAGTATATTGCAGATTCTAATTGTTTTTCTTGGTAAGATGACACATTTTTTAATAATTACCTGTGACTTTGTGTTGAAGGTGGAGTTGATCCCTATGCTACAGGCAGGTGTTGCAGGCTTCAAATGCTTCCTTATAAACAGTGGGGTGCCAGAATTTCCTCATGTCAATTTAATGGATCTACACTCAGCTATGTCTGAACTACAGGGGACCAACAGTGTTCTGCTGGTTAGTATACCATATTAAGGCTTGCTCTAGAAAAGTATTAATTCATGTGAAAAACAATGTATCCCAAATTGGACGATTCTGACTCTAGATCTGTCCTGCATCACTGAAAAGTTAGAACAAATATGTGCTAGAGAATGGATGTAACGAAATCATATACACATTTCCCACTTACAGAAATTTAGTTTTAAAGTTTTGTACGGTGTTGAGTAGATTGAGGACAATGAAGAGTTCCAGCAAATTGTTTGTGGTGATAGACCTCTTTAATAGTTACCTACATCTCTGACAGTTTATTTTATGATTATTGTGGGTCTAAATAAAAGACATTAAGATATTCATAAATAAATGAATACAGGTGCATCTCACAAAATTAGAATATCATCAAAAAGTTAAATTATTTCAGTTTTTCAATACAAAAAGTAAAACTCATACTCATTACAAACAGAGTGATCTATTTCAAGTGTTTATTTCTGTTAATGTTGATGATTATGGCTTACAGCCAATGAAAACCCAAAAGTCATCATCTCAGTAAATTAGAATACTTTATATCACCAGCTTGAAAAATGATTTTAAAGTTCGAAATGTTGGCCTACTGAAATGTATATTCATGAAATACACTCAATACTTGGTCGGGGCTCCTTTTGCATGAATTACTGCATCAATGCGGCTTGGCATGGAGGCGATTAGCCTGTGGCACTGCTGAGGTGTTATGGAAGCCCAGGTTACTTTGATAGCATCCTTCAGCTCGTCTGCATTGTTGGATCTGGTGTCTCTCATCTTCCTCTTGACAATACCCCTTAGATTCTCTATGGGGTTAAGGTCAGGCGAGTTTGCAGAGCAATCAAGCACAGTGATACTGTTGTTTTTAAACCAGGTATTGGTACTTTTGTCAGTGTGGACAGGTGCCAAGTCCTGCTGGAGAATGACATTTCCATCTCCAAAAAGCTTGTCAGCAGAGGGAAGCATGAAGTGCTCTAATATTTCCTGGTAGACAGCTGCGCTGACTTTGGTCTTGATAAAACTTAGTGGACCTACACCAGCAGATGACATGGCTCCCCAAACCATCACTGATTGTGGAAACTTCACACTAGACCTCAAGCATCTTGGACTGTGTGCCTCTCCACTCTTCCTCCAGACTCTGGGACCCTGATTTCCAAGGTCTAGTGTGAAGTATCCACAATCAGTGATGGTTTGGGGAGCCATGTCATCTGCTGGTGTAGGTCCACTAAGTTTTATCAAGACCAAAGTCAGCGCAGCTGTCTACCAGGAAATATTAGAGCATTTCATGCTTCCCTCTGCCGACAAGCTTTATGGAGATGGAAATTTCATTCTCCAGCAGGACTTGGCACGTGTCCACACTGCCAAAAGTACCAATTCCTGGTTTATAAATAACAGTATCATTGTATTTGATTGGGCAGCAAACTCGTCTGACCTTAACCCCATCGAGAATCTATGGGGTATTGTCAAGAGGAAGATGAGACACCAGACCTAACAATGCAGACGAGCTGAAGGCTGCTATCAAAGCAACCTGGGCTTCCATAGCACCTCAGCAGTGCCACAGGCTGATCGCCTCCATGCCATGCCACATTGATGCAGTAATTGATGAAAAAGGAGCCCCAATCAAGTATTGAGTGCATTTACTGAGCATACATTTCAGATAAACAACATTTTGGATTTTAAAATAATTTTTTCAAGCTGGTGTCATAAGGTATTCTAATTTACTGAGATAATGACTTTTGGGTTTTTATTGGTTGTAAGCCATAATCATCAAAAATAAAACACTTGTAATAGATCACTCTGTTTGCAATGCCTTTATATAATATATGAGTTTCACTTTTTGTATTGAAGAACTGAAATAAATTAACTTTTTGATGATATTCTAATTTTGTGAGATGCACATATATATATATATATATATATATATATATATATATATATATATATATATATATATATATATATATATATGTATATATATATATATATATATATATATATATATATATATATATATATATATAGTGTAGATATACAGTACAGACCAAAAGTTTGGACACACCTTCCCATTTAAAGATTTTTCTGCATTTTCATGACTATGAAAATTGTACATTCACACTGAAGGCATCAAAACTATGAATTAACACATGTGGAATTATATACTTAACAAAAAAGTGTGAAACAACTGAAATTATGTCTTATATTCTAGGTTCTTCAAAGTAGCCACCTTTTGCTTTGATGACTGCTTTGCACACTCTTGGCATTCTCTTGATGAGCTTCAAGAGGTAGTCACCGGTAATGGTTTTCACTTCACAGGTGTGCCCTGTCAGGTTTAATAAGTGGGATTTCTTGCCTTGTAAATGGGGATGGGACCATCAGTTGTGTCGTGCAGAAGTCTGGTGGATACACAGCTGATAGTCCTACTGAATAGACTGTTAGAATTTGTTTTATGGCAAGAAAAAAGCAGCTACGTAAAGAAAAATGAGTGGCCATCATTACTTTAAGAAATGAAGGTCAGTCAGTCCGAAAAATTGGGAAAACTTTGAAAGTGTCCCCAAGTGCAGTGGCAAAAACCATCAAGCGCTACAAAGAAACTGGCTCACATGAGGACCGCCCCAGGAAAGGAAGACCAAGAGTCACCTCTGCTTCTGAGGATAAGTTTATCTGAGTCACCAGCCTCAGAAATCGCATGTTAACAGCAGCTCAGATTAGAGACCAGGTCAATGCCACACAGAGTTCTAGCAGCACACACATCTCTACAACAACTGTTAAGAGGAGACTTTGTGCAGCAGGCCTTTATGGTAAAATAGCTGCTAGGAAACCACTGCTAAGGACAGGCAACAAGCAGAAGAGACTTGTTTGGGCTAAAGAACACAAGGAATGGACATTAGACCAGTGGAAATCTGTGCTTTGGTCTGATGAGTCCAAATTTGAGATCTTTGGTTCCAACCACCGTGTCTTTGTGCGACGCAGAAAAGGTGAACGGATGGACTCTACATGCCTGGTTCCCACCGTGAAGCATGGAAGAGGAGGTGTGATGGTGTGGGGGTGCTTTGCTGGTGACACTCTTGGGCATTTATTCAAAATTGAAGGCATACTGAACCATCAATTATTTTTGAACAGGACAATGACCCCAAACACACCTCCAGGCTGTGTAAGGGCTATTTGACCAAGAAGGAGAGTGATGGGGTGCTACGCCAGTTGAACTGGCCTCCACAGTCAACCGACCTGAACCCAATCGAGATAATATAGGGTGAGCTGGACCGCAGAGTGACGGCAAAAGGGCCAACAAGTGCTAAGCATCTCTGGGAAATCCTTCAAGATTGTTGGAAGACCATTCCCGGTGACTACCTCTTGAAGCTCATCAAGAGAATGCCAAGAGTGTGCAAAGCAGTCACAAAAGCAAAAGGTGGCTACTTTGAAGAACCTAGAATATAAGACATATTTTCAGTTGTTTCACACTTTTTTGTTAAGTATATAATTCCACATGTGTTAATTCATAGTTTTGATGCCTTCAGTGTGAATTGTACAATTTTCATAGTTATGAAAATACAGAAAAATCTTTAACTGAGAAGGTGTGTCCAAACTTTAGGTCTGTACTGTGTATGTATACTGTATATGTTATTTAGCTTGTGGAGCTTACATGTAATGCATTACAATGCTGACTGCTCTATTTCATTTTTTCAATATTGGGTCAAATGAACTCTTTGCAGTCCCTTTATGACCCCTCTTGAAGCTGATCTAAGCTAAATTTCTGCTTGTTTCACATTCATTTTATTATTATTTTTTTAGATTTGAGTTTATATTCATGAGAGGTCAGAAAGTAGCTGCAGAGAGCTTACTTGATCAAATGACAATAGAACAATCTAAAGCAGTCTGCACTGTGGTGTTTTACGTGCATGCTCTACAAGTCAAATGATAGAGGATTTTATCAAATCTCTATTTCTAAAAGTACATTAAAAGCAATAATAATAATATAGTGTTGAAATGTGTATATAGCTTTTAACTTAGGAGATCTGAAAAGTCCCGAAATACCCCACAACCGCATAAACATCTTTATTTTCTCATGGAACACCTCAAATACTTTAAACTTTTTTTTTTCTCTAGGCATTTTTGTATAAAGTTATCTTGGCTGAGTTGAAGAGGTTTTCTGCGCTTATCATATTTATCACCTATCGTTAGGAGAGGTCATCAATATCTTATTGGTGGAGGTCAAAACCCAGCAGCCCCACTGATCAGCTGTTTCCAACTCCATTGCTGGACAGATGTAAACAACGAAAGTAACCAAACAGCACAGCTTGGTTCACTGTGTAGTGTTCTTTCTCAGGATTTTGTAGTTTAGTTACTATTCATTTCAATAATAGCTTCAATTTTCAAACATTGATTCGAAAGCTTAAAGGGAACTTGTCACCAGATTTTTGCTACCTATTCTGAGAGCATTAGAATGTAGGGGCAGATACCTGGATTCCAGCAATGTGTCACTTACTTTACTGGTCGCTGCAGGTCACCGCTAGTACATCATGCTTCTCTCATATGGGGTAGCAATAGCCTAGTGACAGATTCCTTAAAGGTAAGAGATTGGAACTCCTTTTAAACTATAGAATGCTTACTATTTGTAGATTTATTGATGGTTTTTGAGGATACATTTTTATGGACAAAAGAGCCAAAGGAATTCCAGACTAAAGGTTCTATTGGCTTTTCCTTTTTCTATAAATACTTTCATTACCAAAAGGAAAAAACACCAAAACTTTTTCTGCACTCATGGTTAGTGGTTGGGTGAAGCCATTTATTGTCAAACTACTGTTTTCTCTTTTTAAATCATAATGACAACCCAAAACATTCAAATGACCCTGATCAAAAGTTCACATACCCTGGTGATTTTGGCCTGATAACATGCACAGAAGTTGGCACAAATGGGTTTGAATGGCTGCTAAAGGTAACATCCTCACCTTTGACCTGTTTGCTTGTAATCAGTGTGTGTACAGTATATGAGTGAGTTTCTGGGATCCAGACAGACTTTTGTGTTGTGAATTTGGATTCTGGGCTCCCCCGGTGGCTACTGGTGGAATTGAACTGGTGTCTTCATCTTCTCTGTTCACCTGTTCCCATCAAGTTGTGGGAGTCGCTATATAACCTTGCTTCTCTGTTAGTTGCTTGCCGGTCAACAATGTTATCAGAAGCCTCTCTGTGCTTGTTCCTGCTCCTAGACAACTACTAGATAAGTTGGACTCTTGTCCATGTTTGTTTTTGCATTTTTGTTCCAGTTCACAGCTGTAGTTTCGTTACTGTGTCTGGAAAGCTCTTGTGAACAGGAATTGCCACTCTGGTGTTATGAGTTAATGCCAGAGTTTTAAAGTAATTTCTGGATGGTGTTTTGATAGGGTTTTCAGCTGACCATGAAAGTGTCCTTTCTGTCTTCTGCTATGTAGTAAGTGGACCTCAAATTTGCTAAACCTATTTTCATACTACGTTTGTTATTTCATCTTAACTCACCGCCAATACATGTGGGGGGCCTCTGTCTCCTTTCGGGGTATTTCTCTAGAGGTGAGCTAGGACTAATGTTTTCCTCTGCTAGCTTTATTTAGTCCTCCGGCTGGTGCTGGGCATCTAGAATCAACGTAGGCATGCTACCCGGCCACTGCTAGTTGTGCGTTAGGTTTAGTTCATGGTCAGCTCAGTTTCCATCTTCCAAGAGCTAGTTCCTATATATGCTGATGCTATGTTCTCTTGCCATTGAGATCATGACAGTTTGACCGGCCAACAAAGTGTTAATTGTTTGGGCTGAAGCAGGAGATAGAGAAGTGTTTAAGGGAAATTTTTTTTTTTTTTTTTTTTTTTTTTTTCCTTCAGAGTTTTGCTGCCTAGCCCTTAATTGCTGTCTAGCTGCTTCTTACCTCCTCTTAACCCTTGAATGGCTCTGTGTCCACCTGTTTGTAATGGATCTTCAGAGTGTAACTGCAGGTTTGAATAATCTCGCCACAAAAGTACAAAAATTGCAAGATTTTGTTTTTCATGCACCTGTATCTGAGCCGAGAATTCCTTTGCCGGAATTTTTCTCGGGGAATAGATCCGGGTTTCAGAATTTTCGAAATAATTGCAAATTATTTTTGTCCCTGAAATCTCGCTCTGCTGGAGACCCTGCACAGCAGGTCAGGATTGTGATTTCCTTGCTCCGGGGCGACCCTCAAGACTGGGCTTTTTCATTGACACCAGGGGATCCTGCGTTGCTCAATGTGGATGCGTTTTTTCTGGCCTTGGGGTTGCTTTATGACGAACCTCATTTGGAGCTTCAGGCAGAAAAAACTTTGATGTCCCTATCTCAGGGGCAAGATGAAGCGGAAATTTACTGCCAAAGATTCCGTAAATGGTCTGTGCTTACTCAGTGGAATGAGTGCGCCCTGGCGGCGACTTTCAGAGAGGGTCTCTCTGATGCCATTAAGGATGTTATGGTGGGGTTCCCTGTGCCTGCGGGTCTGAATGAGTCCATGACAATGGCTATTCAGATCGATAGGCGTCTGCGGGAGCGCAAACCAGTGCACCATCTGGCGGTTTCCACTGAGAGGTCGCCAGAGAGTATGCAGTGTGATAGAATTCTGTCCCGAAGCGAGCGGCAGAATTTTAGACGGAAAAATGGGTTGTGTTTCTATTGTGGTGATTCTACTCATGTTATATCAGCATGCTCTAAGCGCACTAAAAAGCTTGGTAAATCTGTTTCCATTTGCACCTTACCGTCTAAGTTTATTCTATCTGTGACCCTGATTTGCTCTTTGTCATCTATTACCACGGACGCCTATGTCGACTCTGGCGTCGCTTTGAGTCTTATGGATTGGTCCTTTGCCAAACGCTGTGGGTATGATTTAGAGCCTTTGGAGACTCCTATTCCTCTGAAGGGGATTGACTCCACCCCATTGGCTAATAATAAACCACAATACTGGACACAAGTAACTATGCGTATTAATCCGGATCACCAGGAGATTATTCGCTTTCTGGTGCTGTATAATCTACATGATGATTTGGTGTTAGGATTGCCTTGGCTGCAATCTCACAACCCAGTCCTCGACTGGAGAGCTATGTCTGTGTTGAGCTGGGGATGTAAGGGGGCTCATGGGGATGTACCTGTGGTTTCCATTTCATCATCTATTCCCTCTGAAATTCCTGAGTTCCTGTCTGACTATCGTGACGTCTTTGAAGAATCCAAGCTTGGTTCGTTACCTCCGCACCGAGAGTGCGATTGTGCCATAGATTTAATCCCGGGTAGTAAATACCCAAAGGGTCGTTTATTTAATCTGTCTGTGCCTGAACATGCTGCTATGCGAGAATATATAAAGGAGTCCTTGGAAAAGGGACATATTCGTCCATCGTCATCTCCCTTAGGAGCCGGTTTTTTCTTTGTGTCAAAAAAAGGCGGCTCTTTGAGACCATGTATTGATTATCGGCTTTTGAATAAAATCACTGTTAAATATCAATACCCATTGCCGTTGCTGACGGATTTGTTTGCTCGCATAAAGGGGGCCAAGTGGTTCTCTAAGATTGACCTTCGGGGGGCGTATAATTTGGTGCGAATCAGGCAGGGGGATGAGTGGAAAACCGCATTTAATACGCCCGAGGGCCACTTTGAGTATTTAGTGATGCCTTTTGGTCTTTCAAATGCTCCGTCAGTTTTCCAGTCCTTTATGCATGATATTTTTCGCGATTATTTGGATAAATTTATGATTGTGTATCTGGATGATATTCTGATTTTTTCGGATGACTGGGACTCTCATGTCCAGCAAGTCAGGAGGGTTTTTCAGGTTTTGCGGTCTAATTCTTTGTGTGTGAAGGGTTCTAAGTGTGTTTTTGGGGTACAGAGGATTTCCTTTTTGGGATATATTTTTTCCCCCTCTTCCATTGAAATGGATCCTGTCAAGGTTCAAGCCATTTGTGATTGGACGCAGCCCTCTTCTCTTAAGAGTCTTCAGAAATTTTTGGGCTTTGCTAACTTTTATCGTCGATTTATTGCTGGTTTTTCGGATATTGCTAAGCCATTGACCGATTTGACTAAGAAGGGTGCTGATGTTGCTGATTGGTCCCCTGATGCTGTGGAGGCCTTTCGGGAGCTTAAGCGCCGTTTTTCCTCTGCCCCTGTGTTGCGTCAGCCTGATGTTGCTCTACCTTTTCAGGTTGAGGTCGACGCTTCTGAGATCGGAGCTGGGGCAGTGTTGTCGCAGAAAAGTTCTGACTGCTCCGTGATGAGGCCTTGTGCCTTCTTTTCCCGTAAATTTTCGCCCGCTGAGCGGAATTATGATGTTGGGAATCGGGAGCTTTTGGTCATGAAGTGGGCTTTTGAGGAGTGGCGCCATTGGCTTGAGGGGGCCAGACATCAGGTGGTGGTATTGACTGACCACAAAAATTTGATTTATCTTGAGACCGCCAGGCGCCTGAATCCTAGACAGGCGCGCTGGTCATTATTTTTCTCTCGGTTTAATTTTGTGGTGTCATACCTACCGGGTTCTAAGAATGTTAAGGCGGATGCCCTTTCTAGGAGTTTTGAGCCTGACTCGCCTGGTAACTCTGAGCCCACAGGTATCCTTAAGGATGGAGTGGTATTGTCAGCCGTTTCTCCAGACCTGCGGCGGGCCTTGCAGGAGTTTCAGGCGGATAGACCTGATCGTTGCCCACCTGATAAACTGTTTGTTCCTGATGATTGGACCAGTAGAGTCATCTCTGAGGTTCATTCTTCTGCGTTGGCAGGTCATCCTGGCATTTTTGGTACCAGGGATTTGGTGGCAAGGTCCTTCTGGTGGCCTTCCCTGTCACGAGATGTGCGAGGCTTTGTGCAGTCTTGTGACGTTTGTGCTCGGGCCAAGCCTTGTTGTTCTCGGGCTAGTGGATTATTGTTGCCCTTGCCTATTCCTAAGAGGCCTTGGACGCACATCTCGATGGATTTTATTTCAGATCTGCCGGTTTCTCAGAAGATGTCTGTCATCTGGGTGGTGTGTGACCGTTTTTCTAAGATGGTCCATTTGGTTCCTCTGCCCAAGTTGCCTTCTTCTTCCGAGTTGGTTCCTCTGTTTTTTCAAAATGTTGTTCTTTTGCATGGTATTCCTGAGAATATCATTTCTGACAGAGGGACCCAATTCGTGTCTAGATTTTGGCGGGCATTCTGTGCTAGGATGGGCATAGATTTATCTTTTTCGTCCGCTTTCCATCCTCAGACGAATGGCCAGACCGAGCGGACTAATCAGACCCTGGAGACATATCTGAGGTGTTTTGTGTCTGCTGACCAGGATGATTGGGTTGCTTTTTTGCCATTGGCGGAGTTCGCTCTCAATAATCGGGCCAGCTCTGCCACTTTGGTGTCCCCGTTTTTCTGTAATTCGGGGTTTCATCCTCGATTTTCCTCTGGTCAGGTGGAATCTTCGGATTGTCCTGGAGTGGATGCTGTGGTGGAGAGATTGCATCAGATCTGGGGGCAGGTGGTGGACAATTTGAGGTTGTCCCAGGAGAAGACTCAGCTTTTTGCCAACCGCCACCGTCGTGTTGGTCCTCGGCTTTGTGTTGGGGATTTGGTGTGGTTGTCTTCTCGTTTTGTCCCTATGAGGGTCTCTTCTCCTAAGTTTAAGCCTCGGTTCATCGGCCCGTATAAGATATTGGAGATCCTTAACCCTGTTTCCTTCCGTTTGGACCTCCCTGCATCCTTTTCTATTCATAACGTTTTTCATCGGTCATTATTGCGCAGGTATGAGGTACCGGTTGTGCCTTCCGTTGAGCCTCCTGCTCCGGTGTTGGTTGAGGGTGAGTTGGAGTACGTTGTGGAGAAAATCTTAGACTCCCGTGTTTCCAGACGGAGACTCCAGTATCTGGTCAAGTGGAAGGGATACGGCCAGGAGGATAATTCTTGGGTGAATGCATCTGATGTTCATGCCTCTGATCTGGTTCGTGCCTTTCATAGGGCCCATCCTGATCGCCCTGGTGGTTCTGGTGAGGGTTCGGTGCCCCCTCCTTGAGGGGGGGGTACTGTTGTGAATTTGGATTCTGGGCTCCCCCGGTGGCTACTGGTGGAATTGAACTGGTGTCTTCATCTTCTCTGTTCACCTGTTCCCATCAAGTTGTGGGAGTCGCTATATAACCTTGCTTCTCTGTTAGTTGCTTGCCGGTCAACAATGTTATCAGAAGCCTCTCTGTGCTTGTTCCTGCTCCTAGACAACTACTAGATAAGTTGGACTCTTGTCCATGTTTGTTTTTGCATTTTTGTTCCAGTTCACAGCTGTAGTTTCGTTACTGTGTCTGGAAAGCTCTTGTGAACAGGAATTGCCACTCTGGTGTTATGAGTTAATGCCAGAGTTTTAAAGTAATTTCTGGATGGTGTTTTGATAGGGTTTTCAGCTGACCATGAAAGTGTCCTTTCTGTCTTCTGCTATGTAGTAAGTGGACCTCAAATTTGCTAAACCTATTTTCATACTACGTTTGTTATTTCATCTTAACTCACCGCCAATACATGTGGGGGGCCTCTGTCTCCTTTCGGGGTATTTCTCTAGAGGTGAGCTAGGACTAATATTTTCCTCTGCTAGCTTTATTTAGTCCTCCGGCTGGTGCTGGGCATCTAGAATCAACGTAGGCATGCTACCCGGCCACTGCTAGTTGTGCGTTAGGTTTAGTTCATGGTCAGCTCAGTTTCCATCTTCCAAGAGCTAGTTCCTATATATGCTGATGCTATGTTCTCTTGCCATTGAGATCATGACACTTTTGCATCTTTCATCCAGCCATTGACATTTCTGGATTGTGAGTCATGGGGAAGGCAAAAGAATTGTCATCGGATCTATGGGAACAGGTAGTTGAACTGTATAAAACAGGAAAGGGAAGAAATCCAAGGAATTGATAATGCCAGTCAGCAGCGTTCAAACTGTGATTAATAAATGGAAAATCAGGTGTTCTGTAAAAACAAAACCATGGTCAGGTAGACGAACAAAAATGTCATCCACAACTGCCAGGAAAATTGTTGGGAATGCAAAGAAAAACCCACAAAAAACATCAGCTGAAATACTGGACTCTCTGAAAACTAGTGGTGTGGATGTCTCAAGATGCACAATAAGGAGGCACTTAAACAAAAAAATGGGCTGCATGGTCGAGTCGCCAGAAGAAAGCCATTACTGAGCAAATGCCACAAAGTATCTCACCTACAATACGCAAAACAGCACAGAGACAAGCCTCAAAACTTCTGGAACAAGGTAATTTGGAGAAATGAGACCAAAATTCAACTTTTTGGCCACAATCATAAACGTTACATTTGGAGAGAGGTCAACAAGGCCTATGATGAAAGCACTGAAAAGCACGGAGGTGGATCGCTGATGTTTTGGGGATGTGTGAGTTACAAAGGCACAGGAAACTTGGTCAAAGTTGAAGGACAGATGAATGCAGCACGTTATCAGCAAATACTGGAGGCAAATTTGCAATCATTAGCCTGGAAGCTGTGCATGGGACATACTTGGACGTTCCAACATGACAACAATTCAAAACACAAGGCCAAGTCGACCTGTCATTGGCTACAGCAGAACAAAGTGAAGGATCTGGAGAGGCCATCTCAGTCTCCTAACATCAATATCATTGTGCCACTCTGGGGAGATCTCAAGCGCGGAGTTCATGCTAGACAACCCAGGAATTTTCAGGAACTGGTGGATTTTTGCCAAAAGGCGTGGGCAGCTTTACCATCTGACAACATAAAGAACCTCATCCACAACTACCACAAAAGACTTCAAGCTATCATTGATGTTAGCGGGGGCAATACGCGGTATTAAGGAATGGGGTATGTGAACTTTTGATCAGGGTCATTTGGATGTTTTGGGTTGTCATTTTGATTTAAAAAGAGAAAACACAGTAAGTTTGACAATAAATGGCTTCACCCAACAACTAACCATGAGTGGAGAAAAAGATTTGTGTTATCATTCATATTATCTAAAAAAAAGGCCAAGAAAGCAAAAATTTTGCCGGGGTACAGTATGTAAACTTTTGAGCACAACTGTATTGTTCTTGTACAGCGGACCCCTTCTGTCTGTGTCCGTTCCTGTAGGTGTCACTCATGTTAGCGTTTTTCGACGCCAGAGGAGAGGACATGATGGGACAAGGTGTAGGCAATAAATTGGCTACATTGCAGACAATGATGCAGGTTTATGCCAAGTGATAGCATTGATATACACATGATTAGGGCAGAGGAGATGTTCTCCAGAAGACAGGGAGCCTCTCCTCTAGTACATGCCATCTGGCATTTAGGAAATAAAAACTGAGGAAGACAAAACGGTCTTCACCTTTTATCTTGGGATTCCTTACCGGTGGGCAGGAAGTCTCATGGGCAAGCAGAAGAGAAGAGGCATAGTATGTTTCTCACATGCTTTGTTAGAATATACTTTGGTAAAAATATGACTAAAACGAAAATGTCTCCGGTACTACAGTCTGTGTGTGTCACATGCAGGATTTCACCAAGAGATGACAGCGATCCACTTGCATGCATATTAATATTCTCCAGACAATGCTTCTGTCACCGACTCCCCAGCTGTCATGTAAATATACAGCCTCATGCCAAACTGTGAGAAGCCATATATTCTCATTTATCAGCCGCGTGTCACTGTCACATTCCCGCTGCATTTGTTGAATACTTACTCGTTACTTACAAACAGATGCTTATATTTTCATATCAAAGGCAATTAGGGATTTTTGTGTCTATTTTTGATTGTCTTATGGTACTAGTGTAAGAAATAAGATATTCTGTTTTACTGATCCAAATAAAAACTTGATTTTCTCTTCTGTCATGCATGAAGGTACAATATCAGCCAAAGCAGTCACAGGAAAAAGGGGCTTATGGGGAGACACAGGACCCTCACTGCTGTGGGAAGTGGCAGCCACATAGCCAGAGATGATGATGCAGAGATTATGCATTTCTCTTTTCTCCATTGCCCCTAACAGAACTCTTTAGATTCAGTTTTAAAGTGGTATTCATACAGTACAGACCAAAAGTTTGGACACACCTTCTCATTTAAAGATTTTTCTGTATTTTCATGACTATGAAAATTGTACATTCACACTGAAGGCTTCAAAACTATGAATTAACACATGTGGAATTATAAACTTAAAGGGCCACTGTCACCCCCCTCCAGCCGTTATAAACTAAAAGAGCCACCTTGTCACTGGCGTAGCTAGAGCTTTTGCCGCCCGGGGCTGATTCCGAGTTTGCCCCCCCCCCATTGCCGTCACTCAACGCCGGGCACCGCCCCCTCAGCACTGTTTACCCATGAAATCCGGTGCCTGTGTAGCGCCTCCACTGCCGCAGGGCCGAGGGGTACCCGGTGCCGGGCCTCGGAGTCTCTGCTCCGGGGTTGTCACAGTGGCTAGGCCCGGTCCGTGACCCTGCCGAGGGGCGCACAGTGAAATAGGTATAACGGATGCTGGTGATGAGGCTGTGGTGGTGCAGTGCAGTAAATAACGAGGACACCAGGTTGCAGTCTCTTTACCTCTTTACTGAAGATCTCTGGGTCCTCAGTCCAGAATACGGTTCACCAGGCTGCGCAAGTCCGGCCGGTCCAATGGCACCTCCAGAGTTCTCCTCACAGGTGGAAATCGGTGCCTTCCTTCTAGCGCTTTGTGTTGTGGTCCTTCCCTGCTGTGCTTACGGAAAGTCCCCACAACTGTTGTGTCTGTTTCTTAAGTTCCCTCACAACTCAGTTAGATGATGTTCTGCTAATCCTCCGTCCCTCCCTGGTGTTCTGGTTGGGACGGCACCCGTTTGACGGGTAGGCTCGGAGCTCTTCCGGGACCCTAGAGTCGCCCCTCTCCACAAGTTGCCCCCCAAGACTGCATAGGTGATTTAAGTTAGACAGCCCGCCTTAGACTGACTGTCCTGCCGCTGTTTGGAGTATTGCTTGAAGCTGAATGTTATTATACTCCCTCGGCGTTCCGGCCACCGGTAGTGCGCCTCAGTAGGATGTTGCCTCGGTCTTACAGCACGACCCCTACTGGTATTTCTCCTTTTGCGTGATCTCGTTTCTCACTCAGCACAATCTTTCTCTCTTCTAGTCCTTCCTTGGGCACCGCCGCTACCCGGAGCAGGCACGGTCCCGTTACGTTCGTTCAAGTTGCCAAGCCTCTGTCAGGATCCCACCCCTGACAGAGACCCTACTGTATCTTCCCCACAACACCCTCTGCCACAAGGTGTTGCCTGGTTCCAACCCAGTCAGCTTTCTGATCTAACTTCCTGCCTGACCCCCAGTTTACCCACTATGGTGGGGAGTGGCCTAATGAATAGAACCCTTAGCTCCCCCCGGAGGCCCGACTGTGAAATGTATTGGTGTCTGTGATACCTGATCAGATGAACTCCTTCAGTGCAATCGGACGCACCATAGCTCCCCTGTCATGATCTCAATGGCAAGAGAACATAGCATAAGCATATATAGGAACTAGCTCTTGGAAGATGGGAACTGAGCTGACCATGAACTAAACCTAACGCACAACTAGCAGTGGCCGGGTAGCATGCCTACGTTGATTCTAGATGCCCAGCACCAGCCGGAGGACTAAATAATGCTAGCAGAGGAAAATATCAGTCCTAGCTCACCTCTAGAGAAATACCCCGAAAGGAGACAGAGGCCCCCCACATGTATTGGCGGTGAATTAAGATGAAATAACAAACGTAGTATGAAAATAGGTTTAGCAAATTTGAGGTCCACTTACTACATAGCAGAAGACAGAAAGGACACTTTCATGGTCAGCTGAAAACCCTATCAAAACACCATCCAGAAATTACTTTAAAACTCTGGCATTAACTCATAACACCAGAGTGGCAATTCCTGTTCACAAGAGCTTTCCAGACACAGTAACGAAACTACAGCTGTGAACTGGAACAAAAATGCAAAAACAAACATGGACAAGAGTCCAACTTATCTAGTAGTTGTCTAGGAGCAGGAACAAGCACAGAGAGGCTTCTGATAACATTGTTGACCGGCAAGCAACTAACAGAGCAGCAAGGTTATATAGCGACTCCCACATCTTGATGGGAACAGGTGAACAGAGAAGATGAAAACACCAGTTCAATTCCACCAGTAGCCACCGGGGGAGCCCAGAATCCAAATTCACAACAGTACCCCCCCCTCAAGGAGGGGGCACCGAACCCTCACCAGAACCACCAGGGCGATCAGGATGGGCCCTATGAAAGGCACGAACCAGATCAGAGGCATGAACATCAGATGCATTCACCCAAGAATTATCCTCCTGGCCGTATCCCTTCCACTTGACCAGATACTGGAGTCTCCGTCTGGAAACACGAGAGTCTAAGATTTTCTCCACAACGTACTCCAACTCACCCTCAACCAACACCGGAGCAGGAGGCTCAACGGAAGGCACAACCGGTACCTCATACCTGCGCAATAATGACCGATGAAAAACGTTATGAATAGAAAAGGATGCAGGGAGGTCCAAACGGAAGGAAACAGGGTTAAGAATCTCCAATATCTTATACGGGCCGATGAACCGAGGCTTAAACTTAGGAGAAGAGACCCTCATAGGGACAAAACGAGAAGACAACCACACCAAATCCCCAACACAAAGCCGAGGACCAACACGACGGTGGCGGTTGGCAAAAAGCTGAGTCTTCTCCTGGGACAACCTCAAATTGTCCACCACCTGCCCCCAGATCTGATGCAATCTCTCCACCACAGCATCCACTCCAGGACAATCCGAAGATTCCACCTGACCAGAGGAAAATCGAGGATGAAACCCCGAATTACAGAAAAACGGGGACACCAAAGTGGCAGAGCTGGCCCGATTATTGAGAGCGAACTCTGCCAATGGCAAAAAAGCAACCCAATCATCCTGGTCAGCAGACACAAAACACCTCAGATATGTCTCCAGGGTCTGATTAGTCCGCTCGGTCTGGCCATTCGTCTGAGGATGGAAAGCGGACGAAAAAGATAAATCTATGCCCATCCTAGCACAGAATGCCCGCCAAAATCTAGACACGAATTGGGTCCCTCTGTCAGAAATGATATTCTCAGGAATACCATGCAAACGAACAACATTTTGAAAAAACAGAGGAACCAACTCGGAAGAAGAAGGCAACTTGGGCAGAGGAACCAAATGGACCATCTTAGAGAAACGGTCACACACCACCCAGATGACAGACATCTTCTGAGAAACAGGCAGATCTGAAATAAAATCCATCGAGATGTGCGTCCAAGGCCTCTTAGGAATAGGCAAGGGCAACAATAATCCACTAGCCCGAGAGCAACAAGGCTTGGCCCGAGCACAAACGTCACAAGACTGCACAAAGCTTCGCACATCTCGTGACAGGGAAGGCCACCAGAAGGACCTTGCCACCAAATCCCTGGTACCAAAAATGCCAGGATGACCTGCCAACGCAGAAGAATGAACCTCAGAGATGACTCTACTGGTCCAATCATCAGGAACAAACAGTTTATCAGGTGGGCAACGATCCGGTCTATCTGCCTGAAACTCCTGCAAGGCCCGCCGCAGGTCTGGAGAAACGGCTGACAATACCACTCCATCCTTAAGGATACCTGTGGGCTCAGAGTTACCAGGCGAGTCAGGCTCAAAACTCCTAGAAAGGGCATCCGCCTTAACATTCTTAGAACCCGGTAGGTATGACACCACAAAATTAAACCGAGAGAAAAATAATGACCAGCGCGCCTGTCTAGGATTCAGGCGCCTGGCGGTCTCAAGATAAATCAAGTTTTTGTGGTCAGTCAATACCACCACCTGATGTCTGGCCCCCTCAAGCCAATGGCGCCACTCCTCAAAAGCCCACTTCATGGCCAAAAGCTCCCGATTCCCAACATCATAATTCCGCTCAGCGGGCGAAAATTTACGGGAAAAGAAGGCACAAGGCCTCATCACGGAGCAGTCAGAACTTTTCTGCGACAACACTGCCCCAGCTCCGATCTCAGAAGCGTCGACCTCAACCTGAAAAGGTAGAGCAACATCAGGCTGACGCAACACAGGGGCAGAGGAAAAACGGCGCTTAAGCTCCCGAAAGGCCTCCACAGCATCAGGGGACCGATCAGCAACATCAGCACCCTTCTTAGTCAAATCGGTCAATGGCTTAGCAATATCCGAAAAACCAGCAATAAATCGACGATAAAAATTAGCAAAGCCCAAAAATTTCTGAAGACTCTTAAGAGAAGAGGGCTGCGTCCAATCACAAATAGCTTGAACCTTGACAGGATCCATTTCAATGGAAGAGGGAGAAAAAATATATCCCAAAAAGGAAATCCTCTGTACCCCAAAAACACACTTAGAACCCTTCACACACAAAGAATTAGACCGCAAAACCTGGAAAACCCTCCTGACTTGC